>NC_139727.1:35440379-35830468 GCF_964211835.1 Anser anser | reverse complement strand
AGGAGGAAGGTGGAAGCCGGCAGCCCCGTGCTGGGCTTGCGAGCGGGACTCGGTGGCAGCTGTAGCGGCGGGGGGACGGCGGCGGCTCCCTCCCGGCTGGCCGCCGCCATGCCGTGCGTGGCCGACTGGCTCAACAACCCCTTCAGCATCGTGCAGGGCATCTTCGGTGAGCGCGGCCGGCCGGGCCGGGCTGCCCTGAGGGGTGGCGAGCCCCCGGGGGCTGGGGACGGAGGGAGGAAAGGGGGCGGGCAGGGCTCGGGGCTGCCCGGAGGCTGCGGGTGGGCAGCGGGCGGCCGCCTCTTTCTCCCCGCCTGAGGTGAGGGGCGGGCGGCGAGCCGCAGGGGCTGTCCCGGCCCGGGGAGCGGCTCCCAAATTTAAAATAAAAAAAAAGCCGAGGAGGATTTTTGGCTGGGGGTGTCGGTGCTGCTGTGAAGTGCTCTCGAGCCAGCATTGCCCGAGCACACGGAGGCTGGGGGCAGCCCCTGGGGGCGTCAGTTCTCTGCTCTGTACCTGCCCGCATGGCTCCTTGGCCACCGTGCACCTGTGACCGCTGCCAGGGCTCTTCGGTGCTAGGCTTGATCTTAACGAAAAGGACCGTGAAATAAAAAGAATTCCTTAGTGACCGCACAGCGGAAGGTGGTCCCTCGCTTCCTCTAGTTTCTAGCAGGGTATATGGCAGCGTTTCAGAGCCCTTCTGCATTTCCAACAGCGTTTGCCTTAGTTTGCCTAAAACGGGGTAAGATAAGGAAGTCGGTACAATTGCAACACCCCTGAAGTTGTCTAAAATTAAGTCATTTGCTCAGAATACGCATAAGTGTTTGAACTGCTTACTAAGTTAACACATATTTGTTCAGCATTATGCTACGTGATGCTAACGCTCATGTAAATGTGTCTTGTTTTGTAGCCCAAAATCTTCCGAATTCTGATTGGGAAAAGAAGGTAACTGACTATTTCAAAGAGAAATTAAAAGAAAATAATGCTACTAACTGGGTAAGGTTCTTTTTTGTCATTCTCCTAGAGCTATGGAACTTAGGAATAGCATTCTTTTTATCTCTTAATTATTCAGGTGACCTGTTTTTAAGAAGCTCTTCCTTCTCATAAGCGTATTTCTACATTTTAGGCCTTTGTGATACAGATTAAAGCAACTGAAATGTAAATGACCTATGTAAAACAAAGATGTAAAATTCTAATTGAAACTGTAGAAGCCAATCCACTTGACTTTAGTGTACTGTTTTGCCCTGGGCCATAACTGCTAAATTCTGCCTGTTTGTACCATCATCCAGTAGATGGCAGGAGCTGACAAATACTGTCACTTCTGAAAGCGTTAACGCCGGCCCTGTTAGTCTGCAGTAAGTGTTTGTACACCACGAGTTTCTGAGCTGCTGTTCATAAACCCCTTCTCACATGACCCTTTACTGCAACGCTGGAAACTTCATGTGGGTTGAAGAAATACGTGCTTAGACTCTCACATTTGAGGAAAAAGTACTCTCTGCTAAAACCGTGCTTTATTAGGCTGGGTCAGGCCTAGGTCTGGAAGTTCAGCAGGGAAGCTGTGCTTTAGGTTTAAAAATAAAGCATGCACACTTGAGTTGTACTGGTGACTTTTTTTTTTTTTAAAAGACCATGGCAAAAACAGCTTCCTGGAACATCACTAAGTGGGTTAGAAAGTCTAGTGTCAAATCTGTTCTACCTAGGGCTAAAAAAAAAAAAAGTGAAAACTATTTTTCTTCCTCTGTCAGTGAAAGTATTCTGTATTTAAATTTCAAAGACAGTTTACATCAAAGTATAAATGGCAAATTTGTGTTAAATTTGCAGCATAAGGAAGGAACTAAAAGCAAGCTCTCTTAGTTTCTTATGAGGGAGCATAGTCTTGTTTCTTAAATTGCTATTCCTTATAGGGACGGTTCTGTTTTTTGCTGTTTTAATATTAGATGTGTTTTTTCAAGAAAAACTTTATCCTTAAAATGGGAAAACTATTCTTATAGCAAGTCCCATTATTTCAAGATATACTACATACAAATGTGGTTTTTTGTTTCTTGTTTTTTTTTCTGTTGTCATGTTAGCATATGTGAAAAAGAGTTGCTCAGTGTGAGGGATTTGGAAATTGAAATATAGGTTTTCTGTGGGCTTTTGTTATAGAAATTGCGTTTACATTTGCTACAATATCGCCAGTATGTAATATGTTGTAAAAGTGCTGTTAAATAAGATTAAAATAGGTAAATAAAATCCAATTTAGTAATTCCTAGTTAAAGAGTTAGTTTAAAAATTTGTTGTAGAGTTCACGTATGCTTTCAGTGAACCAAAATGCATTTGTTAATAGTGTAGTGTTGGGATTGAAAAATGAATGAGACTGGTGCCCAGAGACGCTGTGGCTGCCCTATCCCTACAAGTGCCCGAAGCCAGGCTGGATGGGGCTTTGAGCAGCCTGGGCTGGTGGGAGGTGTCCCTGCCCATGGCAGGATTTGGAACTGGGTGGTCTTTAAGGTCCCTTCCAACCCAAACCATTCTGTGATTCTAGTTTTGGAACTAGAAGAGTTTGGGAACTGTTAGTGTATGATAACACTAATTATTACCCTTAACAGCTACTGCGGAAACTCCCAATGTTGAGATACATGCGCTTTGTTACTGCTTGAATTATGGCACTAGAAATGGGGGGAAAGTACCCAAAAAATACGGAGTGTGCTACCTGATAAGGCACTGAATTGTCAGAGGCAATTAATCCTATCAACAGCAACAGTTAGGAGTTTTAGCCAAGGAAAGGAGCAGTAGGATGTACCAGATAAAAATAAGTTGGTGACAGCTTTTGTGATGGTTTTGGTGTACTTCAGGGCACTTCTTGGTATGCCAGTTGTTTAGACCACGCTCTCTTTTATAGGTTCCATCGCTGAATGATGTTCCCGTACATTACCTGAAGCCCAACAGTTTAGTGAAATTTCGCTGCATGGTTCAAGATATGTTTGATCCTGAGTTTTATATGGGAGTATACGAAACAGTTGACCCAAACACAAATGCACGTGTAAGTGAAAAACCAATTATTTCAGTAAATGCTTAGCATTTTTTCCGTTCTAGTCTTCCTATTTCTCTAGTTTCTGAGTTAAGTGTATGGAGCCTCGGCACTATCTGATAGTAATTCTGTTCTTATATTGCAAATGGTGTCAATGACATATATCTCTGCTTATAATTCTGTTGGAAAATTTGGGGAATAAAAAATAGTTTAAAAAATGAAAGTTTCAGCAGGATGTCTTTGAAGAACTTAAGACTGCAGTAATTTTGATATAAATAATTCATACTCAGGGTGCTGTCAGAAACAGAATGATTGTGTTGTCTTTTCTCCTTCTTGACAGGTTTTGCATTTTGGTAAATACAGAGATGTGGCGGAATGTGGGGTAAGTTACACAAGTTTTATGAATTTTGAGATGAAATATTGGACGGAAAGATGCAATTTCTAAGTGCAGTGTAGCTTACTTTGTGGTTATCAGTGGATTCTTGGAAATACTGTTCTTAAAACTCAAAATCTCAGGTTTGGACAGCAGACTATTCCTAACTGCTCATGCGCGTTCTAAGTTCAGCAGGCTTCCAGCTATTCCTGTTGCATTTAACATTTGTTTTGCTTGGGTGGGGTCAGGGAGAAAGCACAAAAAATCTTGAAAATTTCTGCTATGGAAAACAACTAACTTTTGGTAGTAGAGTGCTGTTAGAATCAAAACATTATAGATGCAGACTGTGTAGGTTCCCTATTTCATGGGAATGTAATAGCGCGTTTGTTGGAAGTTCTGGCTAAGTAACCGTATCTATTGAATTAGTTTTAAAAACGAAAAAACTGCTCTAATCAGATTTTTAGTATCATCATTTCTGTTGGTATTGTAGCCTCAGCAGGAAATTGATCTGAACTCCTCGCAAACAGTCACCTTGGAGAGACAGACATTCTACTGCGTTCCAGTGCCTGGGGAATCAGCATGGGTGAAAGAAATATCCTTTTTGTCTGGGCTAGTGCTGTTGTTGGTGGGTTGTGTCCATTTTCAACAAAGCCTATGATTGCCTTGCAGTTCTAAAGCAGGTTAATTACGTATCTGAAGAGATGTCATCAGCGTAAAGGTTTGCATCACTATTTTAATATCTTGTTCAAAATAAGATAATCACATTTTGTTACCAAAGCTTATTTTGCCTGGATTTTCTCAACTGAGTATGGTGTTGTCCTTAATCCTCAATTTTACGCCTATATCAGTGCAAGCCAAGCTCGAGTTAGTCCTTCAACATCCTACACACCAAGTCGCCACAAGAGGAGCTATGAGGAAGATGAGGATATGGAACTGCATCCATCGAAGCAGAAAGAGCAACATATAGGTAATACAAAGAATCGATGACTGGGTATTAGGGTATTCTACCAGAATTGGCAGGAATTTCATGTTTAGAAATTGAAATGTTTTCAGTTGTTTGAACCAGTAGTGTTAGTGCAACCTTCATAACTAACTTGGTGGCTTTGTTGAAGTCATCAGTGGATGAAGTAGTGTGGGAGAGCCTATGGTGTGTGCTTGGATATTGTATGACTTGTTGGTATTAGTTCGTAGAGTTAGTAACAGGATTCCTAAAATAAACATTTTGTTCAGCAGCACTTGTGTATTGCATTTCCTAAATGACAGCACGTTAAGGGATTTATGGCAGCAGGCTGAAATTTAGGAGTTCTTATTTAATTTCCAACTGTAAAGTGGATTTAAAGATAATCTGGAGAAAATCACAATTTCTTCTGTCTTACTGTGTGTGGATGTCACTGTGTAAACTGAGGCCAAACTGCATCTTATTTAGATGATTCTTTGATGGAAACAATAGTGCACTTCTAAACACATGTCCTCCAGGCTTCCCTTTTTTAGCTCATGCAAGATTTACTAATCTAAATTTGTAAGGGAACCAGATAAATACCAGATTCTTTGTAGCGTCCTGAGGAAAGCTAGAAGTAACCTTTGAAGATGATGATATTTCCAAAACTAGCTGAGTTAGGATGATATGCAATGCCAGCTTATTTTGTGATCTGTTTGTGAGCTATTTGTTTCAGTGCTTTTCTGTGGAGATGCCACTTAAACAAAATCCAAACCCATGCTGGTCTTTTTTTTTTTTTTTTTAAGACTTGGACGAGCTGTCTTTAGAACAGAAAAATGTTCTTCTCTTCTTTTGAAGAGAAAATGGTTTAAAATTATCAGACCAATTAAAGGAATGAAAATGCAGAAGCTATTGCTTTCTTTTATTTGGTGTTTTATGTCCATGTGGTTTGTTTGCTGAATTTTAGGGTTTTATTTTTGTATTTGTACTGGTTTGCAAATGTTTTATTAGGTAGTTTAGACTGTTTTGTCTTCGTATTTGGACTGATGAATTGCAGCTTAGATTTTTATAGCTTTGTTACTGCTGAACATCTAATGAGGTTCTTAATGTAGTCTGTTGTGTTGATGTATGCTCTCAACTTTAAAAGTGTTTAGTTAAACCTGAGATGCAGAAAGATACTGCCTGTGCAGTCCTACAAACTTTAGAATAATTTAGCTGGTGCAGTTGAGGCATTACATTTTGAAAATCAGGTTGTTTGGTCATGTTTTACGAAGACTTTCTTGGTTACTGAGAGACAAGGATCTGCATGCACACTCCTGCTTATCTTGGTGAAGTAAAATAGGTGAAACTTTTCTGTTTTGAGGCAGAATATTCTCTGTAATATACTGCTTTTTGAATATTTTTTTTCCCCTGGCTTCTTGTTAAATTAGTTTAATTCTTTTTTGCTTGCTGCAGGAAGTTGTTCACTTTGCATTTCTGTTTAAAGAGCCCACGAATCCTCTGTTTTTCAGGCAGCGGAGGTGATATCCATGGATGTGGGGAGCCAAAGAGATTAGAAACTGAAGCTTCTGCGGGGCATCATCTCATTTCTCCCAACTGCTCCCCTCCTCTTGACTTAAATTTTCCATTGCCAGGAGAGAAAGGACCGGCATGCCTCGTAAAGGTAAGACAAGCAGAGAGATGATGAGCCTGACTGTGGCCCCAGTAAGGCAGGCAATCTGAAGTTAAAGTGCAAGTAGTCCTTAGCTTATAGGCACTGTTGTCTTTCAAGTCCAAAAATCTTGTTTCTACAAATAATTGCATTATTTCTCTTCACTACTGCTCTCTTTAAATTGCTGAAATCATTCAACAGCATTCATTGGATCTTCTCTGCTCTTGATGCTCTTGGTGAGGGACAGGAAGGAAGTGTTACCAGATGTTCAAGTATGGAGCTGATGCTGGCTTCTGGTTCTTTGCTTTTAGGATCTGCCCTCTTAAAGAAAAACTTGTGATAAAACAAGCAAAAAACCAACACGCTAGACACTTTTGTATTGTATTTGAAATAGTCTTTAATTCTTTGGCATTCTGCATTGAGTATGAAACTTCCAACACAAAACTTCTCCCTCTGTGGCAGGTGTATGAGAGCTGGGATAGTTTCAAAGTCAATGACGTTCTGGAGGTGTATGGCATTCTGTCTGTGGATCCAGTGCTGAGCATAGTGAACAATGAAGAAAGGTAAGGCTTAGCTGGCGTGTGATTCTGAAATGCAGGACGTTTTTTTATTTTAATGGGCAAAATATTTTTTGGTTATCCCTTTAATACAGACAGGAAGGTGTGTAAATACCTAAAAATAGCACTGAAGAGATGAATTTTGTTGCTTAAAAGCTTGATATGGAAAGCGTTAGATCCGCAGTCCTGTAAACTGAAGTCCATTGTACTTTGGTACGTCCATACCCTTGGATACATGATGTGTTATTTTCTAGGTTGTTGTACAGTCTGTAAAGATGAAGTGCTTCTGTAGCTAAACATTCTGTGAGCTTTCATGCCTATTTAACATTGTGAGCAAATGAATAGGGAACAGAGCTTTAAAATGATAAAATATGCCTTTAAAATTTGTAATTCCCTGAGAGTTGTTACCAAAAACAGTTCAGTAAAATAATAAAAACAAACAAAAAAATGTATTCATAGATGTTGAAAGTGACCAAAACGAGTGTAAATCAGGATGAATTTTTCATTAATTAAGTCGTACCATATTATACTGCTGGTAGAAACTTCTGGTTTCACCTGCTGTTCTGTGATTACTTACTTGACAAAATACAATATAACCCAGAGAGATGCAAGAAATTGATTACTAAAATAATCTTAACAACCTATCTAACACAGGTACTATTAATGCCTTGAGCCACTGTGCTTCAAATAAATTATTCGTGTTGGTAACTTTATCTTTTTGATAAGTACAATATCAGGAGTGCAGTGTGAGTCCTTTACAGTGCCAGCTTCTTAAAAGGAACTCGGCCTGGTCAGCTGCTTTTGGTTATCATCTTTCTGACAGAAAGCTAATCCTGGATTGACAGCTCAGTTGGTGTCATAGATTTATTTATTTTTTCCTGCGTGTCATTCTGTCACAAATAGACAAAGTGGCAGCGTTTACCAATATTTTCAAATGTGAAGATGCTAAACGAAGAAGTTTCTTTTAGTAGAAAGAGATGGCAGTCTGTCAGTGGACTGCTGAAGAAACCTTGAAGCCATGAAGCCTTTCAGCTTTTAAGACCTGTAAAAGTTTATCAAATTTATACTGAACTTCACCGTAATCTGATAGAGTCACCTTTTGGATTGTAGCTTCTACATAACAAATGAAAACCACCTGGAAGAGATTTTTTTTTTTTTAAGGCATCATCAGGAAGGCCTAAGCTTGTATATCTGAACTTCTAGGAGGTAATACCTGCAAGTTTGAGTTAGGTATACTGGGATTTTTTTACTCAGCCAATGTTGTAGCTGTTACATGACTGTCCAGAAGATTTTGCTGTCAATTTCTGGAACCCAGGTAGAATATGAAAATCCCACAAAGGCATACACAGACAAATGTAATAGATCGTTACCTTATTTATTGAAAAGTTGCTGTGGAGCCTTTATCCGGTGCTTGCTGGATGGAACAGTAAGTAACATTTCATGTTAAGCTGCGTCTTATTAAGTGGTGCAGCAAATAATAAATGTGGTCTGTTGTTGGGTTTTGTTTGGTTGTTCGCTTGTTTTGGTTTGGTTGGTTTGGATTTTTTTTCCCATAAAAATAAGAATCAATTACTTTATGAAAATAATAGGATCCAGCTTCTTTGATCAAGCATGCTTTGGTGGTTCTGTATTGTTGGTTATGTAATTGTGGTTTAGTATTTATGGTGCTTATAATAATCATAAAGATGACAGTTCTTGTGGTTTGAGTACAGGAGCAGTTGCCAGGCGTTGGGAGCGGATGTTGGGAACGCAGACACGCTGTGTTTGTGGCATGGTCCCAGCTACACGTGGTCAGGTGGAGAAGTTTGTGTGGAATGTTCTGAAGTTCAGTTGTGCTCTGCCCTTTCCTAGGGATAACTCAACCCTTGATCCTATGGAGTGCATGGACACAGTAGAAGAGCAGAGAGTACACAGTCCTCCAGCCTCCTTAGTCCCCAGAATCCACGTGATTTTGGCACAAAAATTACAACACATTAATCCATTGCTGCCTGCCTGCCTTAATGAAGAGGAGAGTAAAACCTGTGAGTATCTGAATTTGACTTCATTCAATGTACATGTGAACCTGCACTTTGCTAGCACATGTGAACAAATGCTTCTTGCCAGTGATCCATGCACCTCTGAGCGAAGCTTTGTGTTTAAATCTTTCTAAATGGAGGAGCTGTTCAATGCTACAGAACTGGACAAGATACAAATGTCTGTGTTAATGCGATGCTTATGTGCTGCTTTTTCTGAAACAAACGTGACTTAAATGAAACTTGCTCTGGATAAAGCCCAAAGACTTCACCAAGTTTTCCAGCCGTAAGATTGCTTACGTTGCTTTCAAATGGAGTAGTGAATTGCTGGAAAACTAGATTTCCAATGTAGCATAACCATGAAAATAAGAAACATACAGCGTAAAGAATCGTGATACTGTGAAGATAAAAAAGGCAATTCTGTTCCTAAGTAACTGCTGTTCTTTGTGGCCTGTATGACTGCTACCCAAAGCCAGTGATACTCAGTGGGAAACCAATGAACGTTTGTTTTTCCTAGACTGCTTTGGAGTAACCATTCTTCTTCATCTAACTGTAACAGAAAGTAAGCTTTTATGTAGAGGAAAGGGGGTAAGGAACAGCACGTTTTCTGATATTTCTTGTCTTCTGCTCTTTTAACAGTCGTTTCTAACTTCATGTCTGAGCTGTCACCAGTTAGAGCAGAGTTGCTTGGGTTCCTCACACATGCCTTCTTGGGAGACAGTTTGGCCGCCGAGTACCTTATATTGCATCTCATCTCCACAGTGTAAGTGTTTTGGTGTTGAAGAATTTCTGTGCCAAGAATTTATATATTCATCTTTTAAGACATTTCCTTTTGGGGGGTTCTTCACCATTCTGCAAATGAGTGGCAGAAATAGTTTAAATATTATTCCAGCAGTACTTTGTCCACCTGAAGTTGTCCTGTTGTAATAGACACAGTAAATATATTTCATTGTCTGAAATACCAAAAGTTTTGGTAAAAGGTTAGTTCCATGTGTGGTGTATCCGTTCAGTGTTGCTTTGAGAGTTGGACAAAATCTCCAAAATAAACAAGTTTAAGCAGAGGTAGGGAAAAAATCTTTTTACCACTAACTTTTTGTTGAGTAGGACATACGACTGGCTTCTCAAAGATGGCATTTACTATCTTTACTTACCAACTGCAGTGGTTATTGTTTCTGTAGTAGAAGGTACAGAAAGGTGCAGTCTCGGACTGTGTTTAATTAAATGTAGGCATTTAATGATAAGTTCAAGTGACTCATATTTAGCAAGCAGTAGAAATTTGCCACCTGAGCTGATGCTGTAGCTCAGTGCGCGTGCATTTTGATCTACCTTCATTGCTGATTAAAATGAATTTGCTTAATGTTCTCTTACGTTGGCTTAAACTGTCACTGGATGAAAGAGCATCATCCTTTGACTCATGAAAATTTCAGGTGTGAAACTTCAGGCAATCTGTTTTGAATGGATTATTTGCTAGGTTTTAATTTTAGACTTTCTTCAGAATGGATTCCAATTTTTTTTAAATGTAATTTGTATACAAACCACTTATTCTATGGTTTTCAAAAATCCCATTTTGCTACAAAGTGAACAACCACTAGAGGAAGTGTTTAGACAACGCTCTCAGACATAAGGTCTGATTTCTATTTTTTGTTGGTGGTGGTTTTTTGGTTTGTTGGTTGTTTTTTTGGGTGGTCCTTCACGAAACTGGCAGGCAGATGGGTCCTTGTGGGTCGCTTCCAGCTCAGGATATATTAGACGATGTTTTCAAACCAATGTATGAAAAATCTAGTACAGCACAGATGTCTAATAATAGTCATTTCAGAGCTGTGAGTGGAATCTACATCTTACCTTTGTCATACCTGCAACTGATGGGTAAAAACCTACCAAGGTACTTCTCGGCATCAGCAAGACAAGTAGTATCAGCATAGATCCAGTCGTAATGCTGCAGCAGCATAATCACCAGCTGGAAGGCTTTCTGCTGGCTTTGTATACAGTCTGCCCAGAACCCTTGTCCCTAATTCCCATATAAATACACATACTTCAGTATCAGTATGCTTTTTTTTACGTATGCACTTTGTTCTCTTGGGTTAGACTGCGAATGCTCTAACACTTAGACTAGAATGTGTTTTCCCTCTTAGTTGTATCACAAAAAAAAAGTTGAAATTTGTCAAGAATGGGGAGAAGAAATACGGTAAGAAGAGGGAGAGGAAAGCTGAGGGCAGGTAAAGGAAACAAACAAGCGTAATAATTAGGGAAATTAAGCAGTAAGAAAGAAAAAGGTTGAAGGAGTATTTACAACAGAACACAAGGAGAAGAGAACATATCACAGGATCTCAAGCTCTGTAAATGTACTGCTTTTGTGCAATGCTGCAAAGCCTTCCAAAGCAGTGTGCAGCCTAATTTAGCTCCTTGGATGCTGGAGAAGGAGGAAAAGCAGGACTGTTACTATGTATGTATCAGCATTGAAACCCTGCTAGCTATCAGAGGTGGCACGCAGCACTCAGATGGAGTGGTATCTGTGATCACGTGCTAATCAGATGCTTGCCTAACCTGTTTTGCTTTTGGTTCAGTTACGCAAGACGAGATGTGCTTCCTCTGGGAAAATTCACAGTCAACTTGAGCGGATGTCCAAGGAACAGCGTCTTCACAGAGCACATATACCGCATCATCCAGCAGCTCGTTCCAGCAGTAAGAGCGATGGCATTATAGTCTTGTAATGTTTTCAGTCATAAATGCTGGGCAATTGGTTCAACCAAAAAAACTTAGTTAAAGGCAAGCTCCTTAAACAAAGGTCCTGATAACCATCTAAAGAGCAGATAAAAATGGAGATACTTTATTTTGCCTTTCTGGATTGATTTATCTAAATGTATAGAACACTTAATTATCGTGTCCTTACTGTTCATACCCGAGTTTGTGGATATGGTTCTGCAGAAAGTTCATAGTAATTCAATTTGGGGCCATAGTAATTATATTGCATCAATAACTTATTGGTGGTTTTTTGGTTATTCTAGGCGTGCAATACAGGCGTTATATTTGAGTTCTTAACAGAATTATTTTCCTTTAGGAATCGTTTTTAGGCACTTAACATAAATGTATAGGATAAAATATGTTCTGTGGCATGGTAACAAGTTTTGTTTTGCTTGCTATGGAGGTTCACAGTTGCAGCTCATGCTAAAAGAAAATGTGCTTACTTACTAGGGACGTTGGAGGAGGGGAAGCGCACTGATGCGTTTCTTTTCCCGTTACAGTCCTATCGCCTACAAATGACAATTGAAAACATGAACCATTCACGATTTATCCCACACAAAGACTACACAGCTAATCGCCTAGTCAGCGGAGTCTTGCAGCTTGCCAGCAACACTTCCCTTGTAGTGGATGAGACTCAGCTTGAGCAAGGACAGCTTGACACAACAGGTAGAGTGTTTCTTTTTGTTTCTTTAATTAAAAAGTGTGTATGTAGACAACAATGTTATATTTCAAAGACAGTAGTGCTAATTGTGTCCTAGTGATCATTTTCTATTATGGAACTGTTGGTTTCCATATCCTATTTTGGTGTTCAAAGTAGTGTGCTGCCTTCTCAGACAACTTCGAGCATTATCTATTTTTTTCCCCAGCTGTTTTTGCTTTCTGGAAGCTTCTGGTATTTTGCTTGGAGGTGCTGGTATTGAGTCAAAATGAATAGCTCTTCAATGAAAAGTCCTACACTTAGTTTTCCCAAGAGTCCCTCTGCTGGGAAGTAATCTCTGTCCTAGACCCCAAATGGCTGATAATGAAACAAGATGGTGCCCTGCTTAGTGTAGGTGCATTGTAGAGTACTCTGGACAGCGTATTTGATACTTGATGGAAGAGGCCACTGATTTGAATAAGTCTTAGTCCAAACTACCATTAGAATGGTTTCAGTTCCACCTAACGGTTTTAGTTCCACCTAGGACAAGCCATTTCTGCAATAGTTTGACAAGGTGATATATTTTTCAACTGTCCAGTCTTGCTGGCCGGCCAATCTAATGATCTCTCTCCAGCAAGGCTTTTTTCCTTAGGCTGTTAATTCACATTTGTATTCTGTCACATAAGTCATAGTGCTTTGTCCTCTTCTGAGGAGAAAATTTTTCCCTGTAAGTAGTTATCTGGCTTTGTAGAAGTGGTGAAAACCTATTAACACTTCAACACCTCTTTAAGTCTAAATTTTCTCTGGCCTTAGTTTATTTCCATCTTAATAAATGGTTGTGTCTATATGGAAGACAGCACAGACACACACACAAAAAAATGTTTGCAAGAATTTTTCTAGAATTCCTTTTTTTTTTTTTTTCAAGATTTTTTCAAGAATTTCTGTTCAATAAAAACTCGGGGAGGGATCAGGTCTGACACTGAAGACCATTTTTCAGAGAATTTTTTCTGGCTTTTCTAGGTGTACATAATGTGAAAGCATTGGGTAATCTGATAACTTGGCAGAAGGTGGATTATGATTTCAGTTACCACCAGATGGAATTCCCCTGCAATATTAACGTTCTGATCACCTCAGAGGGCCGATCACTCCTACCGGTATGGCAAAGTCATCTTGAATTTGGGGAATCATTACAGTTGGTAGCTACTTAAAACACTGAGCGTACCATTCCAGGGACAAGAGAAGGCAGGGGAAATGTTTTGTGAGCAGTGGTGGGTATGAGAGATTCACCTTCCGTGCCTCTTGATTGGAAAAAAAAAAAAAAAATACTGATGGCACTGTCTAATGGCTGAAGTTGCTAATGGATATCGCACCAATGGGTAAAGTCTGCAGATAGCCAACTACTCTCAAAGCCTTCCTGTACAGCAGCTTCTGCGGGCATGGGTGTATGAATAACGAGCAACAGATCTGGCAGTGACCCTAGCAAAAGTGCGTAGCCTAGCCTTACACATCTCTGACCGCTTGTTTTCCAGCTTTATGACCTGAGAAGTTGCTCTTGCCTTTAAGGAAAACCAATTCCTGCTTGAATAAGAACTTCACGGTGGATTTCATAAATGGAATTATTAAATATTTTAAAAAATTACTTTAGTTCTGGGAAATAGTGAGTTTTGTTGCGTTAGAGGTTAAATAAATCTTGGAATAGAAAAATATGATGTGAAAAGGGATGATGTGTGATTTTATTTTTCAGTCAGATTGCCAAGTCCACTTACAACCACAGATAATTCCACCAAACATGGAGGAGTACATGAACAGCCTCCTGACAGCAGTGCTCCCTTCTGTGTTGAACAAATTTCGAATCTACCTAAGTTTATTGAGGCTGCTTGACTACAGTATATCTGATGAAGTGACCAAGGTATGGAAGATTTCATGAATACCTTTTCCATTGTCTATTTGCAAAGAAAGCACCTTAAGAGAATGTTATTGTACTTGTCTATTGCTTTCCCTGGCAGTGATTGTTGGAAGCTTTCTTTAAAAATCAAAAGCAGTTTCTTGCCCTGAATGTGAATTCAAGGGTGTGTAGTCATATTTCAGTGTATACTTCAAATGCATCCTGCTTTGTAAAACTCATTTTGAGAATAATTACTTTCAAAGATGAGCTAGCCTATTTTTACCCCAGCTGGCTTCCTGACAATGTTTCTCCTGTAATTTAAGGATAAGTATGGTGTTTAGCTCCTTGAAGGCTTATCTGATATTGAAGATCCTTTTTGCCGCTCAGTTACGTGCTGTGTTGTTTGTAGGCGGTAGAAGAAGACTTCGTAGAAATGCGCAAGAACGACCCTGAGAGCATAACAGCTGACGATCTGCACAGAACCCTGCTGGTGGCAAGGTGGGTAGCAGGGTGGTCAGACTGAAGGCTTTCAGCAAGCTAGGAACAAACCAAGTCTGCAGTTTGATGATAGTTGCATGAGGCTGGCTAGCAAATGGAAGATGGAATCTGTGACAGAAAAAAGATTCTTAATTCAGAGTATTTGAAGGCAGAGTACTGCCTTCCCTCTCTTCGTGTGCTTTCTCTTTCATAAGCTAATGAAAGAAAACTGGTTTTGTGCTTTTGGTATATCAAGTTCGACAGCGTGAACATGCTCGTAACTGTTGTTTCTGCTCACTTAGGTTCCTGTCTCTCAGTGCGGGGCAGACAACGCTGTCAAGAGAGAGGTGGCTGAGGGCAAAACAACTGGAGGCACTACGTAAAGCCAGACTTCAGCAGCAAAAATGTGTTAATGGGAATGAACTCTAATGATCTGTGGATGTCACTGAGAATTTGTGTAATCCTCCATGGAACCCATACTAAATTGGGATATTGTTTATACCAGTTTTTTTGTAGATAATTTATACCAAAATGTTATGGATATTTACCCATGCAGTCTGAACACACTATCTCTGTTCAGCCACTCAAACATATTTTATGAAATTTTTTTGGAGCCTGTTTTGTAATTGAGAATTGGTAACAAGGAGCAAATTGTTTGATATTAAACTTTAATACTGAATGTGTGTAAAGTCACTTCCTTTAAAAGTAGAAAAATTTAACTGAAATAGGGGTAGGCTCTATTCCGAAATAAGTGTGATGGAATTCTTGAACGGCTTAATTTTGAGGACCAGAGGTTTCTGCTAAACAGCTTATGACTTTGACTTCAGGTAGCTGAACCTGTATGCTGCTCTTCCTGCATGTTGTTGCCCTCTGAGCAGCAGCATAATAATGTATCTATATATGTACACTAATAATGTACACTATAGTGTGATGGAAATTATTTGAAATTATGTAAAATTCTACTAGGAAAGATATCCTTACTGTATTTAGAAAAGACTAACTTGTAAATTCCCCTGAGCTTTCAGTTGGTGTAACTTCTAAAAGATAACTCTAACGGGAGAGGGGTGATACTCATTTACTTGTACGAGACATCCTAATAACTCTATTACCAGTAATGCACCGTTTTAATTCTTTGAATAGTATCAATTAAGCATTAAGAAGGGTCTACCTATCTTACTCACACTGCACAGGGTGCACTGATTGTCAGGTCACACTGCCCCAGTGTGAACATAACGTGCAGTACTGGTCTCAAGTAAGGGTGGTTTGAGTGAAAGACTGCACCACTGCAGGGTCAAGGTCCACTGTGGAGTCAGGGTCATGCAGCAAGACTATAATAATAAGCAGGGCTGTCCTCATGAGGAACGTAGGACAAGGCTTCAAGAATCAGGGTAGCGTGAGTTAGTTAATTATAAAGAAGACAAGATAGCGCTTCACTTCTTTTATGAACAATAAAAGAAGCTAAGAAGTAAAAACCAGTCCAGTCTTACCCCATCCAGCTATGCTCCTGCTTACTCCAGCCTCAATATCAAATCTACTTGAAATACAAAACTATCTTAAGCAGGAATGTGTGATAGACGTTGATTTACCCCTAAGCAATAGATTCTTTTGACAATACAACAATACTTTAAGAAACAGGAGCTTGATGCCCTTTTACCTCACTCAGCTTATAGAATACTAAAGATGAATATTCCTGGTTTTATCTTACTTGTTCCACATTAACCCGATGTTAATCAATCAACTGAATGACTAGAGAAAAAAGTCTTAAGACTACAACTCTGGCTAGAAAGCATTTTCTAAGGTTTTCTTCCAGTGACAAAGAATGGTTTGACAAGTGTTGACACATTATTTAAAACTTTCTTATTTATAATATTTAGACAAGGCTTAAGCTGAAAGAATATTTTCAGATCACCAAGCAGAAACTGATGAACCACTATAGCAGATGAGGAGTTCATTTCCAGGCAGATAAGCCCCAGACTGCTCACTAAGCCACGTACTTTTTCAAGGTAGCAGTGGGGAGTATAGGATTGACATTACAGATACCAATACCCCTGCCCTGAGAAACTCTACCAGCATACACTGCAAGCATACAAGTTTGTAAAAGGACTGGTTTAGATCACAGAAGTCACAGTGTAAATGTTTATGCAGACCAATTTTCTCCCAACAAAATATTTCCCAGGCACTCCCACTGTGCAAATTTCTTCTCCCACTCCCTGACGCTTTGCCAGTACAAAGGCTTAAGCAGTTTTAGGTGCACTTTTCGGATTGTCTGACCTTTTTTCTCTTAAGGCAAGGAATCTAGCACCACAGCTCCAGGAGAAAAAGGATAAAGGACTCAAGTCACTTGTTCCTGGCTCTGCCAGATAAAGGGTCAAGATAACCCACCCTCCCTTGAAACTTAAATTCCCAGAATTCTTCATTAGCATTTGTCTTGATATCACATCCCAGAAAGCATCTTTTTTCATTTTTTTTATTAAAATATTTCATATATATATTGTTCACATTAAAATACAGCAGTAGTTTAATTTTAAATAGAGCCACAAATATAGACACTCAAAAAAAACAAACCCACATCACTTGAATCAAATAAATAAATCAGAAAGTTTCAGACCATCAGGATTAGATGATAATGATTTCAGATAAACTAGAAGTCCTAAGACACTGTACTAGCCTACCCATATGACACTAGTTTCTTTAAACACCACGTGCAGCCTATCTACAGTACATGTACTAGAACAGAGAGGCACTGGATCTATAACAGTGGTAGAGTTAAGGTGGTTGGAGTTACGAACCACAGCATAGTAAGATCCTGCTTTACAGTAGCTTTTAGACAGTGTCCTATGCTAGAATGGCATTGCAAGGCATTTCTGGAAAAGAATAATTCAGGTTTCATCTTTTGACACATACATGAGTGTTTTCTTAACCCAATTCCCAGCATGAGTGGAAGTTCAGCCTTATCCTGCAAGTATGCAAAGCTTGAGCTGGCAATGAATTTGGTTTTGATTAAATAATGACAACTATGCTCTGATGTCAACACTGACTTAATGAAACGGTACACTTGCCTTGTTTTAAAAGATACTTGGACTCTTATATCTGGACAGTTAGCATATACTAAGACTACGGAAATCAGAGCACAGAGGCACCCAGTGCCTGAAGGTCAGGTTTCTGGCTTGTCTCGCTTTATACCAAGGCAAAAAAATCGAGCAAGTTGCCACCGTTCAGAATTGGAAAAAAATGGAATAGAACAGCTTTAATACAGATGAAGCAATTACAGGGAGTTTGCTCCATTTCCCATTACCTCAAAATGAATCTACAAACTAAATTTGCACTGCAGGATTGTTAATATTTGTGATTGTATCAGTACACAGTATCTTTACTGAAAGTGTCCCAGGAAGTGTGGGAAGAAAAGGACAGCAAGTCTTAATTTCTGGTTAACGTAATTAAATACAAAAAAAAAAGCATCAGATCCCATTGTGGGGGCACAATTCATAGAAAGCTGCATCTAAAACTTGAATGGAAACAAGTAAAAATACTAGTCCAAAAATAAATAACACATGATTTACCAGTAGGTTATTTTGCTGGTGCAGTGCAAGGGAAGTAAGGTCACAGAAGTGCAGTATAACCATTGTAGTACAAATACTCTCTACGTAAGTCAGAAGAGCTACAAAATTAGTCTCAAAAAAATAACTGTGCAACAAATTTAAGATAAACAGCATGCTTATTAAAACCCAGTGTCTAAACTACCTGTTTAAATATGATTTACCCTTCTTTTGTATCAGCTGCCTAAAGGAATTCTGAAGCTTGGTCACAACCAAATTCATTTGCATCTTGCACTTACTGTAAACAAGTTTCTAAATTTTTTGATCCCAGTATTCAGTAGCAGTTCATGCTACAATGAGCTCTGATGTTAAAAAAAATTAAGTATTGTATTAACAGACAACTAGGACACTACTTAAATTAGCAACTAAATTTGAATTATTCGTGTCTGGCATTGTGTAAACATTTCTTTCAGTTCTTTTTGCTTGACTTCATTTATAGCTTCTGGTTCTGCAGGGCTCTTCTGAACCTTTGCCACGGCAAAATTAATCCCTTGAGTCAATCCTGCTTGCGTGATGTTAGCAACCTGGACCACGGAACTGCAAATTTTAGCAAAAGGAGAGACAGCTCTGCTGCTGCTACTGTCAGCTGGGGAAGGAGTCGTGTGAAGTCCTGTCTCAAGGATACCAGATGCAGACCCTGGGCTTCTGTGAGATTTAGTCAAGTCAGTCCCTTCAACAGCTAAGAGCCGATTTGGCTCAGAAGCCTGTACATCCAGCTTGGATGGTCTGGAAGGAATATCTGTGATGGTTTCAGCCTTGCTTTCTGCTTTCTTACACGTGTTATTGCTGGTTTTATTTATCATGTGATGTGGCTCTTGAGAGCAAGCCTCTGCCTCCGAGACGTCCGACACCTTGTTCTGGGCATCGTGTACAAACCTCTGGCAGTACACATCCATAGGCTTAGCAAACTCCATCTCCACGTTGTCAGCAGAAGGTACGGGTACGTCTTCACAGTCCGACTGGCTAGCTTGAGTGACATGGACCTCGGACGGAACGTGAATGCTGATGTTCATGTCAGTGCTGCTTACAGACTGGGAACGACTACCCAACCGAGGAGCTGATGCAATGATACCACAGCTAGGCAGCACGTAATCTGTCTGCCCTATGTTCTCTAGAGAGTCAGTTAGCTGGTTGTCCTCATCGGATTTAGAGTTGGTCAGGAAATCATCTGAGTGGAATGAATCATTATCTGACATTTCTGTATCAGATTCAGCATGAGCTTTAGCATCAACCGCTGGGTTCTCTAAAGTTTCAAGGCTGCTATCTGATTTCCAAAGATTAACTTTCAAATTTGGTTTTAAAAAATTGACTTTTACTTCAGGTTTGGTAAAGCTGCCTAACTTCCGAAGATTGCTAATGTTTACATTGGATTTAGTTTGTTTCACTTTTTGATTGAGAGATGAGAACTTGCTCAGTAAATAATTCTTGCCTTGGGCCAGGGATCCTCTGTTCTGAGACCGAATGCCAATGATGTCTTCATGAGGTTTACTGCTCCTCCTGGAAGAAAAAATAAATTTCTAATGAACAATCATGGCATTTTCATTTATAAACACCAAGTATTCACCATCTTCCAGCCTATTTCCATAATAGAGATTGGAATTTCAGTAAACAGTATCTTTCCCATACATAATTGTACCCATATAAGCTAATCAGATTTAAAAAAACAGAGTGTGCCACAGAACGGCAGCCAAACAAGGAGAAAAGCAAGCTTATGCAAACATTTTTAGTTTTGGATGAAACTGGATCTGAGTTCTGTGTACTTATAACCCTAACTCTGTTCATGCTGTACTCAGCATCCAGATATCAAGACATTCTTTTTATAAGAGTTAAACATCACATCATCTTCTATGAATGTTCTTCAAATAAGACCTGAAATGTTATCTGGGTTTGTTAAATACTCGTCTGCATTGGAATCAACGTGAAGGTAGATCTGCTGGTTTCTTTCCTACCTACAGAACTAATAAAACAGACATCAAAAGTTCAGATAGGAAGTTAATTCGCAATTAGTCTGTCAAGTTGATCTGACTTGCAGTACATTAGTTACATTTGACAATGTATATTCTATGCAAACATAAATGTATAATATAAAATTCTTGTTTGTACTTCTAAGCACCTGCAGATAGTGACTATTGAAAGCAGCATACAAACAAATTAATTCCTAGCACATGACTAAAAGAAACAGTTTGGTTTCTAGCTACTTACCTGTTACCACGTACTGTAAGCCACTGAGAAGAGAGCAAAAGTGGGACAAGGATTTGCATGATTTAAGTACTTACCTCTCTAGCTTTTTCTCAATAATGGGCACATCTAATCCCATTGCCTGCTTTGTGATTCGCAGCATTTCTGCAATGCACTGAAGAGTGTCTGAAATCCAATTACCAGCCCGTCAGACTCTTTAAAAAAAACTTAAAACCCCATATTCCAGAATCTAAAGCTAGACCCATTTCTTTGCTCCTTCATTAAGTTACTCTCCCCCCCAGCTCCAGAGTAGCCACACCCAAATTGCAACTCTGATTTAAAGCTTACAAATAAGCTTAAAAGAAAGAAAAGACTCTCCTTTAACCCTAGATACTAGGTGTAAGTGAATCATTACCATGATATATATGCCAAAGGAACACAATTATATTTATTCTAATCCTTGCTGACAAAACAGTGCTCCAGGTAAAGAGTGATGTTTTTCCCTATTAGCGTTCATTTAATGTAGTTAAACAAGAAACAAGAACATATCTAGATACTGATTTCATTAACTAAATAAATTTCTTCCACTCATTAGAAGATAGTTATAAGCCTTTTCTCCTTATGTCTAGATTTTCATTATTCCAAAACTAGTTGTGTTCGTTCTAGATGGAAGCACTGCTTTAAAACCACATCTGATGCTTACTTTTCTCTGGTAAAACAGTAACAGTTTAGCATTCACACAGGAAACCACATACAGTTTTCTTTCTGCCAGCAGAGAAGTTGGTTATACTACAAGTTGCCTCCTTCATGAGTTATTTTAAGAGCTATGGAAGTGTTTTCTAGAGAAACATATGGGTATTATGAATACCCTTTCACGTATAAAGCTCTTAAACATGAAACAAACCTTTTCCATCTTCTTCTGGGTTGCGTACCACAGCTCTAAGCGTGTGAAAATATCCACTCGTGTCCTTGTATTTGTAATGCAGCCTCATGCACGAGAACTTGGGTTTGCCAAAGAGAGTAGGCTCAGGACCTGAGAAAAATCAGGAGGTTAGAAATGTTTTTGAACTAAGCACTGAAAAAAAAAAAAAAAACTATTGCAGAGACTACACCTGAATGTCTAAGCAAGTTTTTCTTCATGCCGAAAAGACTAAGCTTCATGTTTTCTTTTGAATAGCACAAGCATTTTAAAACGACACTTTCCACAATAACTAAGCCATCGATTACTTTCAAAGTGCAGTTGGACTCTGTATGTGTTATAATCCAGCCCGACTGTTTATTACAAGTCATAATTTCAGGTAGGAGAAAAATTCTGGATCTATTACATCCCATGTTCTAGGAAGCATTTCTGAGAAGAATGAAGAAAATTACTGTGTTTTTACCAAGTAGAGGCATACATATATCGAGATTTAAATCAAGCACTTCAACTCTTCAGTGCACCGCAACGCATCTGTATCATTAAACAGTGGGTGAGGGGAGTTTGTTTTGTAAGGTATTTGGTCTGGCTGTTTCAACTTCAGTCTGTAAGTCAAGATGTGTTGTGGACATCCACAATACACAAGTGAGGCAGACTTTTCCAGTTAACTCCTGGGAACTGCATATACACAGTGAAAGTTACAGGGCTTTGGGATTTTTTTGTTTTTTTGTTGTTTTGTTTTGTTTTTAAGAGCCCTACCATTGATCAAAGATTACATTTCAAGCAGTACCAGAAGACAGGACCCAGACTGGTATCTTATCAGACAGAGCACATTTTGAAGTAGGGTGGACTACACAGGAGGCAAACTAGAGGTTTGCTGTTTCAATTTATCTGAAGGATGCTTTGAATAACTGGGAGAGCTATTGTTAAGAGCATTCAAGAAATATGTGCTTAGATTCTTACCTATTTCTATTTTTTCCAGAGCTTCAAGGCTTAACCTTTGGTACTGATTCACCTTGTCAATTTCATCGTCATAACTAGAAAAAGAACCAGAGTTTAACACTTTTATTAATCTAAAACAAAGCTAGTAAAAGGAAGCTACACAGAGTAAGAGAAACTGGCAACTTACTAGGCAACGTAGTAGGCGGAGTTAGAAAGTAACAGCAGAACATCCACATCTTTATGAGTAGCATCAATGAGACTAAGAAAGAAAAAAAAGAAAAAAATAAATACACGGGAGAAGGTTTTTACTTCCACAGCTCTAACGAATCCCCAGCATATTTCAGGGACTCTCAGTTACCTCTTATACCTGGAGGTACCCAGTAGCTTAAATAGGTCAGTAGCAGGTCCAAAAGTAAAAACCCACAAGCTATCAAAATGCTAACAGAGAAATGGAAAAATTTTCAGAGTCAATCCACGTGATGAGTCTGTGCTGTGAACTGCTACCATAGAATCCTACACTGCTATTTTAGATGCTAAAGTTTAACCTGCAAAAAATCTAACTGCTATTTTTCTATTACACATTAGGATACTTTGAACTTGATAAGGAGACAAGGAAATTAGAGTTCATTCTCTACTTTCATGAAGAGGGATCTAGGCTTTCCTACTACCCATTCACTACACAAGAATTTAATGTGATCCGATATGACTTGCAAGTCACATTACTCTCTGTGAAGCAGTAAGAGAAAAAAACAGCTCCTCAGACAGCCCTTTCTAGAATTAAGGGCAGCTAAAAGTTCTCTTCATGGTGCCTACTGAAGTTTGGTGATATTGACTGAATAACCAGGTGATTTCTCAAAAGAATCCAGCATGCACCATTTTTATGGCATTTGGGATAAAGCACATGTTTACAGGACCTTTACTTTTACAACTACAACTACTCAGTCTCTTCAAGGACTGTCATATTACAGAGCTGTCCATTTGCATTTCTGTTTAACATGTCAGCTATCAAAATCATTTAACACGTCAGAAGTAATTAAGAGATGTCACAGTAGCGGCTGATCAGTGATGACTTTATTCAACAAACCTTGGGTCACAGTCAATGAGTGCCCATCCTCCATGGAATTTTTCATCATCTGGTAGCAGCAGTTTCATGTAGCTCTGCAACAGCTGGCTAACCAGTTCCTGGTGGCTTCTCAGGTTCTCCTTGTGCAGGGCTTCATGCTCTTTCTCTTTTGTGAAGATGGAGTACAGATCCTCCGTTACAGGGATACCTTGCATCAAATCTAGATAAAAAACACAAGGTACCAGTAAGAAGCTGCCAACAGTTAAGTGACACACAATAGTCTGTTAAATGCTTTGTAAATTCCTTCTAAGTAGTTCATAAAATGTTGAGTTGTGTTTTTTACTGATAGGAGACAGGGTTTTACCTACTAAGTTTTCAATTTCAGGCAGCATTTGATTCATAAAGATTAACTATTTCTCAGGTATCTTCAAATATGAAACCCTTCCTACATAAACTTGATCTTTAAGAGATGTTACAGGGCAATTAATGCTAAAATTAAGTTAGGAACAAATTCTACAGTGATTTACAGTTCAGTGGAATTATATGCAGTGAGTGATGTTTAATCTCCAAATGGTAAATGTCTGTGCCATATGGTGTCCACTGCACAGAAATGAACATTAAATACACCCAGAGCACCTAGAAAAAGCAGTCAAAGATAAAGCCAAGATAATTTTAAATAGACTTTTAAGTACAGTAACCTGGCTTAGTTGAAGTTTTATTCTTACCTATGACTGCTTGCCTATAAGCATCCCTGAAACGATTCAGGTAATATCTGTTTGCAGAATTGACTCCATCCTTCATTACCCCTGCCAGCTTCCTTTCACCAGTTCTTGTGAAGTCACCCTGTTACACAGAACATGCAAGTCATGCACACACACAACTTCGAAGCAGTCTCAGCTCAAAAGCTTTGGCATTGACACTCCAAACTGAATAGATAACTCAGAAATAGTGTTCAAGTAACTACTTCCATATCCAAGTTGAAAATAAATGTTTTCAAAAAAAAAAAAAGCATTCGACTCAGCAGAGAATCTTAGACCTATGATTCCACATAGTCATAATGAAAAATAGCATTTGGATAAATTTGGCTAACATTAAAAGCCACGCTTTCAAGACATCAGTTTGGGATTCTCAAATACCTCCAAAAAAAAGTTATTTTGTCCTTCACCAAAAAAGAACACTATTGGAAAAACAGAAGACTGGAGCTTACTGAAAAGGTTTTGCATCTTTTTTGCTTCTGCTACTAAAGCAAGACAAGCACAACAAACTGAAAGACAGTACAAATCCACACAGCCTCAGAAACAGAAGTTTCTAGGCCTTCTGTGATCTAGAATTTGAGTAAAAAGCAGTTTTGGTGGCCACACTCCATTAGAGGATTCTGACTATTTTCAGAGACGCTCTGAACATTGGCATAGAGTAGTTCTAAAAACCATGCTAACTATTACTATGAACATTTCAAGTGTATTTCACTTAATTTGAAAGACATTGCAGTTAAAACATTAACCTCAGTAGTGAGCAGAGATATCTCTAAGCAGAAGAACTAAAAATTTAAGTTTACAAATTGAGTTCTGTGCTCCACAGTTAGTCAAATACTTGTAATAAGACAAAAGCATCAGGCTGGTTTTGATCATTTTAAAGAGACTAGTGTAGTAAGTAAACAAACCAAAGTTCAGGAAACAATTTTTAAAAGGTATTTAAGTGTCTAGCATTTCCACTGCGTAGGTTTTCTCCAGTGCCAGGTACCAGGAACTGTCCCACCAGAACACACAAAGTAGCTCAAATTCTATGGCTTTTCACCAGAGTAGACAGGAAGAAATTGCATGCCTGATTCTGATCTTGTTAGACAGACCGTATTGCAACTAATTAAGAAAAGCCTTTAATAAACAAAAATTAATATCACTAGTCCTTCTAATTAATATCATTAGTCCTTCAGAATATTTTTGAAGTACTGTAAAAACTGTGCTTAAAAGTACTACAACTATTTAAATGTAAACATAGAGGTAATGCTTGATATAAAACAAACTTAGCTCAGCTACAGTTTTTTTGTTTTTTTGTTTTTTTATCTGGACGTGAAGCTAACAGAATAAGGTTATGCTACAGCCAGCAGTGACACAGGACACCCAGACACTCAAGTCTTTCCCATTTTACACCAAGCATGATACAAAATTTTCTTCTGCTGAAAGGCCACACAGGTGTCTGAGATGAAAACAAGCAGAATATTTGGCTAACTGTTCTTACATATAAGAGAATTCTCCACAGGAGGTAAAACTCTAACAACTAGCTATTCAGTATCAAAAGAGACAACTCTTTACCCCTTACCTTCAAGGCTGCTGTGCCAGCATACTGCCTGCTTATGGCATCTCCATTGTTCGCCCAGATTATCTGGTAGATTCTGTTGCATTTCACCGGCAAAGGCTGTTCTGGTGGCATCACACCCAGTTTTTTGAGCTGGAATTTGACATACTTATTAATATTAGGTTCCAGATAAAGCCATTCTCAGTATCAGAGCTTGATTAAAAAAGAACGCTTAAATATTTCAACGTTAATTTTTATATGGTCTGAATAAGAAGCCCAACCTTCTCATTTCTCAGATTAAATTCACTGTTAATAATGAATTAGTGATTCATCATGAAACATCACACCAAGAGAATCACTGGTCTCAGCAGTAATATTAAGTATAGGTGTAGAAGTCAGTCTTCACAAGAATTAACTGAAGGAAGTTAGTTACTCAAGATATAGGAAGCCTCTCTTCCTATGAGAAACTCTCAAAAGAACAGATGTCACAGAACTTTAACAGAGGTAACAGGTTAAACTAGTTAATGTCTTGTATTGCGAGGGCATTCATAACAAAGGTCTGGAAATGAGGTGGAATCTCTTTCCAGTTGCAAGAAAAGAACACACCATGAAGACTTGATCTTTTGTTTGCAGACAGTAAAGCCAATGCAGTCACTCCAAATTCATCCCTCCCCCAAAAGAAAACCTTCCTAGCAAATTTGTATGCTGTGTTTATAATTAGTGCTTGTGTATTTTGGACCGTTACTGTTTAACACTGATACTGAAAGCCAGATCACTTACTCTCCAGAACAAACAGTACTTAAGGTTTTTCCAAGATAAGTCTCGGGTATAATACAAACTGAAGTCTTTTCCCACATACTAAACTGGTTTAAGCTGCAGTGTCCCATTCTGAAGTCAATACTACCACATGTAACTGCAGTGTAGTCGCTAAGTGTTAGGCCCACTGCAGGGGTAGCGTGGCAAACCTTAATTTACAGCTTATAACAAGAAGTGCTCGAGCATATTTGCAAGTTAAATGAAAAATGGTACAAAGCTGTTCATTGACTTTGCTGTTCATTGAGTTTGAAAACTCTGTTATATTCCCAGCTGACATAAAACAAATGCTATAGCTGCTAGGAAACACAAAGGCAAGATACTTGTAATCATAACTACTCCACATCAGCCACCTTCCAATGCCTAGGGCAGTTCTCCAGCATGAATCGATTCTGAAGTACTTTGGCTTTAATTTGAGAATGATACAGCACATCATGAACTAAAATACTATAACAACGATTAACAAAGCCCTCTCCACAATTTATGCAATTCTCAGTTTAGAAACAGGGTCTTTGCATTTGCAGAGGTAATGAAGATATAAACTAACCTAGTCTAAGATGACTGTAGGATTTCTGGTCCCACCCCAACCCCAAATACTCTTTTTATGACAAGCGCTCATCCTGTCGTCTGCAAACAGTAACTGCGAGACACAACGGTAAGAGCCATTCATTCTTCATCCTTACGAAAGGCCCACCTCATTTTCTATCCTTCACCTTACACACAGCCAGGTTTGTTTGGGGCTGGGCTGTAACTGAAGCTTCAACGTTTTATTTACAACTACTATTACAAGATATTACAAACACCCTTACAAGAAAAGAATATTTATCACTGAGCTTCTGTATCAAAAAAACAAATACTGGGGCAGGAAGGGGAGGAGGGAAGATGATCAGCTATCTGGGATGCTTACAGCATGAACTAATTCTCATTCCTCTACATGGAGAGAGACAACAAATCTCCCTACGTGTTGTACCACAGTATTTCACTTAGAAGTAGCTAAAATAGCATCCAACCTAAAGTTAGATTTCAATCATTTAACATTTCATCTGGGGGAGTGATTTTTTTTATTTTTTTATTTTTTTTTACTGCACAGCTTAAATTGACTAAATCAAAACAAGAGACTCATCTCAAGATGTGGACAGATAATCCTTTCTTCTCTGAAGAAAAAGACTAGGCATCACTGTTTTAGAATGATTTCAAGTTATTTGAGCACTATTTGTTAGTTGCAGCTTTAAGGCTCCTAGTTTGCAGTAACCCTTTCCAGTAGGCATTTATCACTATTCAGTAACAAAAACTTCCCCGTGAATAACGGTGAGGCATTCAGTACTTAAAAAAAGACGTTAGTTGTACATGCCTGCTGTTCCATGACCACTCTTGCAATAGCAGCCTGTACTACATTGGTACGATCCAGACAGTCCATGCAGTTAACTCGAAAGATTCCTTCCTGTTTACAAATCACACCAGCTTGATCAACCCTTTCAACAGAAAAAGAGCAAAAGCAGGTTAATTTACCAGCTTCCACAGACAGCAGGAAGTCTTACATACTGAATACAATTTAGTTTCACTCATCTCAGCTACATGCCACACAGGATTAGGTACCCTTGTTCTCACTTATCCTTCCTCAAGGCCACATCTCATTAGTTTAGACTACATATCCAAACACATGTCCTGTTTAGGCCATAACCTTGATATGGTATGCCATCAGGTGTTCAATGCAATTCATACATAATATCAGCTTTCAAGAGAAGGAAATTAACTTCAAAACACAAACCAACACTAACGGCAGCAATATTACACTTGGAAAACATTGAACAATATACCGTAGTTTAATGAAAGTCTGCAGCCATCCTCATTTCAAAATGCACGAACTTTAATATAAACTAAAGATCAAAAATGCCTACTGGTTTCAAGAGTAGTATTTGGGTTAAATACAGAGTGTTTCCCATTAAATATAAGCAGCCCTAAAAATATTGAAGGCAGCAAACCTCAAGCAGAAAACAGTGTGAGAATTTTTGCTGGTAGGCCTGTAAACAGCGACATTTCAGAACACTAAATGCAAAAACCCCGATGCAGAAGCTTGACACCAAAACATACAGTTATGACAAAGTCAAGGCTTCTAAATAGACACTTCCTCCCCCCACAAAAAAAAAGTACTTCATACAAGTCTGAAAACAGTAAAGTACCTACCAACACCACTTCATGTCAAGAATAATATCATGAATGGCATCAGTCAATGTTTGAACATTTTCAAACTTCATTCCTCGGCTGAAATAGAGAAAAGTCTCTACTTTAGCTCAAACTAAGTTCGGTGAAATTCTGTTATTACAAGTAATATAAAATAATGATAGGGGTTTGGCTAAGCGGGAGAGACATTCTCACAAACGTCAAACAGCAACTAAAATTCAGAACTATTTTAAACAGGTTAATACCTAAAACCAAGGCAAGAGATTCAGCATTCCTGAATCTATAAGGAGTAAAAAGTATGCAACTAATCAGGAATGTGTAACATTCTGTACTGATTTTATGCAGAGTCAGCAAAAATAACCACTATGAATCTGAAATTGAGATAGCCTGCCCTGCTTTACCGATGATCCTACAGTACTAACACACCTACAAGACACATCCTTCCCCCACCCCCTGCCAAATCTTGTATTTTCAGCATTGTTCCCTACTCACTCATGCTCAGTGTGAACACAGTCCTTGCTACAGCACTTCTTGGGAGAAGAGTAAGCAAACAAAAGTGAAAGCTCATGTTAGTAAAGTAGCAAATCAACCCAGGATGTCCTTACAGAAAAGGAATTCTCTTAGAGGCCCTAAGTATTCTGAGGGTTTTCCCTTTCCCCCATTTCAGACAATATCTGCTAGTGACACGCTGGGTCAATAACACTTCTCCAGGACAGATCCACAGCCTATATTAAGTTAGGAAATGAATATTAAAACCTAATTTTTAGATTCCATATTTGTCTACAACTGCAGTCTGCTTGAAGGAGGCAGGGGAAACACATGCCTGTTTGACAGTTCACATGCTTGGGCATGTGAACACTGCACTAGAGCATGCCAGAGTGGAGTCATGAAAACAGCAGCTATTTATACTGGATTAAAATAAAATCTAGTATTATTTTTTTTTTATCATTGAAAAACAGCACCAGAATTCTCTAAACATTTGATGGGTTCTTTCAGGAAAAGAAAAGCAAAAGGAACAGAATTCTTTACTATAAGCTGTTCTTAAGTGCAGAATGCTACACTATTTGAAAAGCAGGTCACACACAGATGGACATTCACAGCATGTTAAGGAAAGTCTTGCTTAAAAAAGTAAAGCAACTTTTAAGCTTTGCCTAATAAATAACAGTGTAAATTTAACTTTGTACCCAATCTCTTAACAAAAAAGAAATGCTTGTTTATCCCAACTTGAACTTCGGTTGTTTTACTTTACAGAAGATATTCTTCCTATTTAGAAGAAAGCCATTATTTCTGCATGAAACTTTCTCCTCTTTACTCTCCTCCCATACCAAATAAAAATGAAAAGCAACATTTTTTAAAAGTTTTTTTTTACCAGTGCTCATGAAAGTCAAATGAAACGTAAGTCAAATTTGCATTGTTGTACAGAAGAACTTGTTTAAGGTAAGCATCTCCAATAATCTTCTCTCTGCCCGTCTGATCCACCAAATTAATAATGACCTGTCAAAAATGTAAATAATTAACACTTGTTATCCCCCACAACATGACTTGCTGATACCATGTAATAAAGAGTAAAAAAGTTAAAAAAGATTTAAGATTTAAAGATTTTAAGATTTTTTTAATTTTAAAGATTTTTAAAGATTTTAAAGATTTTAAGATAAAAAGATTTAAAAAAGATTTGTAGGCCACCTTGAGGAAGTTATGGTCTTTGGTAGGTTGTACCTTTTTGTAGGTTGATCAAATAAGCTCTAGAAGTTACCTGAATGTTAGCACAAAAAAGCTATGAACTGCTAAGACAGGTATACAAGAGTGGGGCTTAAATGTCTTTGTAAGTTACCACAGTTCAGAGTTACTTGAGAAACTCCGTAAGACTTTATTAACACACAACCCTTCCAGATGTCTAAAACCAAGCTTCTCAAAAGAAAATTTAAAGCCACCAACCCAGATCAAAAATAACAAGGAAAACTGAAAACATCAATCTTTCATCCCCTGCACTTCTGTACGATGACTGTCATCATGTAGCCCTCACCTGCTTTTTGTAATTTTTCAGCTGTTCTTCAAAATGTGCACGAAAACAGGACACTGTTTCATTTTCACCTACAAGGCAGAGCAGTGTTAGACAGAAACAGACTGTTCAGCAACAAATTCTGTTTGAAGTACCAGATACTCAAACTTATGCTCTTCAGAAAGACAGCTCTGCTTAAAGTACCTAGAGAGAGCTTCTACAGAATTACTTTTACCATCTTTCATCGCTTCAATCCACTTCAGCATTGTTCTACTGCTATAGTTTATTTGAAAATACATTCTTAAAAAATTTACTTTTGAGTGCACAACAGGGTGGAGAGAGGGAACAGACCTTTAAGTACGGTGCTGCAATACTTACTCTTGTCCAGTCGGGGCCGTGGGTTGTATCTATATCCAACTTGGCTCCAGAAGACAGGCACAGAGCCTCTTGTTTGTACAAAGGAAAGAGTGTGGTTATGAACATGAATCAGTTGCTCTGTCTCAACGTAATTTGCCACATTTCCATTTTTATCAACACCTCGTCGCTTATACCGCATTCCTAGGAGAAAGAGTAACAACGAATAATTTGCATTTAATTATTAGTCTTAAAGACGGATAACTTTGGTAACCTCTGAACATGAGAGAGCTCCTGCCAAAATCCAAGATCAATGCTAAGAGTTTCTTTTATCTTATTCTAATTCTCCAAACTTATGTTGACTATATAAACTTTATTTACTGACGTACCACACACAGGGAAAAGTCAGTTGACAGGGCCAAGCAGTTTATTGGCACTGCGGAATCACAAATATATAGCCCACTCCAAAGGCTGCATTACTCCCTGTTCCCTCAAGCTCAGCAGGAAGTTTTACTGTAGAGTTTGCTTTCATGTTTTCCATGAACCTAAAGGCCACCTGTACAGACAGATGCTCCACTTCTCATAATAAGATCCCAGAAACAGCCCAAGCAGATTTATACGTTCTAAGGAAAGGCCAGGCCTATTTCAGGCCTGAAATATTGCATCAGGACAGCCATACGCAAGGTCCTAAACAGCGTTCTTTGCAAAGATGGAAATTTATCTTGGAGCTATCACTTCCAAGGATACATTCAGTGCACAAGAGGAAGCTTGTGAAGCTCAGTTTTAGTAAGTGTTCTCGCATAAGCAGGCTATAGTGCCTACTTTGACAAGAGCTGTCCATCTGCTGAACAGCACAGCACTCAAATTTTAACTCCTGCACCCCTCTCCAGTACTTAGGAAAAATCCTCATACTTTAAACATCTCCTTACCAGCTCTGTGCCGACTCCGCCGTGAAATAAGTGCCACCAGAAATGTTGGATGAATGTCATCTACACAAGTTGATTCCTGAGGGGGAGTTTCAGGACTGCTCTTCTCATCATCGGAAGACTCACTATAGTTTACTACAAGTTCTTCAATTTGCACAAATCCTTGTATGATGGGTATAATCCAGAAGTCCACTTCAGTATTCTGAAGGTTACAAAAAAACATTTATGTTCCTGTTGGTTTCATATCACCTACAATTATTTCTGCCATTTCTCACATTTATAAACAGTTGCTTCACATTGTTGCCTTTCATGTTTTAAAGGAACTTTTGCCATACCCTTGTCTTATTTCTGTAAAAGGTACAAGCATCTTTCCCTCCATTAGTTGTCAGGCTTTTAAATCAGGAGGAAGACAGAAAGCAACTTAAGGTTTTGTTCCCCCAACCCCCATGGAAATGAAACAAAGCAAAGCAAAAACCCATTAATTAAAGAGACAGATACAGGGCATAAGGCAAGGTGTCTAGTGTAATCTTTTAAAGAAGCTAGGAGTTGGCCTAACCTCATATTTAGTAGTTAAAATCTCAGTCATTTACCTAGGGGTTTAATTCAGAATCAAGTGAGATCATACAATGAACAAAAAACTGAGAGACATACAACAACCGTTCTTAGGTACCCATCATCCAGGAAGATACTTTATCTACTCTAAACTGAAGTTCAGTCACTGGTTCTACACTACTGTATGCTGATCAGCTGCTCTGTCCAAGAGGAAAAGAAGAAAACAGTATTCTTCACTTCAGAAGACAAAAACCGTTCTGTGATTCTGTTTCAAATAAGAAAATTTTGGAATTCAGAGTTAGTTTCTTTTCCGGCTTTTCCTCCTTGTCAAGTAATCAGCTCTCTCCAGTGAAAGTTTACTTCAAAGATAAACAGATCTTAAGCTTGTCTTTTGAAATCAGTACAAACTGGCAAATCACACATGAAGTTACTTTGCATTACTGTATTTTAATAACTCCTTAAAGTTTCGTTGATGTTTGCTCATTAGTAGTGAATGCAGACTGACTAAAAGGCTGCCAAAGATTTGGCACAGAGAAGAGGGGAGCATCAGCTGCCCAGGAAGTCAGCTGCAGAAGATACAGCCCTGATCACGACCTGTCTGCTAAGCAGGTTTTTAAGTAAACTCTATGAGGCTTTAAGTAAACATTTCAACTAAAACTAACGAACAGTACATATAAAAGCACAGCTATTGTTAAAAACAAGACTCACATCAGAGACGATGAGATCTTCAATCATGTGTTTGTTCCAAAAGAATCTGTCATCAACCTGTTTAAAAACAAAAGGCTTTTTTTGAAACATTTTACGTTAATATTTGGAAATCTCTCTGGTAAAGCCACCGATGTTATTCACTGCAACTGCACATCTAGGTCTAGTGTTCACTGCTTTTGAATATGACAGTTCAGTTCAAAACATGCTGCTGGACACTTCACTCCCACGCACTGAAGCCAGCAACAAGGCAAGATCTTGCTGTAGACTTTACTATCAGAGAATGTGACCAGTCAAGTTTGGACCACTCACTTTCTAGGTGTGCTGGTCAACAATGCAGAATACTTACTTTTCGCCACAGTGACAAGTCAGTTTTCTCACACGCACTCTGTCTCTGCACAGAATTTGTTAGGTCATAGGTAAGGCTGTAGTAAAAAGAATCTGAATCCATGAACATTTTGAACAACTCCTCCAATAGTCTCTTCTCCAGCCTCTCTTTCTCTTTGCTTTCCTTAATCTGGAAAAAAAAAGTAATGGCGTATGTCTTTATTTTACTGAAAAAGATTCTAGCCACATTTGCCAAAACCTACTTCTAACCTTGCGAGAAGTTGTCTTTGAGGAACAGGATCTTGAAATTCCTAGCAGAGATTAACACAAGTGCAAGCATCTTCATTAATATCATGCATCACTGAGTACTTTTATCGGGAAAGACACCCAGAGCCCTCAGGCTCAAACATACTGCTTGAATGTAAGCTCAATAAAGTTTCCAAACTGTACAGTTTTTAAACTAAAATACTGCCTCTACCAGTTCTAATTTTAATATTCTTTAAACTTTCAAATCCAAACCATGGTGTCAAAAGTGTTTGCTTTTTTAAGACAGTAACAGAATTATGAGAAACTGTGCCAAATTTTGTCTTTCTGAAAAGAGATGCATATGTGGAACAACTTGCAGAAGTTTGGAACCCCACTAGAGACAAATCCTAGGAAGGTGTTCTGTTAGGAGTTACTCAGCAGTTACACAATTTCAAAATGGAAAAACATACAAAAGCAACAGTGAAGTAATGATAAATGAAACTGAACTTCAAAACAAGGTAGTTGCGCATTCCAGACTTACTGGTTTTCTTTCCAGGTCTCACTGCTCCACTTGATCACCCACCCACCATAACCTTCAAATTACTAAACAAGCATTTTGGAAGGAAAAAAAAAAAAAACAGTAAAAAGCTTTACCTTCTTTTTATTTGGAGCAGACACATTTGATTTAATTTGAGTAAGAGTCTTCAGCAGAAACTTTGAGTCATCTGGGGACTGTGTAATCTTCTCTGGCTTGTTTATCCCAAAGTGATGCTTTTTACAAAGCTAAGCAATAATGATATTGAATTAAAGCCAATATTTAAATAGCCTCTAGAAAATTCAAGCAAACTAATGAAAGTCTACAAAGTCCAGAAACCTAGGGAAGATTCTCTGAAACACAGGGAGAGCATAGAGGTTTCCATCTATAGCACAGTTCTCTCCTCTTCCTTTTATAAAAAAAATTTTCCCCTTTGGTTGTTTGTCTGCCTCGCTTTGAGGTGAGATGAGTATCCAGACCCACCTCCACTACGACCAAGCCTTTAAAGTAAGTTCGTATTATTCACTTGTGATGTTTTCCCTTTAACCATTCTCTTTTGGCTTTGAAGCCAAGTTATAGAATTAATATCCCTAAACAGGACAGAACCAAGAACATCCTTAAAAAAAACATATGCCCTCCTGATTCAAAGGAGATAGATATGACAGCTTCTCCCTGCAAAAAGCACACATGAAGTGTGCTCAATTACAATAATTTAAAAAATATATCCCAAGAACAAATTTTATTATGAGTTTTCAATTAAATTTGGACATCATTTTATCCTAGTTTCCCTCCCCAGCATATCTTGCTATTTCAATTAAACAATTTTTAAATTAAAGCAGCATTTAAAAAACTGTTCAACATTTCCACATACACCACAAGGAGGCATGTATTTAACCTACATTTCACATTTATATTTCACTGAAAAAAAGGGGGAAAAAAAATCATGATTTATTAAAGATAATCATACCTCCAATTCCAGATCCTGAGGTTCTGTTTCAGAAAGTGGAATCACTGCGATCTTTGTTATTTTGTACACCTCATGATCCCCTGGAAGTTTGCCAATCAATGCTTTCTGACGAATTAGAAGTAGCCACCATGGCAAATCTGAAGAAAGATTAGTAAAGGCTTACCATGAAGTCATTTGCTTTAGCTAGTCTGTCAGAAATTTTTCTCCCAGTGCAAAACCCCTGCCAGAAGCTATTTGACCAGAAGAGCCCAGTGAATGATGATTTGCTGCCACGTTTCATTATTATTGCATTACAATAAAAAAAAAAATATATTTACTCTACCTCAAAGACGGACATTTTCATAGAATTACCCATTAAAGTAAAGCTATCACTGCTTCATCTACAGCAATTAGGCTGTCTCTAGGATGATGCACCCACGCAGTGGAATGCACTACCACAAACAGTGGTACAACTTGAAGAGAACAAGTGGGGATCACCAGGCAGCAAGCTGTGATTTTCCCTTTGTACCTTCTGTTGTACAGCAAACTGCAAGAGAGGACAGCCACGAGTGACAGTACATTAGTTTCCTTGGCTAAATCAGCAGCAGGCTAGTGGTATGCTGGGATTTTAAAAGTCAAAGCAAAAGGTCTGTTAAGAGATGGAAGAGGTATAGAGCTATATAATATAAATATATAATATATATATATATTTATATAATATATATATTATATAAATATAATATAAAGTTTTAAAGACAAACTCACTAGTTCTCCTAACTGAGGAGAAGTCAATAGAGTTTAACGGAAGAAGTCCTATACAAGCATTAAAAGCTTAAGTAGACTTAAATATGCTTCCATACTTGTGATAGTAGCTTGTAACATGTGTTATGCTTTGGAATAAAATATCTAGCTTTTGAGAAGTCTGTTTAGAGGCTTTACAGCAAATGCAAAGCTTGTTTTTCTTGCTCAATAAATTCTGAACAGCATTTTAGCCTTCAACTCCTTCAACACATTTCTGCACATCCTGTAACAAGGAAAACCAGGATATTTTCCTCAATATACTTTCAGCATAGAATTAAAGCTTCAAAGCTGTGAGCATCTTTCCAATTAAATCTCCAAAGTTTCTGCCCAAAGCCGAAAAAGTGTTTAAGCAAGTTTGTTCATATAAAGACAACATTCACTGTGGTGATGCACAGCAGTGTATCTACAATCAATACTTCAATTCTTTTTCACTATCTTTAGTAGAATGACATGCTTACTACACAGGGCACCAAGCAGCCTTTAAAAGTCACAGCTTCCCAGAATTACAAACATGCTGCGACAACCAGAGGCTGTTCCCAAAGGGGAAGAGGCAGAGAGAAAAGGGGGAAGTCATGCACCACTTGTCTAATTTACGCAGTCTTCTAAGAGGAGCCCCGCACTACTGCCTGAACACAGCATCCAAATCGTAATCTCTATAGGATGAGAGAGAACTCAAGCTGGAAGGGATCTCAGGATGCCAGCGTCCTCAAGCTATAATGTCAAAACTGAAATGTCAAAAACCCCAGCAACAGGTAAAAGTCTCTATCCCTTCATCTAAAAAGGTGGTCTAGGTTTTCCTGTGCTTTGCCTACTGGAAAGCAATAATCTGGGCTTTGGAAACCCAACACAACCCAGGCTTAACAGAAAGGTTGCAAGTAGAGCACCCAGACAGGCTTGCTGTGCACGTCTAGAGTCTCATTTATTCCCACCTACAGAAAGTTAGCCACACAACACACACCTATGAGGAGATCGGTATTTCAACAAACGAGCAGATTTTTTTCAAGAAAGGATGCCATCTAGAGCTCAAGCAAAATAATCAATATGACACCATTGCCAAAAAAGAGGAAAGTGCCTTATATTAACAAGCCCTGGTAGCAGTAATAAGAACTTAATACAGTCAAGTGAGTTCTGTATCCTTTGAGTGCATTTTTTTTTTTAAAAAAAAAAAAAGGACTCAGTCATCTTGGCATTTGTTTCAAAACTCCATTTGTCTTATAGCCAGAGCCAAAGAATGTTGAAAGAAAACAGGAGTTTCCTGGCAGATCAAAAGAAACAATCCAGAAGCAATTATTCAGATAAAATATACCCTGAAGTAAAAGCTTCAACAACAGCCATAAAAGCTTATCGTAATTGCCAACAACATCTAGATGACTGAATCTGCCAGAGTTTGTGCTTCTGCAGTTAAAGAAGTAGTTCTGTCAAACTTGTTTTTTAAGTGAAAAAGACTGCTTACTGCCTGCCCAACGTAGGAGGTATGGTACATACAGGAGAACTACCGCTCCATCTCATTCCAGAAGATTGCACGTTTTTAAGTCACCAATCTAAAGACCTAACTTTTTTTTTTTTACTGTTTTATGAACTGTGGCAGAGCAGATGGCAACAACTGATTTAAAGCACTGTATCTAAAGTAAGCCATTACCTCTCGTTCCTCACTGAAACTGGAATTCAGCTTTCCTGTCAGCACACCACTGCCATTTAAGTTATTTTCTAAAATTTCCCAAACAATCTAGCATTTACTTCTCCCAAGTACCTTTTTTTGCAGTAACTTGTCTTAAACTGCCTAAGTTTGCTATAAATGATGCTTTTTAAAAGTATTTTGATTCTAGCCAAGAATTACTACGGTATCATCTTCTTATTTTTGTTAGTGGAAGGAATTTAGATGAACGCAGAGCAAATGTTTTAAGTTGTTGATTGGATGAAGACAGAGACAGCAGCAGTTGCAGTTCCTTGAAGAGACTTCAGATGCTGAACCACTTATTGTTTCTATCAAGATCCAGTGGCATGCTAACAGAAAAAGCTTTCCTTTCCTGAGGATAGGGAAGGAAGAATTTCACTTCCCTTCTCTGTAGAGTCCATGGAAACTTGCCATCAGTGTTTAACCCAGGTCTTAATTAACCAGTGGTTTTGTGTGCTTTTCCTATGCTAAGAGTGCAGACATGAAAATGCATTTTGACCACAGAACAGAAAAATGTGTGGTTGCAACAAAGGAGTTAAGTGGAATTTGGCTGGCACTGTCTAAGAAATCCAGCCCTGGTTATAATTAGATATACAGTATTATACGGAGCATATTCTGGCACCGCGACATTCCATTAACTCACTAAGTAGTCTCTAACCAAGTGATTAGAACTTCTGCATGGGAATTTACACCACTAAAAAAATACACCTGAACCAGCAAACAACACTACCTGCAGGAACCTCGGTACTTAGAAGCCAAAGCTCTTCTAACAAAGTGAAGGGAAATCAAAATTGCTAAACCAAATCAGTAAATGTCAACTAAGATTTCAGGCTACTATTACTACTTTAGTAGATAAAGTATCTACCTTCAATTCTAACAGAAATTAAGCTCATTTTAGTTATTTATTGGAATTTCAACTAAAGGAAATTGAATGGCTATACTTATATTTTGTATGTATATACACTGATTGTATCACAAAACATAAGATTAATATTATTTAATGGAGACCATGGTTATGCAAGAGATGTTATTTCCGTATAGAGGCAAGCACTCGCAGAGACTACTCTCATTGTGGATCTCTACCAAGAAAGCATGCAATGTTATATTTCAGTAAGTTGTCTTCATGACAGCCTAAAATCCTTTCCCCTTTGCATTCCTATTTTTACCCCACATTTTCTTACTTTTCATCTTGGGATGGGCCAACAGAGGGTAAAAGAGACCACAGCCTAGCCTTCAAGTATTCCATCATAGGTCTGTCCCCCCAAAGAACTGTTTGAGGAACTTGACAATTTGGGAAGAACCAAAAGATACCTTCAGTAGAAATTCATCTCAGAAATGAGTGCACAATTATATCCAGATATACAACTGATCCTCTTGGGTAAAAAAAAATTCTTTACAGAATTAGAAAAACATGCAATATTGGCTAGCTAGTTTCTCACAAGACTGCTTTTCCCTGCCAAGAGTGCTTTTCTACAAATTCTCCCGTGCAAGGTCAGCAACAGAGCCAGCAAGATTAAGAGCATATTAAACCCCATCCCTAGTTACAGCAATTTGGCAACTGTCAGTGCTAAATCAAGAATGCCCCTGTAGTCAGTCTTGGGTTATTTCAAGGTCATCTTAGGACTATTCCAGGATGTTTGCATTAAACAAATCTTTCAAGAATATCTAAGGATCTATGTCCAAGATAAAGTGCATATGAGCTTAGTGACAGTTCAAGTACACTGGTAGCAATTTTAATATGTAAAGTTATTTAAAGTTTCCAGTATTAGTCAACAAGATGCTGAGCAGAACAAGCCCAAACAGGACTAGTTAGCCAGAAGAGCTTCAAAATAAGTTTTCTGATCCTTATAGTCCAGGAAGGGAAGGTAAGGGGGAAGGAAGAAGGGAAGAAATCAGAGCAACAGGTCCTCCTGTTCCTGTTGACACATATGAGGTCTGGGGAAAAAAAAAAAAAAAAGTATCTCATCCAGCTTCCACAGCCCAGTCCTCTCTCCAAGTATGGAGATAATGGTCCAGCACTGTTAAATATTTATACAAGTCTTGCTGATAAAGTTTCCAGGTGACAAAGATTGATACACGAATAAGTAATGAAGACAGGTTACCGTTACAGTGTTAGATGACTCAGCTCAAGGATTACATAAAACTGCACTTAAAAATAAGCGAGAGTTCATTGACATAAATAGGTTTAAGACCACCTATGAAAGCCACTTCAGTCAGCCCTCTTTCTTTGACTGCAACCCAATGAAGACAATCATTAGTAACTGTCAGCAGATGCAGGGGACCAAGAGGTTTCAGCAAAAGACTACGGATAAATAACTACAGACATTCTCTCTCACTGAAGTGAGAGAGAATTAACACCCGTCCCACAGGACAGCTGCATCACTAAATGCCTCGATATGCACAAGAAGGATGGTCTGTAAGTGGTTTGTGATGTGTTACCTGAACAAGGCAAAGAAACAAAATGCTACCGCTGGCCTAAGCAACAAGCGAGTGAAGTGCCTGGATGAGCATAATTGATACAGTCGCTGCAAAGAACATAAGGAAAGAAGAGCAGTATCAGACTTATTACCTGATAACCTTGATTTACCTGACAGCAGCAGGCTGGCACTTGTTCAAGGGTCACATGCTGGGGAGTTTTAGCTCAGCTTCCATAAGCAGAAGCACCTCACAGTAAGCACACAAGCAGGGATATTCAGTTGCCACGGTACAGGAGAACTTCCAGAAAGTATTTGAAAACGAGGTCTCCCCCTTCAAATGCTTTTATAGGAGGCTCCCTAGAGAGAAGGGGGAGGCCTTTGTGGACCTAAATGCTCGGTTAACAAACACAAACATGTTACAAGCAAGCATGGAGTATTTTCCCACAGAAGAAAAAGGTCATTACTGGAGTTCAGCCATCATTCATCCATTTGTTATGGACAGGACACGCTGAACAGCTCAGACGGCCTGGATGAGAAGACAAAGCGACAGAGAAGGGCTGAGTCTGAACCATTTCATATCATCAGATCAGAAAGGACGGTTGAAAAAGATCAACGGAAGGAGGACAGACAAACATCAGGCGAAATTCAAAGATCAAGTGATGCAACTGGAAAGGGAAAGCAATCACAAGCTTAAGAAATGAGATGTGCTCTAAACTATTCTCTCAGAAGTGAGACCTACGGGTTACAGTGACTATGGAGCCAACTAATCCCTGAACTAGATTTGTCATAGCCTAATTCAGGGGTATAACAGTCCCCATTTTTCTTCTTTCTCTATTGTTAGTGTGCCACTGCCACCTTGACTGAGCTGTTTGTGTGCATGACACGCCACAAACATCTGATCCGTTTCAGCACTTAACCCATCCTGGTACCCCAAACACACTTAAGACTCTACCTGTACTGATGATCTGGCCAGGCACTACGTGAAATGTAGGGCTTAAGCACTTAGAGAAAGGACAGTACACAGTAAATGAACAGAGTTTATGGCTAGCTTTTCTACCTGTCAGTAAACAGACATCCAGAGCACTATTGGTAATAAAAGACCCCTTGTAGATAAAAGCTGATATATATCTGAATAGGTATTTATTTTGGCTACAGGACTTTACAGCTGACTAAAGCAAAAAGAGTGACTTTATTTTACTGAAAAAAGTTATTTAGAATCAGTTAAAGGCAGGCTTAATATTAACCACAATACATTCTACTTCTGCTTTTATTTTACAGCTATGTCTTACAATATCCCTGCTTAACAAAGCAGCTCTGAAAGTTCCTTTTACTTTCAAATAGTGATCTACTAAAAAAAGTGCAAAAATATAAGTGGGTGCATCTCACACGGAGCCTTAGACAGGACTTCGGGGTACAGACTTGTATTATTTGTGAATGCACATCTCCGTCTTTTAATCAGACGGAGACAAACCAGAATGTATGCACTGGAAAGAAGAGGGATTTGCACACCACAGCTATAATATAAACACTGACAAGTTTATACAGTTGGATTACTACCATTGCAAAGAACATTACATCATCCATTTCAGCTACAGTTTTATTTACAGTATCACTGACCCTAAACCAAAGTGCATTAGCAGCATCAAAAAGAAAGAACACATACCCGTATGAAGCTGAACTTTACCGATGACTCCCTCCACCAGGCCCAGACAAATGGGGTTCCAAGCCAAGAGAAGATCAGTAGCTGGAAAAAGAGTACATATTTTGTGGTGAACTCAGCAGGACAATCAATCCAATACAGGCCATTCTCACTACTTTCTCCATCCAGAGAGTAAAAAAACATGCCACAATTCCCACAACAAAATAAGTTACATACACTGTTCAGTTTTTCCTTGCTACCAATTTGCCATTTTAATTAGTTGGCCAAATGATTTGTTCCTATTTAGAGCCCTACTCTGTATCCCTTCTGTTTATTTCAGGAAATCACTATAAGAGTGCTTTGGGCTACATAATTCAGTTTAAAGGAGGCTTAATTCTCCTAATATCCACTGGAACTTGTAACTTAATTGAAATTTTACATGGTTATAGTGAAATTAAATACAGGTCATTAAGCTGCTAATGTAGCTCTAAAAAGACCAGATGTTAACTTTCAGTCCCAGCTCTCTTATATTCATCCAGTTACTATTAGTTTCACATCTTTTTGTATTTATAGATACACACACACGTACACTGTTAAAGAAGTCTCACAACTACACAGAACGATACCGAAGTACACCAAGTTTTATGGCTTCCAGTTCTCCTACTGGTAGTGAATTCTAGTGAACCACAAGAAGCGTGAGAGGAAGCAGGAAGGCAACACTATCAGCTTCACCATCTGTGAAAGGTACTCCTCTCGACGGGAATCAAACCATCAAGTAAGATGGTATTAACACGACAAGCCTCTTGTGGTCAGAGTACCCACCGCTGATACTCAGTAAGAGTTTCTAATAGTAGTGCAGTAAAAGTTCAAGAATGTGGATAAAAAATTCAGAAGGTAAACCTTAAATGAAAAAGTCATTAAAAGCAATTAATACCTGTGTAGGCGAGGTTTTCCCGTACCAAGAAGGGCAAGAAGTTTATTATCTGCCAAACCTCACTGGTTCCAAGGAGGCAGAATTCTCCAATTAAAGTATTTCACTAGCCTAGATGTTATCTCCCAGGGAAAACAGACAGACATTCTGAAGAGCAGACTCGCACAATACCCTAAGACATGGAGTACAATCACCAACCTACATACACCTGACAATAATTTTTAAACACTTATTTTCAGACACTGTGTTCTCCTTGCAACTTATTTGCAACTCTGTTGTTCCAAGAATTCCTAGCTTTCAGTTTAATTTCATCATGAAACACAAGCACTGACACGAGACACAGAAGTCAGAATAGACCTAAACTGAACTCATTTAAAAGGAGTTTCACATAGTTCCCTCTTGTCTGTGTGAAAGCACAAAGTGTGCACGGTAGCAAAATTTACCAGAGGTTTGCAGGAGGCAGCACAGAGCTCCTGCCACTGTACATAACCCGGCTGTGCCATTTCGTGCAAGAGCCCTGCAGAGAAACTCCAGGTTCTTCCTGCTTCACTGTAAGAGAGCACTACAAACAGTTAGTACAGAACCTCGTGTAAGAGGGGATCATGCCACCACTTAGTTAAGTTTCTGAGAAGACTGAAATAGATGAGCACAAGGAAATAAGTGTCAGCGGGAACAGTTTGATTTAGTACTTAGAGAAGCCTGAGGATACAATTCATCTTGCACCTGTATGCCAACAATCTTGTGCTTATACAAAGCGTGCTCAAGGGCAGCCTGAGCTTCAGCCCAAATAACACGCAAGAGCATCCTTATGCTGAGTGGAAATCAGCACCAAGCTTACAGGAAAGAGGAACACAAAAAGCTTTCCCTACTCTTAAGTCTTCCACCTTCTTCTCCAGCTCACCGACACCACCCAGAGCCATCTTCGCCCCAGGAATCTTCTAGAGCTGTACTGTTTCAAACGTCACCTACTTTTTGCTGTCTTTGGTACCTGCAGTTCACTTCATCACTCACATTCCATCATGAGAGCTCCAAACCAGGCAAACCAAGCAGCAAAAAAAGGCCAGGCTTCAGAAGACTTCAAAGCACTGCAGGTTTACCGTAACTACAAAACTAATAATCCGAATACAGCCTAAGTCTCTTTAAACCATTCATTTCCTGCTATGACAAGATTAGTGGGAAAGCTCTGGATGGCAAGTGAGGTTTCATTCTAGCAGCTTACAGAAAGGGGAGGGGGTGGGGGAAACCAAGATCTAGTTTTAGTTGCAGATAGGAGGAAAAGATAATGTAGACTTGCCCACAAAAGGACAAAGAAACTGTAACAGGGACTGTAAAAGAGAGGTTTTTGCAACTTTTCCAGATTTTTTGCTGTTTACTTTGACATACATAGCCCTCAACACAATCATATGCTATGTCCAAGACTTCTGCAGGAATACTTCTGCAGCAGAGAGGATGAGAACTGACTCTGCCCCCGACTCCTCTGTTCACTTAAAGCACAGACAAGATTTGCAAAAAGAGGAGCTTTTTGGAGCTAAATCCTAACATTACGCTAAGAGTTCAAAAGGCAAATACAGATCAGCCAGCTGGGCAGTATTGCTCTTGAGATAAGTGATTATCAAGCTCCCAACAGCGAGGGCTGGCTGCTTCCAGAAGATGCTCCTGGGGGAAGGCAGGACGTAGCGGGTAAATGCTCCACCAGGGACATCGGAGGAGATTAACGTGTTTGGGATTTTTCTTCCAGCATCCAGTGAAAATCTAGATGCAAACAAGTCTCACTGCAGAAATGCCTGTAGGCTGTGGAAAAATACCAACTGCAGAATCACACTTTGTTTGGCAAGTATCACTTTTTTTTTTTAGACAGTATTTCTAGAGAACTTTGTATAGGAAAGGACGTGTGACAGCACAGAAGCAAGCGGGTCAAAGTTGGTTTTGCTAAATAAAACACATCTAGATTTGACATTCTAATTAGAACGTAGTTACCAGTTATAGCTCCATTTCCTGCTTGGTAGCCCCGTCTTGACTCAGAGCCAACGCCAATCATGCTGAATAAATATAATTCAAGTATACAGCCATATGAACCTCTTGCTCTAAGAAGTATGCTCTGGAAGCAGAAGGTGGATGAACCAAAATAAATGGGTTGTTTTCTCTAGTTCCACTACCCCGCCCCCCCCCAAAAAAATACAGGCTTTCATGTTGAATGCAGTCCTGCTTACTCAGTTGCAGCAAAAGCAGCTCTCGGACTTCTGTTCAATGCTGTGAAATCATTCAGGACTGTTTGCCATAATTTAATCCCCTGCCCAGCAATCCTAGCAGCTGCTGTACCTTTAGCCATCATCTTTGCTAATCATTTTAAGGACTGAAGGTTACATGGCTGCGTAACAATTTTAAATACATTTAGATCCAAAAAAATTAAATGGAAGCCTATAAGATTAGAATAACCGTAAAATATGGCAAAATTTAAGTTGCTGGACAGTGATACATGTTACAAAAGATCTCTAGATCTTTCTAAAGCCAAGGAGGAAAGTAACCATGAAAAAAAAAAAAAAAGAAAATCCTCCGTTAAAGTCTTCTGATAGCATACATAAAAGACATTTAGCTACGTTTGAATGCTGAAGCCACACAACTGCAACTTTGAATTTTCTTTTAAGAAGAAGAAATGTCTATCAGTAAGCATTAACTACCATAAGGTTCTATCAAAGTACACGCTGGACTATTCTCTACACCCAAAGCCAAACAGGGCTTTGAGAAATTTGAAATATAACTGATCAATAGTTAATTTTGCTTTCCACTTGTCTTCCTACAGATGCCATGCTAGAAATCTAGCAATCCCTTCAAACACAGACAGCCAGGAATAAAGACTTATCAACCAGAAATTGCAACCCAACATCACGCAACAGACTTCTCAGGGCACTGTGCGTGTTAGAAACAATGCCAAAGCAGCCATTGTCCTCCACACAAAGAGCTGGAAACCGACAGAACAGGCACCCAAGGCAGTGAGCTCAGGCACACCTTCTCCTCCTCTGGGAGTTCGTCGTGCCCTCCTGAGGTTTTAATTTAAAGACTTGCCAGGGTCTGATAGACCTTAGCACATGCTCTTAAAGCTTTGAGGTACACGCTTGCACAGCAGGTTTCTGTCCCAAAGCACAGGATTTCCCATTCTCTCCGTTACCCCACTAACTAAATTCAAGCTATTGGGGAAAAAATTGCCTTTTTTTTTTTTTTTTGCTGATTAAAAAAGATCTAAGATGAGCAATCAGGGAGCACACAGTTACTTCACAGCAACTGCATTGGAATCGTAATCGCAGCACACCAGGACTTCCGCCACAAACAGGGAACAAAACCAGCTTTGATGTGATTATTTCCACCACCAGCCCTCCGAACTTACCAGCAGCGATGCAAAGCCAGCAGCACCAGATAAAGCTCCTTTAACTGGTCGTGTTTACACAAGTGTGATCCTGGGAAGGGTGGTACAAAGCAACTCGGAAGATGGTCAAAAGCCAAAACCGCTTTCTAGCCCTTTGGCCATTCTTCCCCCAGCAGTCACTCCAAGGTCAGGCACAAGTCCTGACAAGGGAACACGCTGCTTTGGGATTCGCCTCCGGCTTCGTGCTGTGACTACAGGCAAGTCTGGAGAGGTTAAGGAGCCAGGAAGAAAAAAAGATTTGATTTGGAATCACTTTGACCCAGCCCTTACTGCTGCCAGCTCCGATTCGAAGAGCGATAGCCATTTATCCGCCAATTTTGCTGTAACTCAGGGCCATACTCCTTATCTTCTTCAAACCCCCAGGAGTTTCAAGACCTCAGCTGGGAAGTGTTTCCTGTCAGTGTGCTCCGTATAAAAATTGACTGAACATCGTGGAACTTCAAGCTCAGTTTACATGTATCTATATAAACACGGACTGCTTATAAACATGTATTTATAAACAAACATGGGCTGTATAGAGACATAACCATCCAAACCTGCACACTGTTTATGAATTCTTACCGTAGCCTGACAGGGAAGCAATTCCTCCAGCCATTCTCAGCATCCAACACAAACACAAGACATTTCCATATGAAAAGAAAAAGCGCAGAAGCAACCTATTGTACGTGTTCAACGTCAATTTTTCAGCTCTGCTAATACAGTACTTGACCCCTCAAAAGTAAACTTCCAGAAAAAAACAATGTTAATGGAGTTGAAGTTTTTTCCCCTTTAAGTTCTGACTGCTTCAGATCAAAGACAACCACAAGGCTTCATTACTAGCACTATTGTACCCTTATGACTTTTCAAAGGGAACTAACTCTGCTTTCAAGTTCCAGTTCATCTTTGAATAGTGTTCTGAAATATTAGCCAGGATTAAAAGATTACAAGTTAACTGGGAAGACTTAAGAGTATAAAGTATTTCCTACAAGACAAAGGACTCCAAGTGCTACTTTGGCAAGCAAACTTAGGCTAATTAAGTTCTTTCTAGCACAGACTCCTAAATTCACGTTTAATCTACTATAATTACAGAAAGATGGAGGAATATTAATACACTTAGTCTTACAACTACTAGCATCTAATGGTCATGAAGTATTATCCTTATTTACTTGCTTATTTTCCAGCCCAATCTTTAAAACAGGTGGCTAGCCGAAGGGATAATTTGTTTAATTATCTTTAACTTCTCATTTAGACAGTTTGCTTAGTCTGCATGGGAGACCTGAGAGCCCTCGACCACTCAGAATTGAAGTGCTCCTCTTAACAGAGAAGTCTGATCACCATTAATCCCCATTCCCCCCATCTTTAGAAACCCACAGCTACTCTAAACACCGAGGATTTCAAAAAGAAAATCCCCACTAGTCTTCTCCTTGCTACTCCACCCTAGAGCCCTGTTAAAGTAGCCTGTTCATCCTCCAGCCCCTAAGGATTGGAAGCACGCTTGCCAAACAGCAACTCAGTGGAAGTTTTTTTTTAAAGAGTGTGTGTGCTCCTACAGTTGAGCCGGCACGCTACAGAGCATGCATCCATCCGGCTTGTGTCTAAGTGAAGCAGTAATTCAGTTCCCTTGGACGCTTTCCTTAAGTATCCCAACATTGGACCGGATGAACAGGAACAATTTGAGTTCAATTCAGGTCGGACAGCGACAAGATTTAAAGCAGTGGGAATGCGGGCATGTAACACAGGTCTAATCTCATCACGGCAAAACTTTTTGAAACGAGTAAGCAGGATGCAAGCCCTGAGAAAGTGCCTCACAAACGAGTCCTTACTATTTGTTTTGATAAATACACTTCTTTGTATTCTGCTGCAGTTGTAAAGTCCCCTGAGTCACCAGGCACTGCTCAGGAAACCATAAAAGCATATGGAAGAGATTCAGTTGTCTAGAGAGTACCCAATATTACAAGTAATTGCACAAGGAACTCCTGTACTACACGTGATAAACTGCTATTAGCAGTTGTTCTGAGGCCAGTTCTAAGGCATACAGTGATGGCAGATCCAATTAAACCAAAAAAAAAAAACTCTAATTGCTAATTATAAAGTATTAGAAACCACCTCAGGAGGCTGTTCTGGTTGCCCCTGCTCCCCACATATGGATTACTTAACAAAATAACCACAGCACACTCCATTAGCATGCCTTAACAAGCGATCCAGCAGTCTTCTTTTACACACGCAGCCCCACCAACTCGTTAGGAGCAAGCTGAACGTCACACTCACTGAATGCAACTCCCAGTCTCCTTCCACCAACGAAAAACAAAATAAAGCTTTCCCTAAACCACTCATGGACACCAACTTTGAGAAGGACTGCCATCAGCCCCATCCCCTGCCCAAAGGACAGTTTTGTTATACTGAAACATCTCAGACCTACAGTGAAGTTAGTTTTTCTGCTCTAGCCTAAAATCCTCAGTCCTGTTGTTGCACTCACTCAATATCGTGTTGCCTGTTCTTTTGAGGTTATCCATTACTCTGATGTGCCTCTTAGATTTAGCATCCTTGGAGGAGCTCAACTCCTCATTTGGGACTGCAGTTGTAAAGAAAGCATCACCTCGACTTGTTCTGCACCTGTAGGGCCCCTTGCTCCCTTAAAAAGGCCGAGGAGGAAACAGCTTGGAAAAAGCAGGCTATGCTTCAGTGACTAAGAAACCTTTCCCGTAAGAATTACTTCTAGCCAAAGATTTCCGCCCTATTCAATCCTCTTTCCTTGTTTTTCTCAGTCAGCATATTTTGCTCAGAAAGCACATCTCTGCTTTAGGCTATAAGCATTCTGGAAAATCTTGTAGCTGACTGAAAAGCTTCTTCAAATTAAGAAAGCATGACATTAAGAACGCATGGTTACTGTTAGCAGTAACCGTGACTAAGTAACTCTAACAGTATGCATGCTCTTTAACATTTATTCAAACGTTTCTTTTTGTATACATACTTTGGATGAGTTACTAGAAACGTCTAAAAACTAAGAACATGCTTGTCCTCTATCACCCATCATATTTAAAGTGTTCACCGGTGAACAGCATAGACTGGAAAGCTGCCTCAAAATTTAACTTAAACTAATTTGGTGCCTCTTTCTATATAAGTTGTATTCTCAATAGTTTGATATTTCAACAGAGAACAAGTACGATCATTTTAGAATTACAGAGGACAACTGCAGGAGATACTACAGAACAAACTGGATTTGCATACTCTGAATTCATGTATTTGTATTCCTGAATTCATGTATTCCTTAATTCATGGATTTGAACAGAAAGGATTTCATGCCACGCTAGGTAGCTTTTTGTTGTTTAAATAACTGCTGGGAACAGACTGTAGAATCAAAAGACAACAAGCAATATATCACTTGAACATTACTAAAACATTTCAGCACTGAGAAAAGCTAAACATCGGTCATTTCTGGCAACGTCGCTGCTGTTCTAAACAAACGTGGCAAAAACAAACCCAAGTTCCCAATTAGCAATAGACCAACCACACTTGTCATTCACACTTCGCAACTGCCCCCGGGCAGTGTCATGCACTTCTAAATTTGGCTCCGAGTTCTGTTTTGTTCTTTAAACCACGGCACTGTCACATTTCAAGCCATGTATTTACCTCAGCATGTTCATGTGATCTTGCCAACCGTTCCTAGCATGTTATCAGAGACCAAGACTTGGAGCACACGAAGCTTCAAGCTTAAAGCCCTTTCAAGTTGCTTGTTTTCAGTTTTCCACAGACAACACAAACACTGTTTCAGGGCTTCTAGTCAAGTAAGATTTCTTCCTTAGAATGAAGACCAAAGTTTTCAGGTGAAATTCTATTAATGGTAATTCAGTTTTTCAGAAAATAATTCCTAGTTTAATTTTTGGGAGGTAGAGGTGTCTGGACCAAGCATATGCAATGCATCATTGAGTACTAATATGCGTTTACCAAAGCAGAGCTTTCGTGAAATAAGTTTGTGCTATTTCTAAATTTCTCCTCCAGAAATCTGTTCAAAGGTTTCTCGTCTCTTCTTGATATTTGCTCCTATTACTCGGTTTCCTGTGAAGACGTAAGTGCAGTGACTTTGGCAACTAAAAGATAAGAATATAGTTAGAATAGAATCATCTGCTAAAACTGAAGACCGTCAGCTGGAAACGTGAGTCCCACCTACAAGAATTGAAGCACTACACAAGAAGTTTACACAGAGGGAGAAGAAAAACCTGCATGTATCCATCCTCACCCCCTCCTAAGTGGGCTCTTTGTTTTCATATTCCATCTTGCCATGTGTTATTTCCTGGCTAAGATTTTCCAAGTGATACTTACAAGAGTAAGCAGTATGGCTAAATCATGACTGAAAATAAGCTTGTGAAAGCTCTCTAAATTGGGAAAAACAAGTTAAATCATCCCTGATCAAATTAGATTAGTGTAGCAGAATGCTGGGTTTTCAAGAAATAGAGATTGTTAATTGCAAGTGGGAATTTCTGTTGGATTAACCATATGCATTTTTGTAACAAATATAGAACGTTCAATGAACACTAGCAATTTTCAGAAGCAGAAGTGTATAGCAAATGTAACACGAGAAGCAGATTTTGAGCTACCAAATTCGTGTTCTTTCAAAACCTTTGAGTATATTAAAAAGTTGTGTTCTTTATTATATCAAGCATGAATCATGAAACCTCTAGACACTGACAGAAGCTTTTATTGCTTTTATCTGTTGTCTCGAATCTTTGACGCACTTGAGGGAAAAATTATAGCCTGACAAACTCCGGGCCTTAAGTCTCAGCACAGAGCCTTAACAATGAGTTTCAACAGCATTCAATATTTAAGCTACATTTCAGAGCTGCTTGATATGACTCTGCAGAGTTTACCTCTAAAAGAAAGCTTTAAGCCACCATCCAACACGTCTCACAGTTGGAGAGAACTGTTTAGAGGAAGTTATGACCAAGTCCCTTGACATTTCAGGACTCCAGCTGCAGCTGGCATGCAACAGGCTGGAACAGAAGCGAAGGAATGTTTTCTTGCTGGCAGCCTCACCCCTATTGCCAGGAAATGCCCAGCTGCCCACCAAATCGCTTCCTCTGGTCACCAAAGCCTTCAGGTAAGCGCCTTTAAAAGTCTCTCAAAAGCTACAGCATCACCAGTTTCTCATAATGATAATTTCATCATAAAACATTTGTTTTTCCAACAGAAAAAGGAAAGTATTTTCATACTGCCCACTTACAGTGCCAGAAAAAGCTCCCTATCTTAGTCAAGGACAGAGTAGCTACTGCCTGAGTCAAACCAGAGATCACCCCTACACACAGGTGCAGCGTAGCCGTGCCAGCTTTCAGTAGCTGAACTTCAGCGACCTGAGGTCTCTCCTGCACGCTTAATGGTATCAATTAAATAACAAAAACAACAAAATCACATTCCAAAACAAAGAATTTGCTTTGAAAAGAGCCTAAGTGGCACATGAAAGAAATACTTGCCTTTCCCTACAGTTCAGACACTTGTTTGTTTGTTTTTTTAAAGCTTGCCACAAAGTTTTCATGTTCACTTGCAGATACAGCTGAAACACCCTCCTCACCTCTCGGTGAAAGAGCCTGTAACAAGAACATCGATATTCACAGATGGAAAAGCCACAAGCTCTTCGGTATAGGTGCAGACCCCTCCTAAACGAAGGGCTGTTTCCTGTCAATATTGCTGTTGCAGCGAAGTCTGCGATTTCCTCCTTCTCACTAGTTAGTACGAACCTCTGAGAGGTCAAAGATGTGGGACCTCTGCTACCAAAATACAAGCCCCAAATCCACCTGAACTGCAGATTTGATTAAATTCAGCCACGCACACTCCAAAAGTAGTTATCTTTTCCTTTACAAAGGAAACAGTCAACTCACAAGAAACAGCATATTAAGCTTAAATGGGTTTTCATTTATTGAAAACCAAAAGTCATTTCAGAGCAGGCAGGAGCTCCAGGACACTTTACCCATCTGACTTAGGACCAGTTTGGCAATTCCAGACCTCTTCATATGTGAAAGAGCCAGGACGAGAAGGGGGAAGACAGGAACAGCCTCGTTATATTCAGCTTCTCTTCTGCCACTAAGATTCAACAGGAAACTAAACCAGAAATGCCTCACCTCAACATTTATTTCTAACTAGGTCAGCATGTGGCATACTATCAACCCAGTTAAGTCCCAGGGTTTGTTTGACTACGATCCATTTAGAAAAAGAAAAAAAAGTGGGTGAAATTACAAAGTAGATCTTATTTAATTAAAGTAGAAAAAAAAATCTCCGGTAAATACATTTGAAGATCTCACCTCACAGACAAAAAGTACAAAACTCTTTAACTTGTGTATTTGAGTAGATAAAGGACATGCACCAGCCCACAGCTCTCCTCCAGTCCCTGCTCGCTTCTGTAGGAAGGAACAAGCAGCAACAGGGAACTAACTGCTCACTGGTTTTGAGCACCCTTTTTTGCTGTGTTGCATTTAACACAGATCAGTTTGACATCTGGTTTGTCACATGTATCACAAGTGTGTTGTGCTGACAGCTAAGGACGGGGACCAAACAGCATGAGCAGGCACCGGTGAGAAACAGCTCCGTAACCGCTACGGCTGAAACTAAGGTGTCAGAAAGAAACAGCTTGAGGTCCCATAGGAAGTAGCTTGTAAAACAGAGAGAACTTCTCTAAAACTGCAAGTCTCTGGCATGGAATAGTTTCCAGAATAGACAGGCCATTTCTAAGGCACACTACCTCAGGAAGTCAGTTTTGTGGGACAAACTTAATTCAGCAGCGAGATTTAACACATGGACCACCCAGGGAGATGCTCGGGACCCTTCTGTGGCCTTAAAGCTGCTGATAAATCCCCTGGGATCAGGGCAGCACTCCTCACACAAAGCAGATGTGGGCTTCTATCCTCAAGGCCTTCACCTGAGCACTTACAGGCATTGGACTTCAAACAAATGAATTTTCTTCACGATTTTTGACTGGAGGAGAAGAATATCAGGGACTCCGACAAGTAACTTTTCCATGACTCTGTAATGCCATTGAGGAGTAGGGCACGCACACAGAGCTGCAACGTTAGGTGGCATTATAACTTGTGACTCAGTTCAGATTTCATGCTATCAGATGAAGACACCTAACCTGACATCTCTTCCTCAATGCTCTGAAAAATACTGTTTGGTAACGAGCCTCTCATTAGAGAAAAAGATGTGTATATATATGTAAGCTTTTTTTTTTTTTTTAATATGTATTATATCTAGAGAGAGGTATCGCTTCGGTTGCTGAACCAGCCGTTCACAACCATTTCCAACAGCTGAAAACCAACACGGTAACACTAATTCCCTAACGCATTTAATAATACATGAATGCTCGTTTGCCCCTAGTTAAGCTCCGGAGGTGAGACATCTTATCACCGCCTCCCTCTTACAAGCAGGTCATGGAATCTGAGCGTGCAGTGCCCAAAAGCTGGGTCCGAAGAATACCTGTCTGAGCAGTGCTCAGAAACTTGTGGTGGTTGTTTCTCCTGTGGGGGTGGGAAGAAGGCTGGGCAGGGTGGAGAGGACAGCACCGCTGCCCTGCTTTCTGAAACAACAGCTCCCTCCCGGTCTCGTTTAGTCCGGCACCGCTGCGCAAGGTATTGATTGTCAAGGCCGACACAGCGAGAAGTGAAGTTTTCACTCAGCAGGAGAGTCTGTCCTTTTTCTAGTGACAGAAGAATTCAGCGCCTTAACTACTTTTGTTCTTTTATATATACACACGCAGATATAAATTACACCCGTGACAGCAATAAAACCATGCTGTAATCTACACACAACTGCTGGCCTAGAGCAGCCGAGCAGAGCATAAACAGGGTAAGCTATGCGTGAACAAACTCCAGATCAAGATCTGACGCGAGGTGCTTACAGCAGGGTTAAACAACATTTTTCTACCACACTGAAAAAGGTACGCTGCGAACATCAAAACCCCTAACAATCTGTGATGCCAAAAGGATTCAGATTGCCTGCAGGTGACTCAACTACCACTTGCACTTCACAGAAAAAACACCAACAGAGAGAGACATCACGTAAACACAGGCATGACCTTGGCCAGCCTCAGACTTGTTTACAGCAAATATTTACAAGTTCACTGTTTTGTTTTGTTGGTGGTGTTTTTTTTAATTCAAATTCTTGCCACAATTCACAGAAGTCACAAATACAGTTTTCAAGATTAGCACGTTTCTGAACGTGCCCTTATGGTTGAGGGAGGAGAGCGTTATAAAGCTCAGCTGCAGCTCCTTAGACTTAGGCCTGTCGTATACAGCAATACTTCGCAAGGTTTGCCAGTACTGCCCGTTTCAACCCACAGATGTGTAATGATTTACTCTGTCCCCAAAATTCTGCTCAGAATTAAGTCAAGGCTTCCGAAAACTGGTAGAGACATAGTTAGATCATAGCCTTTTGAGAGACTATTCAACATGTCAACAGATACAAGTTATGACTTTGTTTTTTTTAATTCAGCAGTGACTCATCACACAGCAATCTATTTACTCACTTCCGCTCAGTGGCCTTGATTATAATTGTCCGATGTAATAAAACTGTCCAGTTTGGAGATATCCAACTTTGCCTTAACATACAGAAGAGTTATTGACCCAAGAAAGTCAGTTTGTGATCAAAGCGTTCCCTTCTGAGGCTTACTTTCAGCCTACCCGGTAAGGCATTCCATTTCACCCTACTAGAACCCGTTTTCAATAAGACCATCCGGAGCCAGAGAGTTGGAAAAACAAAACTAAAAATCCTGTGAAATAAGAAAGAGTGACTAGCAAGAACGTCAAGCAGACTAGGAGACTTAACTATCAGGTTACTTTTCATTAATCGGCGGGTCACGCACAACAGGCATCGCATTTATTCGGAAGCGCAGAGTCCCACTACAGACAAAGCCCTGCCGAAGAGCGCGCAGACTGACTGCTGAACCCTGGCAAAGCCTCCACGAAGCCGATGGGCTCCAGGAAATCACAGCACCAGCTGCATGAAAACAAGCGACCGATGCTTTTAAACCAAGCTTTCACACAGCAGCCTCCAGAACCAGTCCGCGAGTTTGTGCTTTTGTTACTCTGGGTAGAATAAGAGCTTTTATGCCTATTATAATACAGCAAATCTAAGACTGAGTGTGTGTGAAAACACGCATTTCCTTGACCAGCAGCATTGCTCGCTAGCTGAACATGAGGTATTTTGTGAGGTGATTTATCCGCTTAGCGCTGCCAGACCTCCAACCTGAAACAAGGAGCGAGACGTCATGTTACATCAGACGGACTGCAATATTACCTAAGAGACGCAAACGAACAGCACTGAAAAGACAAAAGCACCGTGACTGAAGCGTGAGGACACGACACGGGACGGACCGGTGTGAAAAACAGGTCTGTCGATAAACATCGGAGAGCCGCTGCTAACCCGGAGCTCACCCCAGCCTTTTAAGGCTCACGGAGCGGGCTGTACTCACCCAGCGCTGGTCCTATACCTGTTTATGGGGCTTTTTCTGCCTAACACAAACCCCACTTTTGGAAAGCTGTAAGTAACAGCTGCGTAACATACCATACGCGAGATACCCAGCTGTTTAGGATACATTCCCCTGGAACCCTTCAGCTGCGCTCCTCAGGGACACGAGGACCCCCTCAGGGACACGGGGACCCCCCTCTCCCCTCAGAGACCCCCTTCAGAGACCCAGGGACCCCCCTTCCCTCAGGACTCCCCCTCGGAGACCCAGAGACCCCCCTCAGGGACCCGGGGGACCCCCCTCTCCCCTCAGGACCCCCCTCAGAAACCCAGGGCCCCCCTCTTCTCTCAGGACCCCCCTCAGGACCCCAGGACCCCCCCCCCTCAGTGCCCCCTTCCCCTCAGGACCCCCCCCCCCGCCCGCCCGCCATTTCGAGCCGCCCCCCGCCGCTGCCATTTTCCCTCACCGGCCCTCAGCTGCAGGCCGCCGTCCCTGCGGCTGCACCAGAGCGCCCGCTCGCCGCTCTGCAGGATGTAGTGGTCCTGGGCTTGGAACAGCTCCATCCCGCCGCCGCCCTCCCGGCTCCCTGCCTGCCTCCTGCCTGCGGGCGCGCAGCGGCGGAGGGGCGGGGGAGGCGCGCTCCCGACGCGAGCGCGGGCACGGCCGCGGGGACGCGCACGGCCGCGCGCGCGCGCTGCCCACCCCCCTCCCCGCAGCTCCCTCCAGCCCTCGGGGTCCCGGCGCCGCCCGGGCTCGGGGCGCTCCCTGGGTTCCGGCCTCCGCGCCGCACGTGACCCCGCCCGCCGGCCCCGCCCCCGAGCCCTTAAAGGAGCAGCGCGGGGACGTCCCCGCCCCACAGCCCCCGCAGCGCCTCGGCCCCTCAGCGCCGCAGCCTCCCTGCCTCAGGGGTTCCCCTCCTTCCCTTCTTCCCTCCCAGGAGCCGGGGACCCCAGTACAAAGAGGTCTCCACAAAAAACACCCCACCACGCACCCAGCCAGTGGGGCACGGCTGGGCTCGTTGGCTTCGCTGTGTCCCGAAAACTAAATTTTGTCCTGAAAGTTAAATTTCGTCCTGAAAATTAAGTCGTGTCCCATGTAAGCAGTTGTATGTAGCCCTGGAAAAGAGATTTGCTCATCTTCTATTTGTCACTGTCCACCCTTCTTAATGATTGATTTTCTTAAATGTTGCTAGGACGGTTATTCACTTTCCAAGGCTTTATATAATTCTGTGTACAGTTTAAGATTCTTCTTTTAAATATCACATCAGACCTCTGATCTGCGTTGTTGTCGTTCCCAAGTACACGTGACTAACACAGGAACCCTAGGAGGGGAACTGGACTCTACTTGCTTTGGTAATAGATGCTAGCACCTGCTCATGTTTTCCCCAGGGCAGGTATGCAAAGGACACAGGGCGGGTATGCAAAGGACACCCACCCTTCCTTCCCTTTCTTGGCTTCAGATCCTGACTGAAAATGCTGAGCTTGGTGACTGCCCCGCAGCTTCCAGCGCAGTGCTGGCCTGCCGCATTCCTGTGTGTGGCATCCGTGTCAGGGGCAGAGTCGTGCCAGTCTGTCAGGCCACGCCAGCGGGTACTAGGCAAGAGACGAGTCTAAACAGCTTCTCAGCATTTTCATAAAGAGATCTCTTTTGAAATGTTTTCTTCTTGATGTTCCCATTTTAATATCTTTATTGATGACTTGGATGAGGGAATTGAGTGCCCCCTCAGGAAGTTTGCATACAACAGCAAGCTGGAAGGAAGTGTTGATGTGCCAGAGGGTAGGAAGGCCCTGCAGAGGGACCTGGTCAGGTTGGATCGATGGGCTGAGGCCAAGGGGATGAGGTTCAACATGGCTAAGTGACAGGTCCTGCACTTCAGTCACAACAACCCCGTGCAGCGCTACAGGCTTGGGGCAGAGTGGCTGGAAAGCTGTGCAGAGGAAAAGGACCTGGGGGTGTTGGTCAGAGCTCACCTGGACATGAGCCGGCAGTGTGCCCAGGTGGCCAAGAAGGCCAACGGCATCCTGGTTGTGTCAGGAATGGTGCAGCCAGCAGGAGCAGGGAGGTGATCGTCCCCCTGTGCTCTGCTCTGGTGAGGCCGCGCCTCGAGCGCTGTGTTCAGCTTTGGGCCCCTCACTAAAAGGACATGGAGGCCCTGGAGCGTGTCCAGAGCAGGGCCACAAAGCTGGAGAAGGGTCTGGAGCACAAGTCCTGTGAGGAGCGGCTGAGGGAACTGGGGGTGTTTGGTCTGGAGAAGAGGAGGCTCAGGGGAGACCTCATTGCTCTCTACAGCTACCTGAAAAGAAGGTGTGGGGAGCTGGGGGTCGGCCTCTTCCCACAGGTAACTAGCGATAGGACTAGAGGGAACGGCCTCAAGTTGCACCAGGGGAGGTTCAGGTTGGAAATGAGGAGACATTTCTTCTCAGAAAGAGCAGTCAGGCGTTGGGACGGGTTGCCCAGGGAGGTGGTGGCGTCACCGTCCCTGGGGGTGTTCAAGGAAAGGTTGGACGTGGTGCCTGGGGACACGGCTCAGTGGGTGATATTGGTAATAGGGGGATGGTTGGACCAGATGATCTTGGAGGGCTTTTACAACCTTAATGACTCTGTGATTCTATGATAAGCACAATGTCGTCTACTGTCAAAGGCCTATCAAACGTACAGAGAAAGGCAGTGAAGGGGTGGATTTTTGCATAGGTCTGATATTAAAAGACATCCTTAGAGGGAGTATGTTTAAAACTGCATTTAAGTAAACACAAGCAATCAAAGCTTTCTCTCAGTGTTGCTGTACATGCCCATATCCAAGGGGACTGATGGTCTGGCTTTCACATTCACTACGGTGCACTACTTTCCTGTTGTTTCATTAGACTCTAAAAGTACACAGCAAAAGAAGCTACGCTATCCTTTGTATAAAAAGTAATATTTTGTGTTCACATCTTATTTGCTCTACTGTAATTTTTGCGAAGGATTATTGTTCAGATTAATTGGTGTTTCGCAGTGTTTAGAAGATGTAGATTTTTTTTATTTTTATTTTTTTTTATTTCAGTGTTACACCAATATGAATCCTTGAAGAGGGATTTTTTTTACTGCAAAAAGGAATCTGAAAGCAAGGTAATAAAATCATTTGGTTCTTTGGGTGAAAAAAAATAGTAAAAGTGCTTATATGTTTAAAGAGTTAATTGTGTGTCTAATAACGTCATTAAAGATTATTCACATACAGTTTTCTAAACTCTTGCTGGTACATAGCTATCAAACACACCAGGAAAATGACAAATACAAGATGCCGAAGACAGCATTTTTGTAGGACTTTGTGAGTTTGAAATTTCAGAGGCATTTTAAGTATGGAACATGAGCTTTTACAATTAACTAAGTACTAAATTGTCAATTCCAGTTCAACATTTGCTTAACAGTTATTGTATACTTAAATCCATCCTTGCTAAGCAATCTACTGAATCACTTTGTAATAAATAGACCTTAAGCAGAGACTTAAAGCTCTTCAGTGTATTTTGTTTTGCTTTCATCCTCCATCCCATCAATTTTCTTCACTGATACCTCGTAAGTCAGAGGGAATTCTGTTGATGCACTGATTCTTTGGACTGTCCTTTGCTGTCTGCAGTGTCGGTATCTAGCATGAGGAGAAATTGTTTCAGAACTAATTTAGTAACATTGCAATCAAATCAAAATGAATGTCATGAAGATGAAGGTTTTTCCTGAAGCTTTCTGAAACCATCTTGACGTTCCAACAGAAATACAAAAAATAGATCTATGTTTTATGTCACGCAAGGAAGACAGGCAGGAGGGATCAAGCTCATTAGCTTGTTTGGTTCATCATTGTAGACAGTGGAAAGTTGCTGGAAGGAAGAGATGGGCCTTTTCTAAGCTCCAAAAAAGGATCTAATGCCAAGTGTTTGGTATTATTTAAGTCCTTTGCATATACATTTATAAATAAGCCAGCACTGAAAAAAGTTACACCAACAAGGATGTTCTAGTAATTCCTACAATACCTTTAAAAGTATTTTATGGAAAGCTACAGAGTAATCCTGTAGGCAAAGAATGTATATCCAGAAGAACAATGTAGGTGGTATTCTGTGAAGAAAAATTTATTTTTCCATTTAGATGTGAGTATTTTTCTTCTGTAGTTCATGCTGGCACTATTACAGCTGTTTGCTTCGGTTTTTTGTTTGTTTTCCCTATAAAACAACTTCAGCAATAGTTGTCCTAGGTCCTGTCTAGCTTGAGTGGCAAATGACTTAAATAATATTAGTCAAATTGACCTCTGCTTCACACAGCATCCACAGACCTTGGTTCTACAAACATATATGAAACTTCCACTCATCTTTCGTTGACCTTAGGAAAATGAAGCCAAGATGCAGAATTATTAGTGTAACACATGGGAAGCAGATAATTTTGGCAGTGGATGTAACAACATGCAGTCCTTTTACAAGTGACAGATGTGATCTCTAGTCTGTCATGACTAGCCTTTTTCCCAATGCAGCTCTGGTAGCTTGTTTAACAGACATAATTTTCCTCCATATTGCAGTATTGATATTAGTTAATGCTATATTCATGAGAATAAATTTTAAAATGGGCATATTGACTGCTTTTCATAGACAACTTTCTATAGAAGATTCTTTACTGTCTGGGAAGAAAAACGGCCCTGCATAAACAAAAATAAAAATAAGTTTTCACTCTCTGGGACTGTTTACAAATTTTGAAACAAAAAAGTCATATTCATGACGGGAGCTTTCTGAGGAAATGCGTACATAAGGCTTTGGTCTCTGCAATTGCAGGGCTACTGAAAACATTTGACTTCTGATAAATTTTGCTGCCTAATAAATGGTCCAAATGAGACTGCATGTTCAGCTGTACCAGACAGCATTAGTGACCTGAAATTTAGTTTTGACCTTTCCACAATGCATTAAAGCTCATAAAGCCTCTGCCCTGCAAGTTAAAATAGGAGAAGCAGAGATGAGAAAGGGTGTCGGGCTCTTAGATTAAAAATGCCTTTGTATAAATTAAATGTGAAAGATACTCACTTAAGAATTATTCTTAGGGACAACAGAGAAGATCTGTATTCAAAAGAGATGAGGGCTTTATGTTTCAGTGGGATTCTTCCTTTGCCCCCAAAGCCATTTCCTCTGTTCTTTCCCATGCATTTCCCTTTCTCTCCTCTGCTCACCTTATTTAACAAATACTCTAATTTCTTGATGGTGAAATGCTTTATACAGTGTTTATCATTACAAAAACAACCTACAGCTGCTGAATATTTCTGTAAAAAAGATAATTTTTTAGTTTCCCTTTATTTGCTCCTGCTGAATTTTTCTCTGTCTTATTTTCTTGGTCATTCTTTCATTTTTCCAAATTCTTCCTCTCTTTTCTCCTTTTCCTGTTCTTCTCTCCTGTTATCTCTCTCTGTTGCCTGTAGTATCTGCATTCATGGACTAACTCCTGCCTTACTTTTTTCCCATTCTTTCTTGTCTCGCTGAATAGGGGTACACTCGGCGTGTGAGGCCAGAAGAGTTGTGAGCAGGTTTGGGACAGAAGAAAAGTATTTCTGATGCCTGAACAGTATTGGCAGCCAGAACAAGCAGAAGGTTTTTAGATGGTTACCAAATCTTTTCTGCTGTTAACGTCAAGTGAATGGGAGTTTCAAAAGGAAAGGTACATCTCTTTATTTTCTGTACCTATTCTGGCATCAGCCTTAACACAGTAGCTACTGAAACTTGCATCTCAAGGATATCGTTAGGAACATGGGCTTCAGGTACCTTCTTTTCAGTCTGCTATGCATCTCTATCCTGAGGCACTTTTTAAAGTCCTGGGAGAAGGCTGGTGAAAAAAGTCAGCTCTTCTGGCTTTCTGCAGGCAGTCTTTAACCTGACCGATGATTGCCAGGCTCTGACATTTTATACTGCTTGAATGATGCAAGCAGGCAGGGTTTAGGAAACATTACTGGTTCTGTATAACATTTCTTTAAAAAGAAATACTTCCTTCAAATAGGAAAAATTAGGATAAGGATTGGGAAAAAATGTGTTAAGTACAGCAAAATCTGAACTGAATCAGAGCACAGAAAGAAAGAATGTCATAAACCTCAGGCATGAGTTTTTAGTTGCTGATTAGAATTGAAATGTACGTCAAGGAGATAAATAGATAAAAACAATTAGGAAGGGGAGGAAGGCAAGCAGACACAGAAAGACTCTTAGCAACAGACGGATGCAGGCAGCTCTCCTAGCAGAACACCATCGTGCTGTTTCCTTACTTGTAAATGAGAAACATTTATAGCGCAATAAAACGAAGCCTAGCCCAAGAAGAGAAAGTACTGTAAAACTGCGAGTTGAATAAATAGACTGCACTGGGACAGAGTTTGTGTCTCTAAGTGAAAGTTCCTGCTCTGCAAAGAAAGCTGTGTCTTTCACATTTAGCTGAGGAAAGGGTGAGGAGCAGCCTTCACTTTAAGCCTTCACTTTAAGAGGAAAGGGTGAGGAGCAGCAAGACCCTGAGGTTTTTCAGATGCTCTGCTCAGTAGAAACCTTCTGCTGGAGAGAAGTCACTCTGTGACCCTGCAAAGAAGCTGGCAATTGACAACTAAAAGAGATTCTCGAGTTTTGCTCTCCTCCTTTCTCACTTCCCTGCCTGGTACACAATCAGGGCAGAGCAGGTGCTTCTGTTAATGAGTCCCAGGCAGCAGTAGCCGCAGTATTGCCAGCGCTCCCTGCTTCACAGAGAAATGTGTGATGCCTTAAGGAAAAAAGAAATTTGAGAATGGTTTGTGGCCCGGATTTACTCAGACAGGTGATGAGGCAGATATCTGAGAAATGAACTCTCAGCAGGTAGAAGATTCTCTTTTAGCTGTCAATTGTACACACCTGCCTACCTGAAATATTTGTCATCGTCTTCTAGGCAGTGCAAGTAGACACCTTATTCAGTGCCACCATTCCTTCATTTCCTTTTTTTTTTTAGTTTTTAAATGACAGGAAGAAAGATGTCCTGCCCCCTGCTGTGGACTCCACCCTGTCAGTTAGAGTTGAACTGGACTTGGTATATGTCACAGCACAATACACAGCTACACCAACTGGTGTTCAACTCCCTCGCATCGAACAGCATTGTTTCAGAACTCTGCTCTGAAAAGACTGATTTCTCTCTGACACAACATTTCTGCACTAGCGTATAAATCGAACATGTCTGTCTGTTATGCTACAAAACACGTGACTGAAGGACATTCAGAAATGAGAAATCTCCTTCTTGCACCTTCACATTCAAGACCCAGGCAAGCACTTGATTTTGGAGGGTGCCGAACATCCAGTCTGCAAAAGCATTTACTGTATGCTTGACTTTATATGTAGAAATTAAATTATATTTAATGAGACATTACTACCTTTTAACATGAGCACAGGATTCAGAACTTCCCTGGTTTAAGACTGGGAACTAAATACCTTGATGGGATTTGCTCCCATCTCTTTTCTCCATTTCTGTGCAGTCTGCACGATCATGTGCTGGACATTTTTCACTGCCGTTTGCAGCAGCATCTCCGTTCTGTGTGCATTTTCCAGGCAGTTCAGTGTTGTAGTGCAGTGCGTAGGGTTGCCATTAAAATAATTCAGAGCTCCTTGCAGGAATTCAAGGACGGACTTTGCTTTGCCCTTGTTCACCCTTTGATCAGGTTTTTTTTTTCCCCTTGGGTAGTTTTCTGTTTACATTCAATGCGGTTTCCTTAGATTCGCAGCTGGACAGTGTTTTCATAAGCTCGTGAGCCTCAGCTAGTGAGAAAAAAAAAAAAGGAGAAGGAACTTTGCATTTTTGCAATTCATTGACAATAGCTAACAGGAAGGAAATGCACAGGCATTAGTCATGCACTCTCACTCTCAGTATTACCTGATTGCCCACAGCTTGATTTCAAATTTAAATGTTGATTAATGGGAAGTGATCTGATTTAGTGACAGTCCGTACCTGCAAGTACAATTGACTGGGTAGTTTGGATAAATACACAGCTCTTCCTGAGATTAATGCCATCAGTTTCAGAAACAACTGTGTAAGAGAACGTGAGGATTTTTATTTATGAATGCCTGTGATTAAGAAATGGTGGAATATTTTTGTTTGTTTGGAGAGACTTTCATGCTCTGGTAGCTTCCAGATGAGCATCAGAAAAATCGTCTTCGGCAGTCAGTATGCCTATAACATATTTGAAGCAATCCTGTTTACCAGTATTATATTGTCATATTCAGCTCGTGCCTCCTTTGCTATCAGAGATACCAGCTCACAGGTGCAGTTGGTGGAAGTTTTGTGGTACGGATATTTACTGCTTCGCTTTGGACTGCCAAGTTGAGCCATCACTTATTTAGCTATCCGACAAGGAGTGGAAGTAATTTTTGCTACCCTATGATTTATTTAAGGCATATTCAGTCTAGTAGTTTACAGAACTGTCAAGTGCTGTGATGAAGATGATAAAAAAGCAGTCCTTCAGTGACATCAGCCAGGTCCCTCAGCGCTTCAGGATGCATCCCAACAGTTCCCACAGACTTGCATGTCAGCTTATTTAAGTAGTCCCTATGTCAGTCCTCTTCCTACCTACCTTTGGTCAGCTTCTTGATGCCAAAGTAGCTATAGAAGCCTTTCTTCATCATACCCCTTGCCAGTTTTTAATCTAGCTGTGCTTTGTCCTTCTATTTCCATCCTAGTGTGCCCAGGCGATGCATCTGTATTCCTCCTTGGTAGTCCATATGCACTTAGGTTTTCCATATGCTCCTTTTTTGCATGTGAGCGTTCCCTGTTCGGTCCAGCTGGCCTCCTGTTCTGCCTGCTGGTTTTCTTGCAGGTTGGTTATTTGCAGACAAGACAGACTGGTTTGCCTCTTTCTGCAACTCAGATGGCTTGAATGTGTTCCCACTCATAGAAAAATACGAATAATAAATCCACGATGATTTACTATCTTCAATCACGTCTGTGGATGAGGGCTTCTACAATATTCCAATCAAATTCCTTAATTTACCTAATCCTTAATCAGATATTTACTAACCTGATATGGCAGCTCCCCAGCTGTGGGACATGGGCAATGAGCTGTGATGCAGGAAGGGCTCGCGTGACTTCCCAACTGAAATATTTTTGAAATGCCTTCTATGGACTTTTTAGATGGGTTGTATTAGGCATTAAATGGATGCTCTGAAAGCCTGCTCTGGAAAGGAACCTCCTCAGAACAGAAGTAACACAGTAGGCTCTTCTGACTGGCAATAAAGCAGATAAAAAGAGATTTGCGACAGCCAACAGTCGGCACCAGAACACTTCAGAGATACCTGTAAAAGTCTTTTTAATATTAAATATTCTGAAAAATGCTTATATTTTGTTTTACAACAGAAAAATACAAAACCACTGGCATGAATGTTACCTTTTGGCAACAAATTGAAAACTTTCTCAAAACCAAGGAAAGCAGCTCACCATAAGAATTTTTGCCTGAATTTATTTTTAACTTTTTTTTCCACTGGAATAACTTTTTCATATGGCAGCTGTAGTTGTTATCTCTAGAGGCAGAGGGACTCTGGCATTTCCTCCTTTCCCATGGAAACATCTTATTTGCCAATGGGAACATTTCCATTGACTCCATTGAGCACGTAGGAAAACAATACGATTTTCTATTCAAAACAATGTGCACGTGGTTAACATCTGCAACATGCCATGTGCCCTATGGGTAGTGTATTGACTTCCCCGTGTTGCATTTTCTGTTAAGATCAAATCAATGAGACCATTTGCAAAAGTAAATGGGAATGCTTTGACTGCCTACAATTACGTTGTTTTATTTTATTCTACAATTACAGATTTCACTTGTCTACCAGGCAAGCGCAATCACACATGGAAAGATTGTTTTTTGTGTCGTTGGTCCACCTTCATAAGTTAAAATACTATTTATAGTATATCAAGATTACGTGTAATTCTTAGTTTCTCCGAGGTAAATGACCGCCGATCTTCACCAGCCTTGTAATAAAATCCGCAGCTAGTTTACAGCAGATTCCACTTGTTTTTCCCAATCTGATCACGCAGGCATAGTGTTTTTCTGGTAGTTTTGCAAGTGTACAGCGTAGACTATTTCAGACACAGAAAACCCTTCACTAAATAGATTATATTTTTTACTGCGCAGGCCCAGTTTAGTCTTTTCATTTATTAAGGGCTGCTTGAGCATTAATCCCATTTTTCAGAAAGCATCAAAGAAATCCACACAACAGACTTGTTTTCCCCATGTGGGGGCTTTTGCACATTTGTCGTACAAGAAACTTTCCTTTCTAGACCTACACAAACCTGCCTTTTGATAAAAGAAACGTTCAGTGTAGGTGTTGTAAAATAGGCTTTCTCACAACCAGGCATTTATATTAGGGTGAGGTGAGGTCAGAATTTAGGCTCGTATGGAAATGTTTCAAAGACAATACTGTCTTGCTCGTGCTTCTATTTGTGAAACAGTATTAAACTCGGTGTCTTGGAAAATAAATTTTTGCTGACACAATAAAGTTTTGCTCACACTGTGTCAGCAAAATAAATGTAATAAAACATAGGACGGAAACCTGTTAGCACCTCATTGAAGAGATATTCAGTAAGTAAGATTTTAAAACAGTCTGACAGCAAATTAAAAGGCTTATTACCCTTTAGAAGAGTTTACCTCCTTTTTTACTCTTAAACTTAGGTTGCTTTTTAAGAGCAAAATAGTTCACATTAAGAAACAAAACAAAACAAAACAAAAACCAAGACTTTTCCTTTTAGAAAGGATAAAAAGTAGGCTTTTAGGATCTCTGGAACATAATGTCTTTCAGAGAAAAAGAAGTTCATTTTTCATCTGATACCATTTAGCCAATTTGAATCAATTTCTTAAGTGGTTTCTTGGAAGTTGCTGTTCCAGAGGAACGTTTCAGGGTAATATTTGACATCCTGTGACATTCGCCAGTACTGCTCAAGCCAGCCTAAATAACCATTTCCTCCTTCCCAGCTGTATGTTTCTATTCCTGTACTGTGCCTGCACTGTACAGCCACAAGCATTTGTGCAGCGTATGGCGAACTGAATTCGGGGAACTAAAGCAGCTGCTGAACAACCTCCTAAAATGCTGTTTATGAAGCTGGGCTCCACATAGCAGTAACCAGAGTCATAGTGAACGTAGCTGGCCCTTACTGAAGAGCAGCAGTTTAATTTTTTAGAGTCAGGATTTCCCTCAATGTCGTTCATTTGGCACTTCATTTGGCGCTTCGTTATGAGTTGCAAAGCAATGCCAAGTCAGATCGTGTCTGGTTTAGGAATACGCTGGTGCCCACCATGCCTCCCTGTATCTAAACCAGATTTGCCAGCACCGTTATGCTGGCTGAAGAGGTGATTGTTTTTAACATCACTATTGTAGTTACTCTAGCAGACACAGAAAGCCACAGCGAAACCCTGAGCGTGCCTCATTGCCACATGCACCCACTGTTTGTTCTCCAACAGATCCCATGTTTACAGAACCTCAGTGTCCGCGTCGAGCTGCATTTACACTGCAGAGAACAGCAGTGTGTGAGAAAGGATTTGGGATGTATCAAGTGCTGAGGGTGACTCTGAGCCCTTTTCCCCTGAGAGCAGAATCTCTCCAGCTGCTAGGAGATGATTTAGGTCAAAAAACATTGTCAGCTTTTCCTTCATCTGTGGTTTGTGCATAAAAAGGGATGTATAAAATTTGCAGTGCTCAAGCACTTGATGCACAGTAAAGTACCATGCCAGTAATTACAATTCTTGTGACTCTCAACGGGCTAAACCAGAAGATTAAAAGAACATTATTTTCCTGAGAGATTAAATGTTCTGTGCTTAAATAACTAGCATAGATGATCATTGCTATTTACAGGCTAAAAGTGTTTATTGCTGGCTTTGCACTTCTCGTGCAATGATATGTAGGTCATTGTAAAACCTAGCGAACGAAGATAGACATGAGACTGAAAAAGAGGGCTGAAAATTGGAAAATACGAATCCTTGTTCTGTTTGTCTACCCCTGGATAAATTACTTGTCTTCCTTTTACAAACACGACTGAAGATAATATTTCTCTACTGTGCAGAGATGTTATAGCCTAAGTACACCGATACGTGCAAAATGGTTGTAACTGAAGTTATGGAAGAGATTACAATCATAATAATTTGCAGATAAATGAAAGCTCTGTGTTCTATGGAGATAATAAGAGAGAAAAAAATATGTAAGATGGTACCTCAGAGAAATCTGGGAAGTTCTGTATTGTTAGAGTCATTCGTGAAGGGAAATACCAGTAAGAAGCCAAGGTGAAATCAGAGCCTCACATAATGCCTGGTAACTACTAACATGCTTTTCATTTTGTTTGACATGTTAATTATGCTACAACATATATATGTATTTGTGCAATATATACACTACATATCTATGACAGCTTTATACCCTAATTCTGTGCGTGATACATCAGAGCTGTAGCGCTGTGACTGATAACGTAGCTACACAGATGACTCAGCTTTACCAAAAGATGTTTCTGAGAAAAAACCAAAGTCATTCCTGAAAATTTTTAGATGTCCTACAAGCTATATATACTTATATATATATATTATATTCAGTATATATATATGTACTTATATATACTGAATTATCTCTTTGGGGGGAAAACAAGACAAAAAGAATTGCAAGGCACCCTTTTATTTATGAAGGCACCATAGGCCTGCCATAGACACTGCAGGAAGAAACAGATTGATCTCTGAGCAGTTACTGAAGGGAAAATGACAAGTGTGTGTTGTCATTGCAGGAGTCTACATTACGTCATGGACCTGGTAGGATCAGGTGAAGATGTGATGGCCTTGGAGTGGTAAGTACTGATCTTTGAAAACTAACAGAGGATGAGTGAGACTCCACAAGGCAGGAAAAGTCTTTGGGCTTCTAATTTACCAAATGTTTTCCAACTTTGGAAAAATCAGTGCAAGTTTATAACTCTCTATATAATGCAGAATCTGCACCACCATCCGAGGGCTTAAAAAAGGGAATGAAGGAAGTCTTGGAGAATTTTAGATCAGTCAGCCTTGTTTCTTACATGACAAAAATAGAAAAAATAAATCAAAAAAAAATTCAAAGTATCTACTTTCAGGTACCTGCAAGACAATAAAGAACAGTTAACATAATAAATTTAAGATCAAATCAATACCCTTTCCTCTTATGACAGTCTAGCAGTCCTGGGCAGATTGTGTAAGTCTTGACTTAATATGACCTTTGATCCTGCCTCTTGTGATTTTCCCATCATTATATAAGGAAATATGATCCAGTTTAGGATTTTTCCTGTAGAGTGGTTGCTATTGGTTAACTGTCACCCAATGCTATGGAGGACAGGCAGGCTCTTTTAGGGGTCCTTGGCAGAATGAGGACTGGCCACAGGGTTGTGGTTATATTTAGAGACTTATTATTACATTAAAAATAATAATAATCAGTATAGCCTATTATCTGCAATTTATAGCATGAAGCATAGCTTACAGTTGCACAGAATTTTTGGAATTCTCAGTTCCAGATCATGGATTTTGCCATCCAGCAGCAACTCCAGTCCAAGTCCAACTTAGGGCTTGCTGCTGCCCGATTTTATAAATGGTGTTCCCTGTGCTTCCCTGTTCCATCATGGACATCACCACATCCTGGTGACCCAGCACCTGGGTCTTGATAATGCTAACGGCCTTAGCACCCTATTAGTGGGTGTCCCCACAAGCTGTCACCAGAGAGGAGGAGAGAGAAGCGGGGAATGCGTTACGTGATCAGACCACTTCCTCAGTATGGATGGTTTCCTTATTGTTGCTCATGCTACCTGTATTACCAGGGGTCAGGAGCAGTGGGGACCAGTCACATTAACTCACAACTTTGGTACTCGTCTGTGTCTTTATTGATGGCTCAAATAATGGAATAAGCAGTGTATTTAGTAAATCATCAAGCTAGGAGGGCCTGAAAGCCCACCAAGTATCAGGATTCCATTATGAGATTACTGTGCCAAGTTGAAGAAATGGTTCCAAATGAATGAAATGGCAGGCAAGTGGAAAATTTTGAAAAGGAATGATCATGTGTATAAACACAAACTGAGGAACAGCTGGTTAATCAGGAGTTCTGGGGTAATCCTAGATCACAAATGGATCAACCAACCAGCAGGAAAAAAGAAAAAAAAATCCAGTTATGCTAAGATGAATACACAGGAGCATTATACATAAGACCTGTGCAATAATCCTTTTGCTCCACTGCTAGCAAGGCCGCAATGGGGGTGCTATATTATTCGATGCCATCATTTCAAGAATTGTATGAATCCATTGAAAATAGGTCAAAGGATATTCTGAATTTTAGGAGATACGTTTTACGATTTGAAGAATTACAGTTCTTTAGGGATGTATGGGAAAGAGGAAAGCCTTGAAATATACAAAAAAAATGGAAAGAGGAGAAGAATAGCTGTTTTCTATGACCACTGCCACTGAATCATAGGTTGGTGGAGGTTGAAAGGCTCCGGTGGTCCAACCCTCTGCTCAGAGCATGAGAAGCTAGAGCAGGTTGCCCAGAAACATGTCTGCTGGGCTTTTGAGTATTTCCAAAGATGGACACTCAACAGCCTCTCTGGGCAAGCTGTGCCAGGGTTTGACCACCCTCATAATGAAAAAGCTTTCTCTTATCCTCATGTGGAGTTTCCTGTATTTCGGTTTGTGCCCGTTGCCTCCTGTCCTGTCACTGGGTACCACTGTGAAGACTCTGGCCCCACCTTCTTTTCTGCCTCCCATCAGACACTTAAACACATTGATAAAGTCTCCGCCAAGCCATTTTTTTTTTTGAGGCTAAACAATCCCAACTCTTAGCCCAGATAATACAAAAAGTAGTGATTGCAGGAAGGATGAGTTAGATTAGGCAGAAAGTGAGAGCTTGGATAAATAAGCACAGGAATAGACTGCTCACTAATATGAGCCATGCAATATTCACCACTAGCGGGTTTTAGGTACAGGTTGAGCAAGATGGGAATGAGGTAATGTGATCGCTTCCTTTTCACAATTTCGTATGATTTGTTGCAACCATATATATATATATATATAATCTTAATCTCTTTACCCATCTACACATTTTCTTAACCTTCTTCATGTCCATCCCATTCTGTCTGTCTTCTCTTGTGCGTATATCTATAAAGTACTAGCAGTGGCTCCTGTCAAAGTATACCACCACCACCGAACTGCAAATGGTTAGTCAACGGGAAATTGCAACGTTCATGCTACCTTACCCTCCTCGCCTGCTGCTCTTCTCCCAGCTGGCTTCTGAGTTTTCAAAATGATGGTTTTAGTGTCATGTCCTCACCTCAGGTCTGGTGAGGTTATTTAATTTAAACCTGCCTCATTGTCTATAATGTGCAAACTGAACTTCAGCATCCAGATTCTGTTTAGCAGTGGTATAACTGGCAAATTTCAGGACAATGAGTGCCTCTTTCCCAAGAGTTTTATTTCTTTCTGGGCTGGCTACTCATGCTGTCTTTCTAGGCATCTGTAGTCCATGCATCCTTTAAAACCTTTTCCAAAGTTTACCAAAAAAAAAAAAAAAAAGCTATGTAAAGAAAAAAATCACATACAGAATGGGAAAAAAAAGACAAAAAGTTGGCATTCCATGTTTTCCTGCTCAGCCACACTTAGTCCTTTACAGAACCAATAGCTCTGAATGTGCGGAGGAACAAAAAAAAAAAAAAAAGAAAAAGAGGAAGAGAAAATAAATGTGACCAAGTCCCCAAGTAACTGTTCAACAAAAATGGTTTCAAATGAGGTTTCTGAGCCCAGCTAATGCATTATGCATGCAATTGTTCTGTTTGGTTGATTTGATTTGCCTCAAGCCCTAATGTTAACTGTTGTGAAAAAGATAAATACAGACTCTGTATTTAAAATTTGCTAACAATCTTAAAATAGATGCTACTACCCTGCTTTTAATCAAACATAGCATCCACAGGCAAATGCAATTTAACACTAGCAACACTAAATGTGGTCACAGATTTGATTCTCACTTGGAATATATCATTTTATGTAGCTATGTATCCTTCAGTTTCGTTTAATTTATTTGGATTCTGCTTATGGAAGATAAAATAGAAAATGATGCCCTGTCACAGCAGTATTATAATGCCTGTAGTAACAGGATTCAGAAAGGACTGGGAATCAACACCACTGGCTTACCACTCAACACCTACCGATACTGCAGATAATTTACTCCAACGCTTGTAAACCAGAATAATAGGTACATTTGTTATCCCTGGGGAATATCTTGGAGTATTTTTGACTGGAAAGCACGTTGGAATCATATAATTAAAATACTAGCTAAATACAAATTAGAACATACGAAGTTGCCTCCTGAGAGGAAAATTCAGTGAAAAATAATCACCAGTCATTGCGATAATGGGATGAATTTGTGTAGACAGTACTCCATTATACACAGTCCGTATTTTTGCTCTGTGCTTGAATGTCCTTTGCTTACAGCCCAACTTATTTAAGAGAAGGCTGTATCACCTATTGTATCCAAAGGTTGGAGCAACCCGCAGAGTCAGATGATTTCTGACTTCTTGGCAGTTTTTGTTGCTGATATATATCACTGTGATTGTATGCTTTAAAATAGGATGTGCAAGCACTCCATTTCAGGGAAAAAAGTGGCTTATATGAATCCTGGCCTGGCCTGGCCTTGAGCTATAGCAACCTTGGAAAAAAGAAAGGCTTATTGAATAATTTATTGTGATTTTAATGTCTTGCTCTTTTAAAATAAGTTCTTTGGAAATCAAAATGTGGATATAGCAGTTGGGGTTGGAAAGGACCCCTGAAGGTCATGTAGTCCAGCCTCCCACTTGAAGCTGCGCTTTGTTAAAAAGCAGAGCTGAAAGTTTGCATTCTGCTAGTCTGCAGAAGCCTCACAGGACAGCTCCCCCTTGCCTCGTCAGGAAAAATTGCTCTGATACAGAGTGCTGGAACTACTTAACACCTGCTTATATTTCGTAGTTTGAAGGATTGAAAGGTTTCAGTGATGTCTTGCTGATGTATGCTTGTACCAACACCACCTGTACTGAGCTGAAAATGATGCTTACATGCCATAACAAAGACTGACATAAAGATTACCTGCTCTGGCATGGAAATGCAGACCCCAGTGCCAACCCCTGTTTCTTGTGCTGCTCTCAGGAAGGGATTTTTGCATGCCATAAAACTGCTAAGGTGGAACTAGAACCTGTATTTCTTAGGGACACAGTGGACATGAATGAAATCAAGAAAAGGTGTCTTGTTTCTTTCATAGAAATTTCTTGTTATTGACAGTAGGTACTGTAAAAAGCTGTCAGGAGGTGGGACTGCTGGCACATTTCTGCCGTGTGAGCTACGAGCTAGCTGTTGTGGCACGGAGCGCGTCGGGTTGGGTCATGGCGGTGCTCGCCATCCCGTGCAGTTGGGCTCGGTGATCTGTGAAGGGCCCTTCCAATCAAACTATCTACCCTACCCTACCCTACCCTACCCTACCCTACCCTACCCTACCCTACCCTACCCTACCCTACCCTACCCTACCCTACTTTACTTTACTCTGCTGTGCTCTACTCTACTCTACTCTACTCTACTCTACTCCACTCCACCCTACGCTACACTACTCCTACTCTACTTCTCTTTGCTTCACTCCGCTTCCTACTTTCCTATCCTATCCTATCCTATCCTATCCTATCCTATCCTATCCCATCCCATCCTATCCTATCCTATCCCATCCTATCCTATCCCATCCCACCCTACCCTATCCCACCCTCTCCCGCCCCGCCCCGTCCCGCTCCTGGTTCCTCGCCCAGCCCGTGGCTCCCCCTGGCTTTGCGGTGCCCGCCCGGTGGCCGCGGCCATCCGCGGTTGCGAGTTGCCCTCTGCCGGCCACCGGCGGCCGCTCGCCTCCCGGTGCGACGTCACGCTGCTGTGACGTCATAGGTGAAGCTGGGACACCGACGTAAGGGCGAGGGGCGGCTGGAGGGGCGAAGACCCCGCTATCCCCTCCCCGTAATGCCGCGGGACCGCCTGGCCCAGAGGAAGAGAGCTCTGTGACCAGGTAAAGTCACTCGGCGCACGCTGGGTCTCGTGGCAGTGCCGTACCAGCACGTTTTCTTCAGGTAACTGTGCATGACGAGTCTTAAATTATCACATACTGACATCTTTAGGTTCTTCCACTGACTGGAGTTTGCCGTTATCAGAGCAACGTGGAGCAAATTAAGTCGGTGGGAAACGCGTTTGTTGGCTCAAGCCCAAGGAACGTCAGTTCTGTAGATTTCACATCTGAAAGCTTGGCTTTGCCAAGACCTGCCTGCTGCACGGGACCTGCTGGAATCACACACTGAACCGGCCATGCGAACCAGTACAAAAGCTGGTGTTTTCTTCCTCTGCCCTTTACACAAATATATTCGGGATCTGTTCCAACTCCTGGCAACAAAGGCAGCTTCAGCTATGCGGTCCTTGAGAGTGAAAATACACTGGGGAAAATCCTAAGCACAAAAAACTCCCTGGCTTTCCTGCCCCCGTGTGAGGGGAGTGTTACACGAGAGGGTGCGTCAGAAGTGGATGGATCGGGCTCTGACAGCAACTGCTGGGGACTCTTGGAGGGTTCCCAGCAGAGAATTTATGGGGAAAAAGCAAAAACATCACCACACGACACTGGGAGAATTTCACTGTCTGGAAGAAAGAGCTTGGATGGTAGAAAACTCGTGTTGCCTCAGCTGAGACAGGTGTCTGGAAACACCTATGTAAGTTACACATCAGTGCATTTTTAAAAAAAAAATAAAATAAAAATGCATTGACATGAGAAAGAAATAAAGTACAGGTTTATCACAGAAAGAAAAATAAAGATGTGGTTAATTCCACACTCTTCATTCAATAAAAGCACAAATCCAAATGAGAGGCTGCAAACCTTACCTCGAAGAATATAGATATAGTGCCTGATTTTGTAATGCATTGATTATTTTCCTCCTATTGAAAAGTCAAGCCTGCCCCATAAATGCTAACCTGCTAAATAAGCTCAGAAGGAAGTATCACCGAGAATAAGCTGTCTGAGACTCCACCGTCGCTCAGCGTTGCTGCCCTTTCACTTACCCTCCTTTCCCTCAGTTAGGTTTGTGTCAGATTCAAGCCTGCAGGAAATTAAGAGCTGCTGCTAGTGTTCAGCCCAGCCGTGCTGCCAGGAAAATGCAAGGCTTTTTCTGCCGGAGCCTGTAGGCTTGTATGTCTTTTGAGGCAGGTAGAGGTTGATCGGCTAGGACTGTCAGGGGAGTTAAGATGGGCTTAGGGAGGAAAGAGCCACAGAAAAGAGTTAATGGCTCTCTTTTTGGTTTACAGATTGTAAACCAAACTCTCACCCATCTGCCAGGGGATTACTGTCTTCATTTAGATCCCAAACTGGACATGGTTATCGGTTTTATGTGAAGCTTCAAGCGTGCTATGTGCAAGTAGGGTTCTGTAACACCACATTTGGAACCCAAATCTGAAAGCACCCCGTCTTTTAAAATTCTGGATATTTCAGAGTTGTCTCTTACAGCTAGGACTGCAGGAACCCGAGGCTTCCAACAGCCCCAAACCTGCATTAACCTGACACCTTTTACAAGCTTTAAAAAAATCACAGGAATGTAGGCATCTACCAGAGCCTGCCACCACAGAGTGTGAGCATCCTGCCAACATGTTTACTCACTGCTGTAATGAACACATGCAAGATTAGAAAGTTTGTTTAAGTATTACTGGAAACCATTTTCCATCACAATCCTTTCAGCTGTTTTACAAGGGCTGCAGGAGGAAATTCCGCCTTTGGGCTCCGAGGCTGGTGCCCACGGTGGCACGGGAAGGCTTAGCAGCGCTGAGCTCCTCCGTGAAAGCACCGCAGGTGGCTGCGAGAGGAGCACACAGCACCTGCAGCGACGTGAACTAAACAGAGGGAAGGTCACAGCCTGCACCGCTGCTTTTGTCAGTGCCATGCAATGAGCTTCAGACTACGTTTGCCCATTGCACAGCTGCATCAAAAAATGGGTTGGACTTGGGTGAGTTAGGACAGTTGCAGTGCAAATCAGAGGCAGAGGATGAACCTGAACCCAGAGGTGCAGAGAGCCAGTTTCTCTGCTCTATATAACACGTGTCCTACCTATAATTTCCTAGTCATATATAGTTTCTGAGTGTAGTCAAGCATAAACTATTTAAGGCAGGGATTCCCTATGCAATTGTGTTATGCAACAATAGTGATGTGTCTAATTGTTACTGTAAAAAAGAAACACAGGTATAATAATAATGATTGCCATGATTTCTGCTTTCCCAGGTAGTGCATATTTTCTGTGAAGTAATCAGGGACTTGTTGCTAGGCAGTTAATATTTAAGGTACCTTAAATATTTTAATGTGTCTGTGCCTGCTGTTCCTAGGCACCAATATTTGTTTATGTTATCGTTACACAACCCTCTCTACCTTATATCCTTTGTTCAGCCCAATCTGATGGATCCATACAGTTCAATTTCAATCCTCGCACTTTTATTCACGGAGTAGCAGATTAAAGTAACTACTATTAAGAATGATAAAATCTCTCTGATGCAGAAGATTTGTTCTTTGTCAGGATGTCTTTCATTGCTGCCAGTTTTTCTTTCTTTGCCCAGCCTTCAAAACTGAATGAAACTGAGTAACTCAAGTAAGGCCATTTAAAAGTTGGTAGAGCTTCTGTGTACATGTCCCAAAAGCACAAAATTCAAAAGTTTGAGTAAATCACTTGATTTCGGTATTTTGGATGGAGAGGAGCCCAGTTGGGATTGAATTACAGTTACTTTCATCTTTGTCCACCTCCCAGGCACGTTCTGTTGTTGAGTTGGCATGGTGTGTAGGCATGTAGAAATGTTAATAAAGGTTTGAATTTAATGGCTGAGGATCAAGATCACCTTCAAATGGAGATGTAAACTTGGAGTTGAGCTATTGCCTTTTTTTTGACCAAGCTCTAAATTTTTAAATCGTCACATGTGAGTCTGCTGTATCTCAGTCTTTCTTAGGAGATAATGGGCCGAGAGAATTAATAAGGTTTCATGGCAGTTGGGAAGGCCATTGAGGTGAGCAGGGATGAGAGATAAGACAACAGCTCATCAGAAATTGTGAAACTGAGGGATGATCCTGGGGACCATGTAAGCACTGACACCTACCGAAATGTCCAACTAGGGATATGTGTTATGACTTCATCGACCCTTTGGAAGTAAAAATCTCAATATTTGGGGCAGCTCAGCAACACCGCTTTAGGTTTGTCTTGTTTTAATGCCAATTTTATTCAAATAAAATAGAAAAACTCCCACTGGGTCAAATGTTATGGCTCTTACTAACAGGTCTTATGCTCTGAGCTGTGCACTTGGGGAGGCAGGAGGGACTGTAGACTCCTCGTATTCTGGCCATAAGCAGGTGCCACAGGAAATACAGTAAGGCCAGTGAAAGTTCCATACCTTGTTGTTGCTAAAGTCTGTGTATTTATTCAGGTTGTTTTTTTTTTTTTTAAACTAAGATACTCCACACACCTTTATTTGAAATGGATTTAAAATTCAGGCAGCTGAACAGCCCTGCAGGCAGATCCTCTGCCCACTGGATGTAGTAATGCAGGTAATGGCACTTCAAATTTCATTACATTTTCTTGCCCGCTTACCTCATTTCCTAGAAAAGGTCCCAATTCACATTAGAAGCTATTATTTTCATGTCTGTTCAGTCTCAAGCCTTTTTACCAAGACTTCCGACGATGTTATCAGTTAGTACAAGTTCTAGCTGTGCTGGTTTGGAGCACACGTTGCAGATACTGCACAGTCCTTGTACAGATGGCAAGTGATGAGGACCTCCATATTCCGTGTTTAATTCTGAAATGTGAAGCATATTTGCAGACAAGTGCTTCTTGACTTTCTTTTTGGAGTATGCATAGCAAATGCACTTTTTTTTTTTTTTAACTTTAATTTAACGTGAAATCTTCTGCTTGCCCTGCAGTTTGTTGCTTCGGGGGTACATAGATAGGAAAGGCTGGACCTCTTCCTTCTTTTTGTGGAGATTCCCAACTTCCAGAGGCAGCAGTGGAAATTCTGGTGGGCAATAACTGAGCTACCCCCTAATTTCTACCCTCTATTTTTTGAAGTTGCCTATTTATAAATTCTGGAAGGTTATTTGACAGAGAATTGGTACATGTTCCACTGCTTTGTAACCAGCTTGTTGCCCATCTGAAAATAACTCTTGCTTTGGATGCCACTGGCTGGCATTCGATTACATTTGTATCTAGTGTTACAAAGCGTGGACAGCCCGTTCGCATTCACATGGTGGTTCGGGGGAGTGTGGACTGATACCATGGAGAATACTATGAATGCGTTGTCTGTGTGGAGCTAGGAAGTCCAAATTATCCAGTATAAAAGGGTCATTCTTTGTGCAGTAAGGCTAACGTGTCCCAGTGTCACACACTGATCTTTAAGCAAATGATTTGTCTTGAGATAAGCTGTTTAAACAGATTAGTTCGTTTGGATCTTCCCTACCATTATGAGATGCTTTTTCTCCCCATATAATTAGAGGGCAAAAGTGCCAATAAAATAATTTTATTGATGCTAAAATTTCATTATGATGTTCAAATTTCATTAATGACAGTACTGTGTCCAAAGAAACATTTGGATTTTGAACCACAATATTTATGTTAAAGCCCTAGGAAATGATATTTTTAATAATTATCATATGGCTTGTCTGTTTTCTACAGCCTGCCTGAGCTCAGGTTAACTTCTTCTAAAAACCTTTTCACCTAAGCGGCCGAAAACATTATTGCTCAATACTAGCTTCTGTAACAGACCCAAAGGTTGATCCAATATTAAATGTTTACAGCTGACGATTTGGATTTTAGTTTCATTAGACACCTACATTTTGTTACTTGGACACAGCAGGACCAAAAAACACCAAGGTTACTACCCATAATTAGTCCGTTAATCTGGGCCCCTTTGTCATGAGATGTCTGCGTACGTCTTAAAAGTTCGTGGTGCACTGGTGCCTTTTGTTTGGTTACCTGCATATTCGAAAAGATTGATACTTGCACATCTAAGGAGAGAGACGAAACACCTTGCAGATTAAAATCTTCTTGTAAATATACCTAGACTAACGTTCATCCTCTTCAGCAGCTGCATGCCAGCAACCAGGAGCTTTTTATTAGTTCAGCTATAATTTTAGAAAGTAAATCCTGACCCCCTGTAACATCCTCACTGAGGATGCTGAGCCCGATGTGCTTTCCTGGGCTGGCTTACGTTGCTGCTAGAGTTCAGGGGAGCGACCTGCCTCTATAAACCTGCCTCTATAAACCGTGCTGCATTGCTTTCCTGCAGAGTGGGTTAGTGTTTGCCTTGTTCTTTCCCTCCCCAGCTCATCTGCAGGCAGAGCTGTGCCTGAAGCTGGAAGTAACACACAGCCCAGATAAGGGGCTTGCACCTCCCACGGGAGGAAAGTCGGCACCTGGCACCAAGGGGTGCCACGGCTCTGCCTTGGGGCGCTCCCGGGGCAATGTAAGTGTCTGCTGCTCCTGCTGCAGGCTGCGGGATGATTTGGCCATGTGTAAATAGGCAAAATGCTATATTTATAGGAAACACAATGCCTCGCTGCTGTGGTAGTTTAAATATAGAGAACAGGCCACTACTGGCATTTAAAATATCACTAGCTGGACAAGATAGTGCAATCAGAAAATAGCCCAAGCTTTTACTGTGATTCTGCGTACAGGCTTCTCATGTCCCTCTTGCTACTTTTAAATGAGTTGAGGCAGTATCTTTCACTGACTTTGGGATTATTTGCTTAGTGAATAAATTAAATGCTTCAAATGATTCAAAGTGAGTAACAGGCTGCTTCATTTTTTGTTATTGAAAATCTTTGGGTTATTTTCATTTATGGAAAGGGCTACTGCAAGTGCAGCATGTGTATTTGAACAGCTTGTGTGTCCATTTGCTGTTTGTTGCGCATGGCTGTATTAGAGCAGTAATGGCGTGTCATGTCACTCTTATCGTTAGTACTAAAAACTTAATTACTTTCTACCTAGGTTTTCAAAGCCAAGTTTCCACAGCCAGCCACTCGAGGTCAATGCATTGACCAGTGAGCAGAAATGTAAGGCAGGGAAGGAGTCTTCTCCTCTCTGCCAGCTCACCGCATCGTCGGTGCCAGCACAGGGAAGCCGCAGGCTCCGCGAGGACGCCTGGTCAGAAGTTTACGGGGAGGTGGGAGGTGGGAGTCTGCACCTCACCTGCCTCCTCCTTCCCTTCTCCTCCGGCCCAGCCTGGGTGCAGGACTCGCAGCTCTGCGGATGTGTCAGGACACACATGCTGGACTGGGTGTAGTTTAGTCTTGAGCAACAGAAGAAACAAAGAGAGTCTATGACTCAGAGCAGCACTCCTCCAGCCAGGCAGCTCCAGATGCACTTTCCCTTATTAGGACAGATCGGGAAACCTTTCCTCCTTCCGAGTGGTACCTAGCCTCGCAGTACCACCACTGACTTTAAGAACCATCTCTTAAAGAACTGCTTAGCAGAATGTAGCTCTAGCATTGCTCCTTTAAAAAAAAAAAAAAAAAGCTGTAATTAAATTTGACTCCACCTACTGTGAGCAACGTGAATAGTCTAACATGAATCAGGCGCCATTAGCAGCAGATGACATACATCTTTTAAAAGGATAGCACCTGTTTAACTTCCTGTAAATAGTATGCTTTTATGACTGCAATCTGAATTTGTACATTGCCATCTCGGCTAATGAGGTGGGTTTGATCTGCATTACCTCAGTGGGCTACTAAGGGAAACCAGAAGGAAATGCAGCCTCACGCAGCCTTGTGCCTCCCCCAGGCCTTGCTTGGAGCTTCAGTGGGAGAAGCTACAGCTGATTTTCTTCGATTTAAGTATTTTTGTTACATGATGTCAGAGCCGTGTGTCCTCAGCTGAAATGCAATCCTGCTGGAGGAATGTGTCACTGCAGTGAGTTCATACAAGAATTATGCAGGCGGATGAACTTTCACACCTCTCCTGCTGGAATGCCTACAATGCTGCTCCAGAAGCTAGGGTAGCCAAACGGTTACAAGACATTGTGTATTTTTACATGGTGTTGTTGACTATCAAAATGAAACTAAAAGAAGCATCAACCTTCTACCTACAACTAAGCAGACAGTTCACAGTGCATTTGTTATTTAAAAACATCGATTGCATTACAGTTTAATTCTATATTCTTCTGATAAAGAGCAACAATTTTAAATGACCACTCCTGCCTCTTAAAACCAGCTTTTCAGATGGGTTTAAACCTAATTTCCAACCTAATCCCATGATTCAGAGTATGATTTCCTAAATAATCAATTGCCTTGAACATCTAAAGTTTACCTCATCTGCTGTAAACATAAGCTATCATGTAAAAAAAAAGATTTGTTCATTTTACAAATGAAAGCCCAGAGAAATTTCTGGAGTTCGGTTAAGGCTCCTTTCTCGTTTGCAATCATTCCACACTGGTCTGAGTCTGCTGCTTTCATTTTACATGAATGTAAGCCGAAGTACGTTTTATATTCCTTGCTTAACTGCATCTTCCTCATCACTTAGACCAACCCCGACGTAATGCTTCAACTGTTTGTGAAATGAGAGGATTACTTCTTAATTGTGCTATGAATACAAAGTGTCTCTAGCTGGAAATTAATACACAGTGTTCAAAGTGCTCTGCAAAACAAACTGTGTTTGGCTGCAAATTCAGCAGTAGCTGTTACTAAGAGGCTAATGAGTTTGCAGAACAAATTAAGATGTTCTAATTTTTCTGTAAGGCACCAGCAAATTTCTGTTGACTTCTGATTCCCACAAACACAAGATTTAAAAAAAAAAAAAAAAAAGCTAAGCCAAATTCTTTCCTCGATCCACATATGTGATATAACAATGAAATTAAAAGGAAGCAAGCGAATGGAAAAAGGCATATTTTGGTCTTGATGAGAAAGCAGCTGTCAGACTTCAGCTGCAATGGTGTACCAGAAGAAATATGTATGTTTAGAAGAGTATTTGAAACCGATTGCTGCTCTTACATTTCCAGCTCATAAAATCACAAGACTAAATTAGGCTTCTATAGTATTTTATTTCCCTCTTAAAATATAGCATTGAAGTCCTGCACACATAAATATCCCTACAGTTTCTTACACACTTTCTATCCATCATTAAAGTGCCCAACTGTGAACATTAAAAATAAAAACATTACTGTTAGAGTGGCTACACTTATAGAAGGACTGGTATTCTGACAATGCAGGCCACTGATTTTACAAAAATCACCTGCAGAAGAATACACCCTAACCAACATGCATCAATATTAACCCTGAAGTCATTCCTTTTTTTGTTCCCCTCCTCCCCCCCAACTCAGCTGACCTAAAAGAGTAATTTACAGGGTTTATTTTTGAGACATGTCTTTTACATAGTGTAAGAATAAAGGATAAATGCATTACTTTCTTTCTAACTCCCTCCTTCCCCCACAAAGTGTTTACTGTGTCCCAAGCTGCTATGTTGATTAAAAACCAGTTGAAAAGAGCTCTGGAAATGCATGCAACTTAAAATTCACTTAAACACACTTTAAGTTATGAAGTCTTTTGAGAGATTTTTTTAATTTCAGCAGGTGACTAGGGTTCAGTTGGATTATTAGGTGTGTTTGTCGTGGTGGCCAGATTGGTAAACACTTCTTCCTTTGTTTCGGGCGGATGCCTTTCCATTTCGGTTTGCTCTTTACCATCTTTATTACTGGTATCTCCCTTGCTCTTGACTACCACAGGTTCAATCTCCATGATTTCCTGTGGTGGCTTAGGCTCTGGCAAGGTAGGTTGAAGTCCATCAATTTGAACTGGTTCTGGGACATCTTCTGCTTTCTGTTCAAGTCTTTCCAAAATGTTCTGGACCTTCCTTACACCATCTCTCCTGGCCTGGCGCACATCCGCACGACCCTCGGGGTCCACTGAGTCTAGGGCTAGCAACTCTTTGGTCAAATACTCTTCAATCATCAAGTACTTTTTGTCAGTTTTCTTGCCTTCAAAGGAGTCGACTGCCTGCTCAAGCATTTGTACTTTCTCCAGAATTGCCTCCACTTTCAAAACACCGGGATGCTTTTGAGGTTCTCCTGTTTCCATTGTCTTCGGTGGTGCAGCTTCTTCAGGAGCAGGCCTTTCCTGGGGGGGAACAACCTTAGCTGGGCAGGGAACCTTTTTATCAGCTTTCTCTGCCACAACTGGAGGCTTCTGGGGCGGTACTTTAGAATCTGGTTCTTGGTGGGTGACCTGAATTGGGATGTATGATGAAGGCACCTCGGGTTCGGGTGGTGGGACTGCCTTGGTTTCCATTTTGATTTCAGGTGGTGGAGATGGTCTTGGTAGCTCTTGAGGTGGGGCTTGCTGCTGAGAAACCTGGTGAGGAAGACAAAATTGTGTTGAAACAAAATAAACTATGTTCCTTACTCTGTTTAAAAAGTAACAAAATTGACAAAAAGCCAAAGATTACTCAAAGATTTTTTTATTTTTATTTTATTTTTTATTTTTAGGAAAGATTCCTAACTGCGGGTACCTCATTTGAAATCTCCTAGAAAAAACACCTCAATTGTCAGAAAATACCAGTACCTTTTCTTCTGAAATCCAGGCCAAACTGTTTCAAATTGGAATACCCATAACAGCCACCAGGTGCTCTTAAGAAAAATAAAGGCCTCAGCACTTAAACATGGAAAATGCGTTCATTACAGGTTGTTGCCAAGCATTAGGCAAAGGTGCTCCCAAGCTCCTTTTCCCCCTTCCCTTAACTCTTAGAGTGGTCTTGGCTCCTATCACTTTGCAATGGCAGAGTAAGAACAAGGCGAGTGAAAAAGCTAGGAAACAGGAACGAGCAGAAGGAACAGAGAGAGGAAAGTTTCCCCTTCTCCTCTTTCTGTTACAATCTACAGCTTTGCCCGTCCAACCCTCAGCTGTGGCAGGTATAAGCAAGCCGTGAGCCTCCCCTTCTGCTCCATAAAGTGCAGTCCAAACTGTGGGGACTTAAACGGAGCCACATGGCCTTTGAGCCCAACAGGAGTCTTGTTCCACACTGCTCTTGCTATCCTCAATTAGCAGTGAATTTTAGTTACTTTCCCTCATGCCTGGTGATGAATTTAAACCAAATTTGAAATAACAACCCATTTTCAGTACTTCCAGAAAGGCAATTTCAGCACACCCCAAATGATTACTCTTCCCCGTTTGTTGCTGTATTTCAGTGTTCTAAAACACAAAAAGCCCTGCGCTGAAAAGTTCACACAGTTACTGTTTTTAAGCTATTACAGCGAGTACTAATACCAAAAACATTAAATTTTGACCCACCAACTCATTAAAATTAGCCCTACAAGCAGTTTTGTAAGATAGGACATTACAGCAAAGTCCCAGCCTGACTGAAGTCAGTAGGATTTCTGCAGCTGACTTCGGCATCAACATTTCATCCTTAGTGTGTCAGCAACTAAGAGCTAGTATTTCTTGAAAAGCTAGCAGTACTTTGCTGAGTTTTAATCATCTTTTGGGCTACTCTCATCCCATTCCTGTTTAAGGTATTAATTTTTTGCTAATGCTTATTTTTGCTGATTTTATCTTTAGAGTATTGACAAAGTAACTTCTGCATGCAAATCTTATTACACCATAGCTACTAGAGACAATCCTTGGGATCATTACAGATGTAACAGTCAGTCATCAAATTAGAAATCTCTTAAAATTGATCGAATTTTGAAATCTTATCTCATGAATTCCAATTTTCCAATATGTGTTTTCCTTGATCTGCCACCCCCTTCATTATTCATGCACATATAAGGTTTTTTTTTGGAAGGGTAGTAGATCTCTCTCTCGTGGATTTAGATAGCTGAAGTAAAATACCTACATTTATATTTAAGCCAGATAAATAAATGGCCCACACTGACAGTGTTACTGTTTACCTATTAAACATATAATTCAGTTATGGAGCTTAAATTCTCAACCCTATAAATAAACTAACATTTTAACTTATGTGCCACTAATGAAGTTTTTACTGTTTTGTCCTAACACCCAATTTTCAAAAATCCTAAACTAATTCCGCTCCTGTCATTTTCCATGTGAAGTCTCTGAAGGGAGGAAATGAGAATTGTTGGGTGTTGTACACTCACTTGTCAAATTCCTAGTAAAAGGTAATTTTGTGTTGAAGAATTCTTGACACTTGACAACTAGCATCAAGCACTCCAGAAAAGGAGATTTACAACTCGTCCTTCTCAGAAAGTTATCTGTATTTACAATTTGAAACAAGATTTAGTCCTTCCCTCCTGTTATGGAGACTATTTACAAACAGAATATTCCTAAAATAGGAGATGTGTGAAGTTTGTCTCAAACAGTCTGATTTTTTTGTTTGTTTGTTTTGACTATGAAGTACTCTTGGTATACATTTGGGGAAAGCTGAACAGCCTACAGGAGTCCTGTAACATCAGTTTCAACAAAACAAAACAACTAGCACTTTTAAAGTCTAAATATCCGTTTTTAAAATCTCTGAATCAAGAACCCCAAGTGTTATTACATGCAATACGGGATGCTAGATGTTGGCACTTAGTGGCAGAACTAGGGAAGAGGAAAGGCAGTCATACTCACTGTGAAATTTATTAGTTCATTAGACAGGCGAAGGTTTGTTTGAGATATTGAAATGCCAGGATAGCATACACACAGAGCAATCAAGTACGAGCCTAGTCCTAAATTATTTAAAGAGTCATTACAAAGGTAGGACTTGTCTGCTCTGAGGAAGTTAGAAAATTGTTCCAGGATATTTATCTATGAGCAAGAGGATGCCTCATGTAGGAAGAATAAAAAGCTTCAAGACTAGATTTTGATGATCCTCTTTCTCCATAAGAAAATTACTCTGTGTATCTGATGCTCTCCTCAGTGGTTCTGAGACATTAATGAGGTGTATTTACATAGTTGCCACAAATCTCATGGACCTGATTTGCTTTCACAAACACAATGCAGTATCAATGACCTCAGAATAATTACACCAAATTATACTCTGACGAGAAGAAAAACAAACTGTGTTAGAAGTGATTTGCTTAACATATTTCAGTGATCAGGCTTCGGAATCCTGATAGGTTGAGAGGCAGCTTGCTGCCACCATTATCTCAGGATCTCCGTGTGTTTAAGAAATGGAGAATGCTTTCTATGCCTTCATGTACCTGTTGGCATGAGCCAATTTTTCAGCTCGAGCCCAGTGTGGCTAACCGAGGTAAGTGGCAGGTGAGAACCTTCCCCACTCTACATACCTGGGGTCTGTCTACAACTGTCTGTACTCTGATGGGAGCTGGGGACTGTATCTGGGTGGTAACTCTGGCAGGTGAACTTTCACGGCTTGATGAACCTCTCTGAGACACTCTGAATGGAGACTGCGCTCGTGTTGTCTTAGGCTCCCTGTCATCTGGTTGAATTTTGTGAAACACTGGTTGGTGGGCTTGGTATTCACTCTGCTGGGCAGGGTAGTGTGTCTTCTGGGCCTGATGGTAGACTTGCGATGGTTGCCTTTGGATATTTTCGTGGATCACAGGAATTGAAATATAACCACGAGGAAGCTGATGGCTTCCTGCGTTGGATCTGCCAGACGACTGAGAGGAAACCGTTGGAGAATCAGGAGCTCCAGGAGACTGAGGCTGCCATGAAAACAAAATCCATTATTAAGTTTTAACCATTTTGGCTTGTAGTACTTTTCATTTCCAAAGCGAGAGGGAGATGGTCATGGAATCTGAACTAGTGTTTCCGGCATGCAAAGGATCCACTTCCTCGGTCTCTTTCTTTGCCTCACTAGACAAACCACAGTTGTGAGAGAGCATCATTATAACAAGTAGAAACCTGAGCTACAGCATTCCCAGCCCTCAAATAAGCAGGGAGTGGATGCTCAGTCAGAATGTTTGCTGCTTTTACATGGCTGTTCCTGTCTAAACCTGTTAAATTTGAGGCAAACTGAAGTTAAGCAAACAAATTATATGCTGCAGACAAAAACAAACCACTAATAGAGGCACACAAAGTTTACACTTCTGATCCTGATCACGCTAACAGATTTATTTATTTTTTAAGCATGTGCTTTGGTAGCAGGCTTTGGCAATGCGCATGTGGCTAATGCTCGCTTTCTCCCCGCCGTAAGACCTTCCAACATGCTAGCCCCCTTGGTACCAGCGATGATAGCTGCGCTAGCTTAGACCTCCTGCTAGCAGGAGCAAGCACTGGAGATGCTGCAGAATTCATCTGCTAGCGTGTTTCAGGTTATGGGTCTACAGAATTTGGGGAAAGGCAGTTCGTTTGCTCACAGCTCCCTCCCTCCTCCTGCTATGCCAGTCCATCACCTACTTTGCCCCAACTCCAGCAGCTATCAGACTATTCTCTGACCACTTTAAGTCATGAAGAATGAGGAAAAAAAGAATATTTCCTGACGTGTTTGTTACACGGCTCAGTGAAAGGCCAGGTAAGACTGGAGGTGGCACAGAGGAGAGCACAGGACAACGCAGCTGGAAGCAAGAGAAGGGCAGGCAAGGCAGGAGAGGATGGGGAACAAGACCTCCTTTGGTGCTGCCTACGATGCAGGAACCTTAAATAAATGCTGCTTTTTATTGTTGTACATATCACTGGCACTACTGGCAGCCTTGTCGATGTTGGATTTAAGAGAAAGGTGACAGGCTCTGCTCAGTTAGTGCCCATGCCACCTAAAGTTTGTAACAGCGAGTTCTCTGCTCCTCAGCAGTTGTCTGAGCACACAAGGCACAGCAGACAGGTTGTTCCTGAAGTAATTCTGCTTGTAACACAAAGCATAGTCTCAGCTGCATGGTGTTGAGAGAAGGAAAAATTGAGCCTCTTGTCCTGGTACTGCATGGGCAAAGCGTCGATAGCTGAGACTGCTGGGGAAACTGCTAGCAGAATTTTAATTATGTTGTGCATACTCAAAACAGGTTTTAGAGGAAAATCTGCCACTGCTGACATGCCGAATTGAGTATATGTTTTCAGATTGATAAAGGCTGAGCTTTCTGCCCATCTTACTTTGAATAGAAGAGAAGCGAATATTTCAGTATGTTACATGAATCCTGATTCTGCTAATTAGAGAACAGGCAAACCAAAATCCTACCTTCTGAAATGCAAAGCAAGCAGGGTGACTCTTTTTAAAGGAGTTTGTGGTTTGAAAGCATTTTAACATACAACAGAAGGACAGAAGTATTTCACCATTCACTTTTAGAGCTGTATGTAAGTAAGTCTACACACTTAATAAAGCTGGAGCACTAAGCTGGAAAGCAGAACCGTGCAGTTTCTGAAGTGGCCCTGACTGTTAGTTAACTGACACTTGTATTTGTGTCTCTCACTCAGTTCACCTCACAGTTCCTCACTGTGCAGAGCACAAGAGACTTGCCTGTGTTCCCAGTGCAGGGTAACCGGTATAAGCTGTAAAACAATCCTCATCTGCTGTAGGAGGACCTGCACCACTCAGAGGCCATTTACATACACTTGTTTCTGCAGAAATCACTTGAGAACAAAAGCTGGCGATGCCAGAAAAATGTTGAATCCTTCTGCTGAAATGACTCTGCACTTTTGCATTTTAATACCCGGGAAGTATTGGGAAAATGTAATCCTGTGGCAGGTTTGGCTTTCTGAGGGATAAACTACCCGTGTGACATTCAGGTCATACATGCTGCAAAGACCTCTGCAAACACACCCTAGCAGTACTGACAAGTTACCTCAGGTCCGTGTGTGGCCGGAGCTTGGGCTGCTGCAGCTGCCGTTGTCTGTCCACATTGTTTATCTGCCTGAGAAGCCTCAGCCGGTCCCCTTGGAGGGGACTCGGGGCCGGCGTAGGCCCCCCTTAGCGGTGTCTGCGCCTGCGCCGCGGTGGGCACAGCCTCTGTCTTGAATCGCTGCGCGCCAGGTTGCTGAGCGGAGAAGCAGGGGTGCTGCTGCCTGCCGTCGATGCCCTCGTGGATGACCGGGATGGGGATGTAGCCAGCCCGGAGCTTGGGGTACACCACATTGCCTTCTCGTGCTGGCAGCTGCTTGGGACTATCGCGAGACGGACCGTTTGCCGACGACTGGCCATCCTGGAAGTTAAAAACATCACATAGCATTCACTGGTAGCTCAGCTCAATACCTCACGTAAGATAAAGCAGCCCTAGAGGTCTGCCCTAAAAGCACAGCTCGGCACGAGAAGTTTGGTCGCTCTCGGGCCCATCCCAGCACTTTCTGCAGGTGCTGGCAGATCTGCAGGCATGAGGGGGAGCCGAGCAGCCTGCTAGGCAATGGGTTGTTCTCCCCCACTCCTGGCAGCATCAGCTCAGGCTTTAGAAGCCCTGCCACCTTACAGCAGGTTTCTTCTTCAGCATGCCCTGCCTGCATACAGCCACCAGCCCGGCCGCCTCAGCGGTGCCACGCTCATTTACATAGGTGCTTGTGGGACACCAGAGCTGTTTCCTTATAGCATCTCTCCAAATCCACCCCGTGCTACAGATAAGACTGGAAAGAAACTTCCAAGGAAGCCTAATCTTATCAGAAGAGCAGTATCTGTTGGTATGGCCTCATTCAGAAGACTACATTCACTTGCAGCTAAGAGAGGATCTACTTCAGTAATTAAGGAGAGGGGAAGGCGGGATAGCATAATAAGGAAGAAAATGCTGGAAAGCAACATAGAATAAGTCCCTGTGTTGCCCAAGTACGCTCACTGGACAATGTCAAAGCCCTGGCAAGGGTGGAAGTGGTTTGTACCAAGATCCCTCACAAGTCCTCTAGTAAGTTCTTCCTGCTCCGGTCATTCTATTTTGAGGCCCCGCTAGGGCCAAGTTCCAGATGTATCTCTAAGTCAGATCATGTAACAAGCACCTCTGTCATTCAGAGGGTAATGTCATTATTCAGTAAGAGGAGAATTTAATAAGGGGACATATGGTGCAAGTGTTAGAAACCCTATTTTTAAAGAGGTGTTTAAACAGCAAAAATATTTCGTTTATGCGGCTTCTGTACACATTAGTATACTGATTCATTAAGAACTACTTTAACAGTAGGATTTTGACTATTCCTCCTCTTTGACACTGTCCCTTTAAAAGGGATTTCTGACAAATTCTGTCAGCAGTGAAGCAGAGAATAAATGCTATTATTTACATAAGTCAATAAAATAAAGACAACGAGTACAGAAAGGAAGTTTAAAGCCACAAGCACTCCCTTTGGCTGATTAAAACCCCTCCACGAGCGAAGGAAAAGCCCTGGAGAAGGCACGGAGGAGAGGCAGGCCTAGAAAGTTCGCCGGCAGAAGCGAGGCGGTTGGCGTTTCCAGCCACAGCACGGGATGATCTCATGCCCAGCGCGGCACCGCGGCAGATGACTCATTTTCAGTTCACTCCGCCGGGAAGCTGCCTGCGCCCGCCGAGAGCCGACGGCCTGGGGGCCTCGGGACCCCGATGACTGATCGCCCGTTCTGCTTGACCGGCGAAGCCCCTAGCTGCTATAAAAAGGGGATGTGCTCACGCCGGGCACTGCCAGACCCCACAGCAACACCCGCCCGTGCCCTAACAAGAGAAGGGTTTGCGGCGTTTTGAGCTGCTCCGTTTGGAGACGAGCCCTTCGGTCTCCTGGAGCTGTGCTAAGCCATAAATCCCTGTCAAGGCTTCAGCACTCTCGGTGTATCGCTGTCCCGGCCTCCACGAGACTCCTCCTAGGAGCCTGGCCCCCCCTTGTCTCCGTTCCCAGCCCCTTCAGGCTGCCCTTGCTTTGAACCATTGCAGCAACCTGACAGGTCTGCCTCTGCAGCTCCAGAGTGGGTGAAAAAAAAGCAAGTGGCCTAAAACTGACGAAAAATCAGGTTGGACTGCTTTTTGAAACTGTTCAGTTCATGTCTGAAGCAAATTTTTTGGCAAGTTTCACTGCCCCCTCTTTAAGAGCCACAGCGTCAACTATACCCTTGTAACTCCTCATTTATTCTTACAGCAGAGCTGGTTCCAGGCTTTTCCTCCCCTGTATTTGAGGGGTTTTCTGTCACTTAGCAGTAGTCAGATGGGAGCAGTCCATAATTCGGGAACACAGCTTTGCCCTGTCTCCCAGCACCACAGCGCTGCGGCAGGCAGATCGGACAGGGGGAAGGCGCTCTCCTCACCGCTCCTCTCCCCGATCCACGTTGTTCTCCTCAGCACGTAATTAATGCCGAACTCCATAAACGGCTGCTGATGTTAGCCAGTTCGTATCGCCACATTCTCCACATTCCTCCTCCTTTCCTGTTCCCTTTCTCCCCCTGGTTTCACACATCCGTGAGCACACAGAACTGGTGTGTGGTGAAACGCCCTGCGCGGGGAACAGCGCTGGCATGTGGGGACGGGGCTGACGGGGCCTTGGGGCAGGCGGCTGAGGGGGCTCCAAGAGAGTCAGGCTCACTCTTAACGACGAGCCGGCACAACAGCACAAGCACACAGCTCCCGATATGCCCACATATGCTTTCAGCCCCTCCAAAAAATAAGGTATAAAGTTGTTTTTGTGCAGGAGAGCCTCTTTCCAACCCTGACAAACAGGTTGGGGAAGAGCTCAGGAGAAACTCGGGTGTGTCTGGGCACAGCGTGAGGGAGCGGGACCAGGCCCTGGAGAACTCTCCTTGCAGCACTGGGGACGAGGCGTTTGTGGATCCCCTCTGAATGCTTCAATTCCCAAATTTCACAGCACAGCCAGCTCAGAGAGCAAAAGCTTCCATTTTTGGTTTCTACTTGCCCTCTCACAAAGATGGCTTTTGCTTGCTAAGTTCACAAGCACATTATCTGAAACAGTCCAGGAGCAAAACCGAATGCAAATCACCATAAAAGATATCACCGGTTGAAATCTATTTGTTTTTGCTTTAGAAGTCTTAGTCTACCATCCTTCCTGGTGGAAATACAACCACCAAGAACACAGCTTCTGTTGCTGCATTAAGAAAATTCCTCTTCCCCTCACCCAAGGAAACAAGGAGTACTTTTTACAATGAAATGGAGTAATTATAAGCAACAGCATATTGAGGAAGGTCCCCATAACCGGCAGAACCCTACAGTGATCACAAGACCCCACAGTGATCACAAACTCTCTTCATATTTAAGAGACAGAATCCCCAAGAAAGGAGGGAGCACAGAATTAACAAAAACTCCCCCAGGAAGCTCAGAAATTTTAACCAGCCCCAGCCTACGCCTCGGGTAGCTCAGAGAGCCCCAGAAACTCAGCTGCACCGCGCCATTGCAGGAGCTGCTCCACACAGGCCAAGGCATGGAGAAGATGAGCTCGGGAGCGATCCTACCTCGTGGGAAGGGGACAGGCAGTTCTGTCCTGAGGTCATCACCACAGCACGGGGAGGTGCAGCCAGCACGAGTTGTGCAACTGGAAAAAACGCTTCATACCCCCACATCCTACACTTGGCTTCCCATGGGAAGGGCACAGCCAGGAGCGACGCTAAAATCCTCAAACTCACTCACAGATTAAGCGAGCTCTGACGCTGTGCCACTGGGGAAAAGCACAGGAGAGAGAACCTTGCCACCAAGCTCCCTGCACAGCTGCACTGTCCATCCGGACAGACAGTGACCTAATGCCCAACGTGCTCCAAGGACTGACCAAGTATTATTACAGAATCACAGAAACCTGCAGCGTCCCTCTCTGCTTATGCTAGCAAACCGCCGTGAAGTCATCCAGGTGGCTGTGCCAACGTCAGGAAGCTTGTCAGTATTCTGCACACAAACCAGGTTACTTGAAAGGTTGTATCAAGCTGGGAATCTCCCTTTTGAAACTGCTGGTAAAATACATTTTTAATTCCTCTTAGGCCAGAATGTCCTACAGAAAGAGAAGTGATTTTGCTACCGTCACACAGTAGCATTTTTCTTAAACTGTACAGGTATTATCTGCAGTACAGTAAATCTAGTTTTCCAAAGCATACATACATATAGCATCTCCATACCTGTTGCAGAGCAAAAGTTCAAATATTTAAGTTATACTTGTTTTGTAAATATTATCCAGCAAAGGAACGTGAGTTTTATGAACGTTACCAAGTGATAAAGTGTCTTTCTGTATGCAAGCAGGTCTCTTGACTTCAGTACGGTTCTGAACTTTTAAGCTGCTGCTTTAAAGAGTATCAAGCAAATTAAAGTACCCTGGTTGCTCCAGTGACTGAGAAAGTGCCAGCAGCTGACGAATTCTGACTTGACAGCACACACCCTGTGTGATTTTAAGCCCAGATCCTGTATTTTCAGAAAGCAAGTAGTACTATCATGTTCTTTTGGAACAGAACAAGTAACTAAAGGAAGTGACTGAAATACAACAACCAAGTTTTCTCTCATCAGTACTTCTTGGGGAATTACCCACATGGCACAGTGGAGAGCGATTTGCTCTCGGCGCTGACCCGTAACTTCCCGCTGCTGTTTCAGGCACCGAAGGCTTCTGCATTCTCATTCTTTTACTCACAATTTGTGCTCAAATAAATACACTGAGCACACAGGCATTTCAGCAAGATATCATTAGCTAATGACTGAAGGAAACCATGAATAAGCTTAGCCTCATGAGCTGTCTCAGTAGACCTTCGTGTCGGTCACATCATGCAACTTATTTATACACTGAGCTGCTTTTGATGTTTTATTTGCTGAATGCTGCCTTTTATTTCACAACATACACCTGTGTAGGCAAATAGGCCTTTTGTTCTCTCTTGTAATTATCGTGTTGTATTATACAGGTAGTACATTAATGGATGATCTAACTGATGGGACACGATGTCATTAGAAACAAACAATTACTAGTAAAAATCGAAGGAGAAATCTAAACTTAAGCTTTTCGGAGCCGACAGCCTTACTGGAGCAAACCTGTCGGCTATCTTTGAGCGAGACCTATCTTGTTTCAGGAACTGCAACTGCTCTTTTTTGATCACAAAGATGACTCTTCCTCAGGCTACAATGCCATCTTGGCGTGGCAGGAAGATGTTTCACCTTCATGCCTGCGAGTGGGAGCTGGCCCACGCACAGGGGCCAACCCAAACATGTCCCAAGAGGGCAGGAGCACTGAGCTCTCGGACAACTGGTGTCACCCATCCTGACGGCTTCCATGCACAGGTTTGAGGGAAAGCCCTCTGAAGGGCTGGCAGACAAGTCCTTGTCCAGGCCCACGAGCATGACGTTGCCTGTTTCCCAATTTCTGCTCACTGCCGGCTTACCTACGGAGCAGGTGGCCAAGCTGTCGCTTTCCTGCCATCAGCTGTGAGCCAGAGTTCGGAACACAGAAGGAAGGATAAGCCTCAAGAAGCAGCAAAACAGTGCCCCCATAAAAAAAGAGTAAGTTGTTAGCTGAAAAGTCAGTCGTGAGTTCCATAGGTTATAGCGAGGGTCTACATTTTCATCTGGATGTCATGTGGCACCCAGCAGTTTTCAGGCTTCACTTCCCTGAGCAGCAATTTTCCAACACTATAAAAGCACTTGCTGCACTGCACCCTATTTATCAAATAAGGCTTTGCCATCAGCCATAAAAATATGTTTTTGTGCTACCTGACCTACTGGGTGATGTCAGCAAGTTGCTTCACCACCCTGCGTCTCATTTTCCTGCTTCTAAAACCAAGGAGATAAAAAGGTTTAAAACAGCTTCTGCACAATATTTGAAGATACATTTTTCATCTTTAATTAAGTAGTGTAATTTGTGAACAAGCCGTTTCTTCTGTTAAAGATTTCTATTTAGCTTGGCACACCAAGAGGCATATCTGCCGCAGAAAGAGGTGGAGACAGCGCTTACCTAGAGAGTGATCCTGTCTGTATACCCCAGAGCATATTGGATTGTTATCTGCCTTATCATGGTTCAAGTGCGAACAATTCTATTTTTGCCATGTGGTTATGGAAAAGTCATGCCTGTGTATACGTTATAGGTGTTAAAAATGATTCCTAGCTAAGAAAGCTGGCACAAGAACTCTTCCTTTCTTCTTTATCTAAAAGGCACGCCGTGTTGGGACTTGAGCAGAACCGAGAATTAAGGTCTTTCCTACTTTTCCTCTTGCATGGTATCCCAAACACTGCCACGTTATTTCTAGTTTAATTTCAATTCCTTTTCCTTATTTCTGATCTGACCTACCCCTCATTTTCATTTAATTGTTATCTCCGTAAGTTATTTCCCTGTTTACCATGTTCTATCAAGTCAGGTTTAAAATAGGTACATAAAGCAGCTTCAGGGAGCTTGGACAAAGCTGGCACACAACCCTCCAGAAGTCTCCTACCGGTAATTATCCAAGTTCTCTATATCGTACATTTTATATATACATTTCTAACCTGGTAACTAATTTATTAAGGAATGGGTGAACTGTAAACCTGACTGTAACAGAATGCGTATCAGCATAAGTAATATACAAAAAAAAAAGACAGTGCAGGTAAAACGGAGTTAAAATGTTATTTTTTCTGACATTCTCTTCCACTGATGTGAACCACTGCAAAAGATGCAGAGGTTCAGAGAGGCTCTACTGAAATTTCAATGCAATTTCTAATTTGGTCTACCAAGAATTTTTCAGTCAAGTTGAACATGACAAGTCAGCACTCAAAAATAAGTTCACTGCTAAAGAGATGGGAATCGAGTGACTTAAGACTTATTTGGGGAAGCAGAGAGAAAAGAGATGCAACAGTCATGAATTAACAGCAAGGGTGAGGACAGGAACTGAGCCGTAGCGAGCTGTTCCATGAACACTACAGCATCCATCAGTAATAGATTAAGATGCCTTTCCCCCGCTTTGTTTAGGCCGATGCGCCACTTGCAGCCAATAAATATACCGCTTTTATGACTGTTCCCAGACATAAAGGCTCTTCCAGCCAGCCAGGCTCAAACCTACGGCGTTAGCAAGCTATCGATCACCATCAGTGCCTTCAGTGAAGCTCAGCACAGTCAATTCCTTCGGTCTATTTTTAGTCACAGCATTTCCCATTGGGTTTACTGCATGTGGGAACATTACACGGAACGGGCATCAATACATATTTATACAAGCCTTGCTATGTTTTCATTCTTAAAACATAGCCTCCTTTGATCAACACTTTGGGGAACACCAAGTAACAATTTAACATGAGACAGCCTCAAGGAAAGTATGCTGCTGTAGGTCAGCGTAACTTAGCACAGGAAAAACAGACAAACATACAAAAATCAATAATCCTAGCAAAGAAATTATAGGAGAAACAGTGATGCTGCTAGTAAAAAAATAAGCATATACACACACTTCATGATATTGATTGTACCTTTAAGATGACTTGCTATTAACTAATTAGACACTTGAAAGAAAATCATTAGTCTACCAAGAGGTTTGGATAGTAAATGTTTTGCAGTCATCTGCAAAGTCATGGCTTATTTCTCATTGGAGTACGTACGGTAAGAGATTTTCTATTCTTTCTCAGTAAGGCCTCCCTAGTCCAGCCTGATACTGCAGTGATTTCATACAAATAGCTGGGATAAACGTGCACAAGGACACACAACCTTTGCACGGTTAAATAAAAGGCCAAACTGAACAAGAAAAATGAAAGAAAGCCACCTGAATCTCAATGATGTATGGAAACTACATACTTAAATGTAAAGTTAAGATCCAGCTCCATTTAAAATGGCTCTGTCATGGGTTAAAATTTTAAGAGAGCCATTTCTTGTTTTACCCAATAATATATCTGGTACAATTACTGCAGTCAGCATAGTTACACGTGTTAAACCTAGAGTAAGTAAGGAGACCAGGATCAATGATTAGTTAAAGATGGCACTTATTAATGCTGCCTCAGCTGGATCACTCGGCTAAAAAAAGCTCAGTTAGCTTCAGACCCGTGCTCCATTCATTGCCCACCTGCAGGGTGATAGCTCATTTCTGTACCTAGGTCTCCTTAAAAAGGGAATGACTATTCAGCAGAGAAAGCAAGGAGAAACACGTTGTAAAGGTTTAAGGACCATCACAAAGGGGATCAAAACCACACTTGTTTCACTAACGAAAGCAATGCATCAGAGTCAGTACCAGTTTTGTCTCTGCATCATCATCCTTGAAAAGACATGGTCTGACACATCGTCAGCTTTTGCAATTCTCTGATCACTCTTAAACCCCCTAAATTCTCATTTAAAGTAGACTAAGAATTAGGAAACTGAGAAAGATAGTAATACCTTGTGCCTACATCTGTAATTTTATCCTTGTTCAGGTAAAAAAAGAATCAAATGCATTTAAAAACCACCACTGGATGGGAAATTCAGAGTCACTGGCTAATCTGTCTTCTTTGGCACCGTTTAGCTAAGAAAATATTATTTAGGAAGAGAAGTACTTCCTTTGGGTCTGATTCTGAGATTCTTTTGCTTAGTATCCCTACTCGTGAAATAAACTGGTACTGCGAGGAACGGAAGATTTCAGAGGCCATTCATTAATTCAAACAGACGCTCTTAACTCTAGGCTGTAACAAACGGCCTTACCACATCACCATTACCCACTACTTCTGTCACCAGAAGTCGGAACAATTTTCTATGACCACCTCTGGAAGCATTTCCCTCCCTCTGAACAGTCCCAAAGCATAAAAGTTCCTGCTTACAGCAAGCAATAATAGATTTTGCTGTCTGGAAAAAGAAGTGTATTCCACAAAACCAGTTCAAAAGCAGGTGCAACTTTCTCTGTAACAACCCTTGCAAGTTGGCAGGAGAGGAGGCGCTTTTCATTACCACAGATTTTACAGCAGATAGGGCTGAAAATTTGTTTTGTTTCAGGCACCCACTCAAAAAGAGCACTGATCCATTAGAGCACTTCAAATCGTGTTTTCATACAATTATCAAATGCAGCTTAAAAGTGACTTTTCTCCTAAATGGGTTAGTTTCAAGTGGTATTTCCATAACAAAAGCCTTTGAGTAAATAGCATGCTTTTCTGCTCAAGTATGCTTTATCGTTATGAAAAGCATGCTATTTATTGTTTTTACTGCCATAACAGCCAGTGTTAGTAGGTACCTCATTACACCAGGAAGACAGCAGCTCCAAAAAGGAGTTAAAGCACTTTTCCTTATGCCAGTCTCACTACTCACATTATCAAGTTAAGTTTTTCTAAGATTTTTGCATTATTACTAGAATTATGTAGTTCAGAATTCAGATGAAAATGGGGTAAGGGATATGTTTCGTCAATTACAACTCACTTCCTCAATTTCAAAGAGCACTTTGTGACTGCAGCTGCACCAAGTTACCTGGCTTTAGCTGCAGGATGCTAGAAAACCACAGCCCCTTCATTTCTTTTAAGTCTGCACTCATAAAATGGGCAATTAGTGTTTTAACAAATATTACGTTCTTTTATTTCTTTAGTGCTTTGATCCTCGTGTTTTATACGTGGCTACAGGAGAAAAAAAAATCAAGTTGTAACAGTTACGTTGAAGACACGTTTTGAAGTTACCGGGTGCCTTCCAAAGGCTGTACGCGAGATGTTTGACACACAATACGTCTTGGGGGGAGGCTTATTTTTAAAATGGCAGCCCAGGCAGCGCTTCTCCCCCCACACCAAGCAGCCTCGAGGTTCTCCTTGCCCAAAACACCGACGCGAGGGCCGCTGTCAGCGTTAGCCCGGCCACGAGCCGTGTCACGATGATCAAAGCCCTTTTGCTGCTGGGCTGCGGGCTGCCAGCTCCTCGGGCTCCACACGCGCCACGTCCAGGCGGCGGCCGGCTCCTTCCAGCGGGCCCGGAGCCGCGGCTGGCAGCTGAGGGAGGCGGCTGCGGGCTCCTGGCCAGACGGGGCTCCACACAGCCCTCGGCCAGCACCGCAGTCCCGGGGGAGCGATCCTCCTGGGCACGGCAGGGCCTCGTCCTGACAGCGGTGACGGGCGACATTTTAGGTGGTGAGGACGGCCGAAGGGTGCTGGGCTGTGGTTCTTCGCCACTGCCCGCGTTGTGGGGTGGCAAGAGCTAAGGCGAGGCTGCCGAGTCGGGCGCACTCGGGGCGAAAGCGACGTTACTCGCGGAGAAACGCGAGAGAAGCCCACGGGAATTGGTTTTCCACCAGGCTGGCAACTTCTCCTCCGGCTCAAGTTTCCAGCACTTTCTGTCTAGTCATCGCATTAGGAAGGCGCTAGCGCAGGTCAAGCGGCTGTTAACTTCCGAAAACTCGGAGTTTGGCTCGAAAAAGCCGTGTCTGAGGGCCCTGGTGGATCCCAGCCCCGCTCCCCTCAGCCATGGACATATTTGGACTAGGATGGGATTTTCCCCAAGCACACCCGCAGACAAAACTGAACCAGAGAGTGAAGTGACTGGGACGGTTTATAACCAGACCAAAAGAAAAATAAAAAAATAAAAAGGAATAAAAATCTTGACGAGCCCAGGTCGGGTTGCTCTGAAACGCTCTTCGCCGCTCGGGCTTTATTCGCAGCCAAGAAAAAAAAAAAAAAAACCAAAAAAAAAAAACAACCAACCAACCAACAAATGCTGGGCGGACTTGACCAACTTTAAATAAACATTACAGGGCCGAGGTATCGGATGATTTAATGCACAAAAAAGGGCCTGCAGTGCGTCAGAGACAAAAGGCAGCTCCCGGCCTCACCGCACCGCCCTGCGCTCGGCGGGGACCCCCCGGCCCGGCCCGGCCCCGACCCGCGCCCCCCCCGCCCCCAGCCCCAGCCCCGGCGCCCCCCGCCCTACCTTGGCCGCCTCCCCCCGGCGGCGGGGGTCGTTCCAGGTGGTGGTGCGGCTGTTGTGGTCCACGAAGAAAGGCCAGCCGGTCTGGGGGTCCACCTTGATCTCCCAGCCGGGGGGCAGCGGGTCGGAGCCGCCCTCGGTTTGGAGCAGCGGGGAGTGAGCGGCGGCGCTCATGGTGCGGCCGGGCCATGCGCCGAGTGCCGGGCGGGGAGCGCGGCCCCGCCGCTTTATCCGCCGCGGGGCGGGGGGCGGGCGGGGGAACGGGGCTGGAAGTGTCTGGAAATCGCCGCCGGCCGGCGGAGGAGGGGAAAGGGGAGGGGACGGAGACGACGAGGAGGAGGAGGAGGAGGAGGAGGAGGGAGGCGGCCGCCGAGCTGCCCGGCTGGAAACTTCTGGTGGCCTCCAGCACGGCGCGCCGGCGGCTGGGGGTGCCCCGGCACCGCGGGGCGAGCGCTGAGGGGCAGCCCCCCGTGCCCGGTGGGTGAAGGGTTTGGGTGACAAAAGGAAGAAATAAGGTCCGCTGCGGGTCAGGGAGCGCACAGGCGTTGCTCTTCAGGATCGGCTCTTTTATCGTCCTGGTGAGCCGCGGCCTGCGGCTCGCTTTCGGCACAGGAGCCGTCGCAGGTGCCTCTCGGAGGTTGCTTGAAGCAGAGCGAAGAGTGAGCGCCGTGTCCCTCAAGCGCAGGCATTACCTGCTGCAAAGCTTCAAGGAATTGGAGGCACGCATTCCTCTGAGATAGATGCTCATTACCAAAGTATCTCTTGCTTTGGAACATGCCGCCTGCGCGCACCCCTGGGGCAGCCAGGACCTCGTCCTGCTTGGGGCAGGACCACAGATCTCTTGATACGCCTTGACGCTGATACTCCCGCGTGCCCTGACACTGAGTGTAGTTTATCACGCCGCCAGACCCAGCCCTTGCTCAACCCTGATCCGTCATTCCCCCAGCCCTTCATCCTGCACACTCCCCTGGATTCACGCAGCGGGCCGTCAGGGACTGCTTTTTCTATCATTGCTGTGTGCCTTTGACTCAGAAGTATCATAAACAGATCGTGTTTTTCAGTCTTCACTTTCAGATGCCAGCATTATCATCATCATTAGTGACTTACCCATTTCCTGTGGGTACCTGGCTTGGTACCCACACGTCTTGCAGCCAGTCCAGGAGCGTGGTGCCAAGCCCTCGACATGCCTGCTACCTGTCCTGCGCTCTCGGTGCCGTAAGATCTCCACTCAGCCTCACCAGTGTCAGCATTTGTCTCAGAACACTTCATATCAGAGATCTGCCCCGCTTCCGATCTGTAAAAATCTGCAGAGAAATTTCACTGTCTCGTAACAGAAAGAGGCACGCTCTGACCATATGTTCTCTGTAGCATTTGGGAGTCCTCGCCAAGTCAACAGAAGCAGCTGATTCAGGCGTGGGGGACACAGATGTTAAAAGGTCTTGCAGGAGAGTGATTCGTGTAAGCTGAGGAAGTAATACAGATGGGTTTTGTATCTGATAGAGTGTAAATAGAGAAGTCAATGGGTTTCTTTGTTTTGCTGCAGCTGATTGCTAACCATACACTTAGAGTTAATAATAAAGGTCAGCAAGTAGGTGGAAATAAAAGGAAAATGCTAAGGAGTATCTAAGAGGCATAAGATACATGTTTTTGTGTGTAACTTGCAGAGATGAGGATGTTTCACAGAAATTAGCATGGGCTGATAGGTCAGGATCATCCTGAGCTTCTGCAGGAGCGAAACCCACGGGTAGACAAGCGTCCAGCTGGAGAGAGATGAGTGTAGACTGAGAAGGGAAAGCCTCTGAGTGACTGATGTTAGTAGGCTAGATCTCATACTCTCCCTGTTAATTAAATTCTTGTCCGTGACAGGTAGATTTTAGCTAAAAAAGCTTTAACTTTAAAGCTAAAGCTGCAAGGACTCCCAGGTAGGTGGTATATTTCAGGGCAGAATAATTTATGGAGATGTAAGGAGTACTACTCAGCAAAAAATCCTGGGTTCAGGAAAATTTCTTTTTAAGATATGTAAATTTATGTAGTCTCTGGCTAATTTCAGATGAGACTTCAGGCTGAAGATCTATAATATATTCCATTTCAGAAGGGACAACAATCAAGAAGCATTTCCTATTTTCTGCAGAGACTGCTGTCTTCTTCATATAGGTGCCAACACAGCACTCCTGATGTCTCCAGGTGCATACCTGCTTTGCATACCCAGGGGTACCAGTCTCAGCTTTTGCTTCGGGGTTTGCTCCAAAATATCAAGAAACCATGTAATCAGAGTTGCCTGGAGTTAATATACTTTACAGGGTCTTCACAAATCTTGAAAATGGGCTCATTTTAGACCAAATGGAAAAATGATTAGACTCATGTGCAGAATTGGATTTCTAAGGAAGAATCCAGGACCCCCAAGCCAAGCCAAGCCATTCCTTCCTCAAGCCATCCCTTGCATCATTTCTCAGTTTGGACCTTACTTATAACAATGGAGAGAATTTGCCTCAGCTTCTGCGTTGGCCTGTGGCTGCCTGAGCCTTCAGGGGCAGCTCCCTTCCAGACACCTCCGGCCAGCACAGCAGCTGGGCAGGGTACAGGCCAACCTGGGGAAATTCTTCCCCGCAGCCCATCACACCGCTGTCGGTGGATGGTCTGCAGAGGTGATCTTGACTCGAGGACACTGGTGACAGATCTGTCCGAGGTGGTCTGGCGTGCTCGTGTGGACTGCCCCTGGCTGCAGAGCCCCCTCCTCGCGCCGCGCCGCTGGCTGGGGTTGTTGAAGCAGCAGCGTGGTAGCGAAGCAATGGTTACTCACTGTATAAACAAGCAGCTATCTCTGGTGTATCAGGAAATAACATGTCTTGTGGTAAGCTCTAAATTGGCTTTCCAATTTATCTTCTGAGTACCTATGACACTTTAGGAGATCACCTGAACAGAAAGGCACTTAATCAGGTTTATGAGCTGGAATGTTTGTTCTGGATCAGGTATTCCAGAAGGCTGTTGCTGATGAAGCTGTGGGTAGGCAGTGGGTAGGCAATGCACATGGCACGTGCCTCGTGCTGTATTTCTGAGCAGGAGTCAGTCCAAGTTCTCTGCTGGAGTCATCTCAGACTGATTCATAAGAAAGCTCTGTCAATAAATGCAGCGGGCACATGAAGTCTCTCAATACTCACATTGAAACATCGTATGATGAATCTACCACTATGACTTCCACAGCCTGGTGTTTCATCCAAATCCAGAGTTTCAGCACCGAACACCCCAGAAGTTCGCTGTCTGAACGCACTGCTCCAGGTGCACGGAACACTGCAGATAAAAGCAAAAAGATCTCAAGCAAGGATTCTCTGCTTAGGAGATGGAGGTGTTCGGCTTCATGGTTTGTTCAGAATGATGATTTTTTTTTTCATCTACAGCACACACGCACACACAAAAAGAGCCACTAATACAATTGGGCCCCATATTTCAGAAAATTAAAAATGCAAAGCTTTTAAAAAAAGCGCTGTGTATCCATCCACAGTCTGAGCTCGTGCTGACTGCTCTGTTGGTGCAGACATTGTATGGTGCATACAGCTCGGTCACGTCATCTGCTCACTGGAGTTACAGTAATAATATGGGAATTATTTGATATATAAATATAGTTCCTGTGGACTTTAATAGAAAGCACAAAGCATTAATAAGGAAGTAGACGGCTCAGTGTACCGGCTAAATGGAGAAAAGCTTTTAAAACCTCCATGTTGAAATCACAGTGCAAGTCTGGGCATTCACAAAGCCCATACTCAGATTTCTAAATTTCAGATTTTTTTAAACCTGAAAAAGACTCCAGAAGCTAGTTCCAGTACTCTTTTTTTTTTTTTTTTTCCTTTTTATTTCCATGGGGAATGCTCCCCTGCCTTAAGTCAGGGAGTGAATTTGTGAACACACCAAAACCAGCTTTAATGTCTGTGATTTGTATGCAGAGAAGAGGAAAATTCACTGCAGAACACAGGCAGCAGAAAACAGCTTGGGTTTTTAGAACTCCTAATTTTCCTAATACGTTATGCATGGCATGAGTAAGCTAAATTATTTACAAAATGGGCATTTTTGGTTGATCATCTGCTGTTTTTCCTGAGGCAGTTAGGCAGAACTCTAAGTAGAGATCTCTTTGGTGTAAGACTTATCTGGATCCGTCCAGGGAGCAGGACAACCTTCCCTTACCTCGTCAGAAATCAGGCGAATGAATCAGAGTCCATCACAGCCTCTCCCTTGCTCTTTTTTTTTTTTTGAATTGCTGCAGTGGTCATCACCCATTAGTATTTAGAGGCCTCCCCCTAGTGGATGAACTGCCGCTCTGTGCTCGAGGCTGCGGTGACCTAAATGCCTGGACATCTCTTCCACTTTTTCAAGGTTTACTAGCAAATCAAAAAAATAGGGGAGAGAGAGGGAGAGAGAGAGAAGTGTTGCCAGAACTGAGTGTGCCCAGCAGCAGGCACCGTGCAGTCAATGAGAAAAGCGGCTGAAAACGGAGCTTGAAACCCGTCTTTCATGAGTAAAGCGATCCTTTGAAGAGCAGTAGCGGGGTACGCCACATGGAGAGACGGAAGTTTTGGTCCATTTTCTGTGGGTACTGCAGGGGATTTAATAGTGTCAGAGAATCGTGGAATCGTTCGGGTTGGAAAAGGACCTCTGAGATCACCCGGCCCAGCCTCGGAGCGACCTCATAGCGGTGCTCTGTCCGTCATCACTCCTCCGAAATACTTTTATCCCCTTGGACTGGAGGAGGTGCGCAGCTGACAGCATCTCTGTCCCTGGCAGGCAGGGAGGGATGCAGGAGCTCGTGTCCGGCTCCTGGCAGCACCGTCCGCCGGGGAGCCCGCGGCAGCTCCCGACAGGCAGAGCAGGAGCAGCTGGAGAAGCGCGAGCGTTTTTTAGCCGTACAAAGAGCTCCCTGGGCCGGCTCCAGGAACGCGATCCCCCCTCTTGTAGGAGGTTAGCTGGCTGCTCGAGGCCAGCTCGCTGCTAAGAGCAGATGTGAGGAAAGGGCTGGAAGGTGCCCCGCTGCGGGGAGCTGCTGCAGGCTGCGCCCTGGCTCCAGGCCCCAGCAGGGCCGCGCTGCCCCAGCGCACCCACGCAGCGCCCGTTGGGGACCGGCCGCCGTCCCTGCTGTCGGCAGGGTGGGCAGGGGTGAGACGGAGAGTTTCTGGGCAGCGTTAGTAGTTTCAGCAGCTCTCTGATGAGCGTTGACGTGGGCATATTTCCGCGAGGCTGCAGAAAGGGAGTAGGTGAAACTAAACCTCCTAGGTGGCACAGAACGCGTGTCTGATGGATAACTTCAGCTTTATGCTGAGCTGCGAACTAGCCAAGGAGCCTGGACAAATCTCCACTTGCACAGTAGCCTTCAGAAGATGAAAAATAAACCAACGCCAAGAGACTGATACAAAACCACACTTTATAAAACCATAATTGTGGGTATACTCATGAAAAACTGAGTATTGTCAAGGTCAGTTTTAACAGAGACTTAAGCACTAAGGAAGTCAAAGCAGAAAATCTTGGTCTATGTGCTCCTGGAAAAAAAGAAAGAAGAAAAGGAAAAGGAAAAGGAAAAGGAAAAGGAAAAGGAAAAGGAAAAGGAAAAGGAAAAGGAAAAGGAAAAGGAAAAGGAAAAGGAAAAGGAAAAGGAAAAGGAAAAGGAAAAGGAAAAGGAAAAGGAAAAGGAAAAAGAAGAAAGAAAAAAGGAAAAAGAAAAAAGAAAAAAGGTAAAGAGGGAAAATGAAAAAAAAGGAAAAATAAAAAGGGTAAAAAAGAAAAGGGAAAAAAGAAAAAGGAAAAAGAAAAAGGAAAAAAAAAAAGAACATTCAGAGCCGGCATTTACAAGTCTCCTGATCAGAGGAGTGAATCCTACTCATTATGATCATTTTCTAATTATAATCTAATTTCCTTGCTGATGGAATATATGATGACAGAGTAGGCCAGGTAAACACCCCACCTCTAGCAGCCGCTCTGACTCACGTTCACATGTGAATTTGGACAGGCTGGCTGAAGCGATTGCTGCTTCTGTCTGTTAACTTTGTCTTCTGCAGCCCCTGCAGCAGGGGCGCAGAAGGAAACATCTCCACTACGCTGCAGCCCGCAGCCTGCAGATGGATGATTTTCCCTTTTAAATTCGAACAGAGGACAATAATCTGCAGCTCTTGATCAGACGTATCTTCTTCAGCCATGCTGCTGAAGGATCAATAATGCCTGATAGGCAGCGGGGTAACCTGGGACTTCTGCTCAGCTGGCTGAGGCAGAACCGCGTCTCCAGGGTTTCAGAGGAAGACTGAAACCTGGATAATGCCCAAAACCTGTTCAATGCAGCGCTAGGGGAATATTTCTTTCCAAACTTAATCCATTTGCTGAAATACAAGATGATGCTGTGCTTATACTTGACATACACTTTAGAGTTTGCGTAACTGCTGTTAATTCTAAGCGGTGGTAACAGTCTATTTCCCCCCTAAATTCTTGACTGTAGTAGATCTTGACTGTGAAAAGATCATTTCCAATCTTTAGCTGTTTTAAACCAGAACAAGAGTTTTTACCTTTCCCGTTGTTTATATTTCTAAATAGTCCAGGGCACTGGAGAACTAGATTTTTGTCTCTTAAGTGCATATTACACATTTTCTCATCTCCTTCTGTATTCTCATATTTTATTTTATTTTTGGCAGGTCATCTCTTCTGTGTGCTTTAGTGGTTTAAATATCAAGTCTACTAAACAAATTACAGACTGTGCAAAGCAGAAGGGCAGTGGATCTGATTTCCAGAGGCACGGAAAGATCCTTGCTACGCCTCAGGACAGCAAGGCCCTCCTTTTGTTCCCCAGTGCTAGATTGTGGCTGGGCAATCCGCTGGAATAGATCACTTCAGCAGCTTCTTCAGCAGCTCCACAGCTGCCAAAAGAGCTGGTTTTAGCAAGGCGAGGGTGCCAGAGGCTTAGGACAAGTCAGCTGCCCAGGTCTCTCTTTCCATCCCACAAAACCTGTTGAGATTTCTTAACTGTCAGAGATCTTCATCAAAAATCTTTATTTTTTTTTTTCTTCTTTGCCTATAAAAACTGGAGTATCATCCTGGAATAACCCCGTGCTTAGGGCTCTTGGCTCTTGGTTCAGGTCTCTTGGTTCAAGTCTCTTGGCTCTTACCCAACTCAGAGATTTAGCCACTATCTCTTATAGCCCAGTAAGAGATCACTTCCATACCACGAGGTCACTGCGTGTGCATTTTCTGTGTCTCCCCTCGTCTGAGAACTTTCCTATCACGCAGTGTGGCATTTTTGCCCAGTGAAGATGTCAGCAGCAGCTTGGGAGAGGAAAAGAGACTAGAAATGACCAACTAATCCTTGTCATGGTGAAATCAGGCACAGCTGTATTTTTAAAGTTAATGGTGTTTGTGAGGGTTATCTCCTGTAAGTGTGCTCCGTGTGTATATTTGATGAGTTTACTTTTGAGACATTAAAACACGTTGATGAAAATATAGTTTCCATCCCAAATAAGGTATAAATTAAAGGTAAAATAAATATAAGTCCATCCCAAATAAGGTATAATTTTTTTCTTTTGAAAATTATTTATTAAGCCTTTACCCTCCACTTCTTTAATCAATGGGAGCAGAAAGTTCTGGGACTGAAGTTCTCCATATCTTACCACGCTTTTTAGCTCTGCATCTTCACCGGCAGCGATGCCAACTCTAAACACCCAGGAAGAACTTGCAAGAAAGGGAGCTGAGTGCACAGAGATGGCAGTAATGCCCAGCGGGCAGCAAGACCTGGTACTACAAGGCACTGGGCATTTTAGATCCCAGAAAAGCCATAAACAGTTCAAAAACTGGGCTCCTGCACGGCTGAGCCCTGCTGGGCCCAGGTTCCCTCAGACTGAACACACGCTCAGTGTGGGATACTGTCATCTGGTAGAGTCTGGCCAAGTGCACGTTGTATCATTTTCTTTCTTTGACATGAAAGCAGCTAGATTTCCCAAATACATTTAGAGAATTTGAGGTTGCAGGATTACACATGCTTGCTTGCTCGTCAAAGACTGTCTGGGTGAATTTTGCACAGAATCCCCGTCCTGCTTTGATAATCACACCCGTCTATGCATGCAGTTCCTCCTTTTGCCTGTTCCGGGACTGAAGTCTTAGAAACAAAATCTCTGTTGGATTTTTTGATGCAAGGTTGATGAGATGAGAATGCAGCCCTCTCTGGTACCCTCTTAGCACAGCGCGTTCGTATGACATGTTTTAACTGCACAATTAATGAGAGTATAGAGGAGACACAGGAACCTAATACAGTATTGTTTGTCATCATTTATCATAATTAACAAAAACGTTGAATGATTATGAAAAATACATAATGAAAAAAAAAATTTAAAAATAAATCAAGTCTTATGTTTGGAATAACTTGTCTTTGGGTTCTGAACAGGCAAAGAAAGGCTGATCATAGAATCAAAGAACCATGGAACCGGAGAACCATAGAACCAGAGAATCCTAGAATCCTAGAATCCTAGAATCACAGAATGGCTTGGGTTGGAAGGGACCTTAAAGATCATCCAACTCCAACCCCTCTGCCATGGGCAGGGATGCCACCCACCAGATCGGGTTGGCCAAAGCCCCGTCCAGCCTGGCCTTGAGCACCTCCAGGGATGGGGCATCCACAGCTTCTCTGGGCAGCCTGGGCCAGGGCCTCACCACCCTTACAGTGAAGAATTTCCTCCTAATGTCAGCTCTGCATTGTCTGATTACACGATACAATATCCTCTGCAACTGCAAGAATAAAAGCTGGGGGTAATTTTGGTACGCAGATTTAAGAAAATCATGCGGTCCAGGTGGTGGGGAATCTGCAACAGATGGAAGTTACAGCAGCTATGTGTTTTATGGTTTGCTTTGCAAAAATAACGCAACGGTTGTCAGTACATCTGGCAAGAACCTGCTGGAACTTGAGTCCTGTAACCTCACGTTCAGTGATGTCCTGGGCAAAAAAAGTGCATTGGAATTGGCTCCTCTCATTAAGATTGCCCTTGTTGCACAGGAACAAAAGGGACATTGGGGTCTTGTCCTTCTGCACATCATGCAGATGTCTTCTGGTGAGATGTCCAGGGAACCGTGTTCTCCCAGATCATTTTCGCTCAGTTTAACGCAACTCCAATTTAGTCAAAGATAAGGTCTTCAAAGTTCCTTTTTGTCAGCTTCAGGAAAGCAAGGCTACATCAGTCCATTTATGCATTTAGCTCACTGATTTTGTCAGATCACATTTTGCTCCTGTTAGCCCCGTGGGATCACATCCCATGTTTTTTTCAGAGTTTAGACTATGATCAAATAGGAACAGTGTGGCATAACAGAAGGTTGTATTTTATTTTAGGATACGTGTGTGTTTTCTCATTGCAAACTTAGAGTTGACAAATAGATGACAAATTCTGGATGGCATTTGAACTAAACTTTCATTAAGCTGGCAGCATCTTTATGTTTATTTTTGGTGGAATGACCTTTAGATGTGTAAGGGCTCTAGATGCTTCCTGATTAAGTTATACGTCCACGTAAGAAACACTTTCAGCTCTGAGGAATTACGTGGGAGCGATTGATTAAGGTATCTTCTACTTTCTCACAGCCTCCTGCTCAAATTGTGAGGTAACTGGGCTGTAGGGGGGAGCATTTATATAAAACAGAAGGCTGAAATGTCGGGGGCCCTTTCTTAGTTGCAGCTCCTAGTGCTGTCTGTCTTTACAACCAGGTGTTTAAGCACAGCTGATTGGGTCGATGAGCTACACGAAAAAACAAGGCCGACTCTTCCGGTTTTGACCTGTAGTAAGATTTCTTCCTCTTAGAAAAAAAGTAACTGATGTTAAAATAAAAGAGCATTTCAGTACAGCTAAAATAAAAGGCCATTTCAATGCAGCAAACTGAGCCCTCTTTGTGTTTTCTCCTTTTTTTTTTTTTTTTTAATTTTATTTTGAATCATTTGACTGTTCCATTTCCATGTTCTTATGCGCTACTGTTAATTAGCTTACGTAATGCAGTTCTCATCCTGACCTGGCTCTGAGCTCCTGCGTGTCTGCTGTGAGGAGAGAGGCTGGTGAATACTTATGTATGTATGCTCATCAGCTGCAAAATTCAAATAGCTCGGACTATTAGCCTTGTAGATGTCGGCCTTAAAGCTGAGTCAGATAAAATAAATACATCTCATTTACATTTCATTCATGAAGGATTAGGACTTTGGGGAAGAATTCAAAGGAAAAGAAAACAAGGAGGTCAGGAGTGGAAAGCACGTTCTCGGGCCATGATGTAAGTTCAGACTTCTTTCCTGGTTTTACTCCTTAACTCTGTGCTCAGCTCCAGGCTGGGAGTCTGCCTGACCAAGGGCTGGGTGTCAGTCACGAGGAGCCCTCCGAACGTTGCTCCTGGTGTTTCTGCTACACATCCGGAGCTTCCGTGTTTACAATTGTTTTAAGTGTCACTGCACAGGCTGTGCAGGGTAATTCGATCGGCAAAGGAAGGCAAATGAAAGCGACTAGATTTAAAAGAGGTTGGATTCTCAAGACTAACCCTCCTGCTGCTGAAGTGAGGATGTCAGAGAGAGAGAAAAGACTGCATGAAGGCACATTTGCTTCCTTCTGATTCTGACCCAGGCTCTGAGCGGGCCTGCCCCATGTCTTGCAGTGTGGTGCCACCGCTGCTCTTTGTTGTGCAGGATGGCACAGCCTCACAAAGTTGCTTGCACTGCCTGAGCAGAGAGAGCCACCCTCCCTGGGCAGCTCCTTCTACCATGCAGGGAACAGCAGTGGTGTAAGGGAATGGTTAGGAACCTGGAAATTTGCTGTTTTCATTTCTTCCATAAATCTGTAAAATGCAGTTCTGTAGAACTAAAAAAAGGATGAGGTGAAAACAAGTTAGCAAAGCGTCTCTGCAAAATTTCACTGCCACCGTATAGCTTCCAGACTTGCTGTATGTAATTAAGAATAAGGTATGCAAGCCAACGAGTTCTATAAGATAAGCTGTACTTACAAAGAGATAAATGAAGAGGCTAGTCCCAAACAAATCCTTGCTAGAGTCTACAGTTAGTGAAAGCCGTTTGCAGGGAATGTTCTTGTACCATCGGCTGTCCACTGGAATAAGCAGAGTGTTGCTGGAAAACAGAGATAATTGGCTGACCACAGGTTATAAATGCTGTCTTAATTTCTCGTTTGGCTGTGTTATCATTTGATAACTTCTTCATTTCATTCCTAATGCTTTGAGCCCTTTCTCGGTCATAGGTTTGTTGCAACAGAGGGGTGCTGACTTGGAGCATCCTTGAGATTTCCTGTGCTAGCAGCTGCAGGTAAGAATTGCTGTATCTCACTTGAAAATATCATGATGAATCACATAACTTTACGTCCATCAACTAAATATCATCTGTAAATAAATTAACAAAAAGACTGCATAGGATTCAGTGCCTAAGAAGTAGTTATATGGAAAATAAGTCTGCTCGCTAGACCTTACTTTGTTTTCAAGGAGATGCTGCTTTGGCAGGTAGAAATAGTTGCAGATGTAAAATGGGCCATTGTACTTAATGAATGATTGTCTTTACACAATACTAAATGACATTCTGTTTAGCAAATTAGAGCTACATAGAGGCATCAAGGTACATAACAAACAGATTAAGACATGCTAATTAACAAATCTCAAAAAGTAATTGTTAATGGGAAAATGTAATTGAATAATGGTGTTTCCAGAGAAGTTCTCAGTGCTATCCGACGTTTTGAATATCGAGTCAGTCTTTAAACCTACTAGACTACATACTACATACTAGTTTCTAGTATGTACTTTGAGAAGGCATCTAAGTCAGCTCCTAAGTGCCTTATAAAGTGCTTCTCTCCTTGAATGTGGATGTAATTAAGTCTCATGCAATACAGCAAGTTGCCAGGACCTTACATGTCTCTGAAGCTGAAATGAGCCTATCTCTTTTTAAACTCATGTTAAGAAGACAACTTTTGTGTCACTTGATGTTCCATTTTCTAGTGGATTGTACCTAGCCATTTCCCTGACCTTGTCCTCAGCCTTGGTGAAGGTTTTTTGCAACACACTGGTCTGGTGTAAGAACTAATGCTGGTTCCTTGCAAAAGCCTCTTTAGTTTCACAGATGAAAGGCCTAAGAACCTTCTTAGGCATTTCTGTAGTGGGTCATTTTGGAGTCATTTGTCTCAAATTAACTCCGTGGTCAGCTCTTCATACTATGCCTACAGTCCTTCCAGTGTAACCAAGTGGTTACAGCACCAGTGCTGTAAAGTTAGTTTCTGGGGATGCCTAAGCGTGATTTCTAGAATTCACATTATTTTGTCATGTCTTTCAAGTTAAATGACAGTATTACCAAAACTCATGTATATAAAGTGGCCAAACACTGACAGAAAGGTAGAATAAAAGCAAACAAACTTTGAGTTATTTCTGCAAATGGAATGGCTTGATCTGGCACAACTACAGCACTCTGGCAGGTTTCAGTTCAAGTGGGTCCTGCCCACCTTGTTACGTGCCTCTCACCACCTCTGAATAAATCTTACATCCTTCTCCACAGAACGGTATTCGAATACTCACTGTTCCGTGGCCTCTGCCAGACTAATACAAACTTGGAAGCTTGAACTCAGGAAATAATTTTTCCTCCAAGTTTTTTATTATTATGATTATTTATTGCTGCATTTAACAATAATGCTTGCACTGTCAGGGACACGGCAGTTGTGATGGGGATGCAGATTATTGATGCTAGTCGGTAATGGGCAGTCCAATGCCATTTCTATGTCTTGCAGCAACTCATCTCTCATGCTGCATCGTTTCGTGTAGCAATAAACACTGCAAACCATCATATCATCCAGAGAATGCCCATGATTTACAGATTATAGCCCAAATAACCAAACACATGAAATAAATAATTGCACTCTTCAATCTGGATATATGTATATAGCTCTATATATCATCTGTATATCCAGACCTGGATAGCTTCTGGCATGACCTTTCTCATGTTACTTTTCAAAAGGAAGTTTCTTTAACTAAAAAAATGGACAATGCAGGGAAACAAAACAAAACAAAAAAGGCAAAAAACAAGGTTTAAAGGGCAAAAAATGAGGAGAGTTTGTGTGAAGTTTCATTAGTGCAAGGTATTTTTAAGTGAAGAGGTATTTTTAAGTTTTGAGTGTTGTTTTGATTGGGTTTGGAGATAGCTGGTCATTTTGCATATGACAATATTTAAAACATTTTGGTAATGTAATATTTAAAAAAATATCTATCTCTGAACGAGAAGATTTCTGTTTCGCATTGCTGCTGTAAATGAAGTGGCTCTTCTCAGAGAAATGTTTGTGATCACATTTATAGATGCGTATTCTAGTTTCATTCACTTTTTTAGCCCACAGACTTTACTAGGAGGCATTGCTGATCTGCGTATGTTGTGCCAAGGTTTCAGTCTATCAGGTGTGGATCACACAGACATGGTGTCAATTTTACAGGACATACAGAGCAGTGCGAACTCCTGGTGAGCTGCCAGTTACTTTGCAGCTTCCCATACAGGCAACCCTCGATGCCACACAGACGGCTTGCATCAGGAGTCGTTTTTGCCCGTGCTATAGAAATATGTCTTCTATCAGGTCTTCGGCTTGGGTATATGCAGGGCACTATGCAAGCCACTTCAGCGTGACACGGTGCCCCCAGCAGTGGGCACAACGCTGGAATTTGCCCCCACCACTGGTATCCAGCACCTCTGCCCATGCCTCCTGCTGCTGCCAGCGGCTGTGCTGACCACGAAGAGCTTGGTTCCTGCCGGGTACACGGGTTCTTGATGTGAAGGTCTTTGACTATATCAATCCCACAGCTGGACTCTTCCAGTGATTCCCAAGGTATTCAACCTTCTGTGTTTTGCAATGCATTGTAAAAAGCTACTTGAAGCACCTATCCCGTGTATACTTCTAAAACATACAAGGCATCTAGCCAGGAAAGCTGCTGCCAGAAATACGTGCCTGGCAACAGCCTTGCGTGTTTAAGTCAAAGCTGGGAAAACATTGCTGTGGGAGCAGCAGGCATGAAAATAACTAGTCTGATAAGTATATAGGCAGTTTTCTTCACAATGTTACTATTTTGGAAGAGGGAGAGCATTTAGTAGTACTTGAATATTCAATGTGTACACAAATTGAATTTCTTCCAGAATAAGTGCTATGATTATTCTGCCAGTGAGGAACTCATACTCCGCCTATACAGAGTTATTCTGATCTGTTTCCTAATTGGCAATGCCTAATTTAGCTTGTTACTAGCTAAAGAAAAATAAAAGCTACCATGAAAATTCTTCCATTAAATATTTTTTGTAATGAGACCATTTAATGGCATTACCAAGAATTTTTATGTTTGATGTTAAAGATGTTTTTTTCTCAGAAGTTTTGAGGGAATAACAGAAAAGCAATGCGGTAAACTGAAAATTGATTCCAGTGTGCTCAAATATTTGTAATGCACGTAACCATAGCTTGTTGGCTGTTTATGTGTTCCCCTCAACATGAAGACTGGGTTTTGATGCACTGTTTGAACAGTTCTAGGCCGTTTTTGTCCAGCCTAACCTGCTCTCCTTTGTCAGTGTGAATTACGTGTCGCGGTGACGATGGTGCTGGCTCTTGGAAAATTTTCCAGTACTCAAGAAGTGAAGAGGGCAAATATGGTGTGTTGTTTTTTTTTTATACCCAAACACCAGCGCTGTGACAAAGGACAGAGCTTCCAGAGAGCTTCAGGAGACCACTGCTTAACATGCCGCTACCGAAATTGCCAAAAATTGCCTCAGGAACCAGGCTGAGGGACCTTCACCAGGCATTTGGGCACGTGTGCTACCAGCGCTGCCGGCGGGGCCTCCCTCCCTCAGCACCAGCAGCGTTTGATGGCGATTGCGAGCTGTACACGCGCTGTGGATATATACTGAAACCTTTCCAGCCGTGACTGAATGAAGTAAAACCAAGTAGCTGATGTAAATCACAGCCTGATTTACGTGGCCTTTTTGTGGCATTTCTGCTATTTGTATTTCCCTCCCCGCCTCCAAGTGCCGACCAAAAGCCACCCCTAGATCCAACACCTCACTCCCCAGCCCTGTGCAAGCCAGGGTCGGGGTGTCCCAAGAGGGCGTTTTGGGGTGTCCCAGAAGGGTGGTTTGGGACGTCCCAAAAGGACGCGTTGGGGCGTCCCAAAAGCGCAGTTTGGGGTGTCCCAAAACCACAAAGCCCGCGCTGGGGCGGAACACCCAAAAATGATTAATTTTAACCAGCGACAACAACACGCGGCGGGGACTTTTTATTCGCCGGGCGCTGCCAGGTTCAGCGCCCAGGACGCGGCGCTAATGAAGGGGGGCAATTAGCGGGGCCGCCACGCAATCCCCCTGCCCCGCTTCCCGCGCCGCCCGCGCTCGCCCCCGCGGCGGGGCGGAACGCGCGGCGCCCGGCCTGCGGCGAGCGGGGCCCGCCCTCGCCCCTCGCGCCGGGCATGCTGGGAGCGGTAGTTCCCTCCCCGCTCCCCCCGCTGGGCCGCCCGCGGCCGCAGGACTACAGCACCCAGAAGGCCCGCGGGAGGCCGAGGGCAGCGCCTCCGTCCCGCCGAGCTGTGCCCGGCCGCGACTACGATCCCCAGAGCGCCCCGCGGCGCGGCGGAGCGGCGCGGGCAGGAGCGGCCGGGCCGGCAGGGAGCGGGGCCGGCGGGGCGCGGCTGCGCGGAGCGCGGCTTCCTGAGCGGCTGGCGGCGGCGGCCATTTTGTGGTGCCTCTTCCCTCCGCCGAGCGGGCCGCGCCGTCGGGACCTGGCGAGGGGGCGAGAGACGGAGCGAGGGCAGCCGGGGCCCTCAGCCTCACCTTCCCTTCGGCTCCCTGCGCCGCGGAGCCGCCCCCCTCGTCCCCGTCCGGCGCTGCCCCCGGCTGCGGCTGCGAGCGGCGCTCACGCACCATTATGGAAGACGACGGGCAGCCCCGGACCCTGTGAGTGGGGACGGGGGTGAGGGGACGGCGGCGAGGGAGCGGGCTGTGAGGGGACGGGGCGTGAGGGGAGCGGGCTGTGAGGGGACGGGGCGTGAGGGGAGCGGGCTGTGAGGGGACGGGGCGTGAGGGGAGCGGGCTGTGAGGGGACGGGGCGTGAGGGGAGCGGGCTGTGAGGGGACGGGCGCTGAGGGGACGGGGCGTGAGGGGACGGCGCTGAGGGGAGCGGGCTGTGAGGGGGAGGTGGAAAACTGGGGGGAAGCCGAGGGGCCGCGGCGGTGCCCCGGGGTTTGGCCGGGTTTTCCGGGGCCGAGGGGGTCCCTGAGCCCCGTGTCGGGGTCCCCCTGGGGCCGGACCTGCCCCCCGTGAGGGCGGCCGCTGGTTCTGTAGGGCCGTGCGAGGGGCTGGCTGCGTGGTGGTGTCTCGGAACAGCGTGCAGTAACTTGGGGGCTGCCATCTGCTCGCTGTTCAAACACACACATTTGAGCTTTTTGTTGTTGCCGGCGAGTTGCGTGCCGCTCTGCTGGTGTGGCTTTGTTGCGCGCTGCGAACTTGTAGCGGGGGGCCCGTCTGCCTGAGCAGGCGTGAGCGCACAGGCTGCCGGGCGAGGTGGTTTCAGTCATCTCCTGCGTTTCCAGCTGCCGGGGCTGTGTGCTGTGCGAGCAGCACGGCGGCCGGGCTGTCCGGGTGAGAAGGGCACTCCAACACTCAACCCCCCGACAGTACGGCGCTCAGGCCGCCCGTATGTGAAACACAGCTCGGGACAGTGCCAACGCAATCTTTGTCTGTTTAGTTTTAGGGACAGTGGTTTTCAGAAAGGCTCTCAAAGATGTTCTGGATTGAAGGCCGCTTTGAAGAAACTACTGAAAACGGAGCAAAATAGCTCTGAATTGCTTAATTTGGTTTCCAGTACCAAAATGATGACTTGGCATTTGAGGCTTTCCGAGGCAATTTGTGTTGTTTTTTTTTCTCCTTCCTATGTCTCCAAAAGTTCTGTTAACTTGCTCATGATGTAGTAGGAGTACTTGCTTAGTCTTTGCTCGTGGAGATACTTAGTTTGAATAAATGCATCTTAAATACTCTAACTTTTTATGTTGACTGCTCTAGTGGTCTGACTTTGCTTGGCCCAAAGAGTGGAAGTGGTTCCCAGAGCGCCGCTTGAGAATGAGCGGGGGGAAAAGGGCAAAGGTGCTCCATGTTTTACTCGGGGCTCTTTTCTGGTACTGATCGGTTCCTCCTCCTTTTTTCTTTTGTTTAAAGAGCTATATCTAGACTAAACTTTAAAACGTTCCCTTACCGCTCACAAGTTTTGGCGCTGCGCTTGAAGTGGGTTCATCTTCCCCAAAGCATCCACCAATGGCCTGACTTAGCCTGTGGTCACTTGACATGGAAAAAAATTACATTTGTGCTAAGATGTCTGAAATGCCATCGCTACAGCTGCCCAGGATGTTTTATTGCACACATGTGACTCCCCATATAATTTGTCAAACTAATAACGAGCATATACATTCAGTTCCCAGTAGTTTTGTAGTAACCACAGTCATGCAGGGTTACTTTCCTAAAATTCTTTTAGGGCTGTTTTCATAAAACACAAACATTTTGCTGTAGCGTTGTTTCTTACGCCTCCCTCTTCTCCCTACTCGTATCTGAAATATATTTAAATTTGTAATCGCAAGTTCATATTTAAAGATTATTGTGCTGGGTAATAGTTCTCCCTTATATCTGTTATGATCTTCCATAGAAATAAAAGATGTACTGTCCTCAAGAGCAACTAATAATATTGTGAGTTGAACTCTTTCATTTAGTTTGTTTGTTTTTACAGGAGAAAGCCTAAGTAAAGAATAAATTGTTTGTGTAGCTGCTTGACCATGTGCATAAGCACTTGGCTGATAAGTGAAGCTTTATGGATGTATTTGCTGAAGGAATAAATGAAATACTAAAGAAAAACCTGTAGGGATTGCTTTGTTGTTCTCAGTTGTGGTAGGTCAGTGACGAACCTCTAAGAATTCAAAATATCTTCTGAGGCTTAATATAGAAAATAGACACCAGTTCCATTTTTTCTCATGTTTCATAACTAATAGGCCTTTATGGAGACGTGGAGAACAACATCCAGTGTTTTCTGCCAAAAACTTCTCCTTACTGCTTTGAACAATTTGCAGATAACTTGGGAAAGGTGGACTTCTGTGTCATGATTTTTGCTGGTGGCATGAGATCTTGGTCAGCACCCTTCAAGTCAAACATGGTACAGAAAATCAACAATGTGTAATTTTTTACTTTTTTTTTTTATGCGGGCTGTGAAATAAGCTACGGGCTTCTGAGTTCTTTGTGTAGAACTCTTGAAAGCTCTGTTTGCCATGGGCTTTGCTGGGTCTGTTTCCATCGTGAGCTGTGTCAAAGTCCTGTTTCTACTTCAGAGTGGAAACTAGGCTATCAGAAACTTCTGGTGCTGGTGTTTTCAGCTGCCAGGGACAACGGGAAGAAAAGTTCCCAATTTGCATGTTCTTATTAATGCTATCCGAAAAAGTGTCAGGAGCAGTCACTAAATACCTGTAAGTTGTTGCAGGTGTTGCCTTGCCGTGTTGTGCAGCAAGTACTGTGCACTTTAGACAGGATGCACAAGTCAGACCCTTCAGCTCTGAACCCAAAGCTGGATTCGCTTTTCTTGTGCACTTTCTTTCAGTTCAATCCTCTTGTAGAGGGGTATTATCTGTTAGTAGTCTACGGACTAGATTTTTCTTATTATTTTATTTCCTGTAGCTCGCTAGCACTACTCGGAGAGATGCTGCTAGAATTCGTAGGGATTTTTCACCCCAGCAGCGGCATTAGTCCTTATAATACTTTCTTCAGTAGCGCCTGCCATTTCTTGCATGTTGTCTGCATGAGTGTGAAGGCTTTTTTACTGTCTTTCATCAAAGTAGTATGTAGGGGAGCTTTTGTGGACCTAAAAGTGATGGCTGTAAATGTCCCTTTCTTCCTTACCCTAAGAGTTGAATTCTAAACTAATTGCTGCTATTTGCATCTCTTATTTTTTTTGTACAATTTTACAAGATCTCCAAACTTGAAATGCAGTTTCTTATTCTTTGTCTTGTCAGCAGCATTCAAGTATAGTATATTGAAACTCGTATCAGGGCATATTTGTGTGTGTGTGTGTTGTGTTTTTTTTGGTGTGTGCTTATTAATTGGTGTTTAAGTGCTTCAAACTTGCAGAAGGGAACAAACACGATTGCCTGTATGCAAAAAGCCACAACTTTTGCTGCCCTGTCACATTAACCAAGACAACAGCCTATAAAAGTATAGTAAGTGCTTATTCTCTGTTGGGTTTGATTTTTATTTATTTATTTATTTTAAGTCTGAATAATATATCCTGTAGGATGTAACAAACCAAAAGTATTGAAATACCTGGAAGAGCCTTTTGAAGGCCATGTGTTTTCTTTAGGTGTATTTCTGCTTACTTTGTTTTCACAAAGTAGAATAGAAAGTACTGTGTTATATCATGCATAAGTGGAGGTTAAAAGGGGGAAATTTGGGTGCCCCAGTAGTCTGGCGGTATGTGCCAGGGGATTAGCATCAGCTGAGATGTTTTATGTTTCCAGAAAGGTAAGGTTTCCGTTCCTAATGTGTTGAATATATTTCTTTCCTTAGAGATACACTGTTCAAACAAGGTACCTGGAGCTGTTTACTTGTGTGTTTTTTTCAGTAATCTTTAACTGTACTGCAGGAGGTAATGTTACTGCAATCTACTGAGTTAAAGACATGAAAGCAACCATCAAGTCCTCACCTTTAGTGTATTGTTTCAAATTTGTAGTGGTGTGTGTTCATGTGTTTTACACGCACCTGAAGAGATTTAGGTCTCTGTGGATGCTGTCATTGTCACACAAGCCTTTTATTGTGAAGTATTCTCAGTGTATTCAAGTTTCTGAGCATTAGCAAATTGTGAAAGGTATTGATGCTTTCTGATTATGGTAATGGTGAACATCAAGGCAGTATTTATCATATACATACAGAGAATTAAGGGACCATTAGGACTTTACATCCCCTTTGAATTTAGCAATCAGCTGGTCCAAAATTACTCTGCTCATTTGTTTTTTTATGCAGCCTGTTTCATAGCTGAAGGTTACGATGTGGCATCTTGCAGAAGACACGGTGGCATTGGAAAGCCACCTGGTATCTCTTCCAACAGTTAGCACAGCTTAGATTGATTAAATGGGTTTAGAAGGAACGGTTTTCCTGGCATTTTTGGTCAGGAATTCCAAAAGGAATTGTGCAGATTGTACTTCGGAAATGTAAGAACTCTGAAAAATGTACTAATATGTAGAAGGTGCTGAGACTTTGGCTTCCTGTATTGTTACTGTGTTCTTTGCTGTGCCTGACTTGGCAGTAGGGGTGTAGTTAAAAGGACTGCCCTGTGTTTCCTTCCCTGTCAGTGCTCCAGCTGTAGGGGTGCTGCTCAGGCACGCAGGTAGCTAGCCCTGCTCCACAACGTACGGGGCAGCAGCCGCAGGTGACAGGTTCCTGTCGGTACTGACACTTCCCGGAGCAGCTCTTGAAACCAGATCTTTCCATCGGATTTTAATAATATCTGCAAATGGTAGTGTTTCCACTTAAAACTGTTAGTGATTGGCAATTTTAACTTGGTGAATGATTAACGAGCTTAGTTAAGATTTCAGGTAGCAGTTAAACACTTAGCCAGATCTTCTACATTTTCAGAACAGGGAGTTGAAAAGTCCATGAGGCAGGCAGGTTGTCTTACACGGGGTCTTCCTCACTTTGGCAGGTCTTAACTTTACCAAAATGCTTCCTAACAATGCAGTCTACAAATGCAGCTTCCATTAGTGATGTCTCCTAATTCATGCATGTTTAGTAGGAAAGTAAAAATACACGAATGCATTTAAGGGACGTTTGTGTGTCCAGGTGGCATCCTGTAGGAAGCTCGCTCTGGATCTGGTGCAGCACTTCTCTCCTGACTCCGAGTTCGGAGCTGAGCTTTTGAGAGCATCAGCATAAAACCCTGTGAATTTCGTTGTGTGGTGTTCAAATGAAAACAAGCGGTGTCAGTTGTCATTTTGCTCGAGCTAAGCGGAAGTCCAGTTGTGGAGCACAGAAGCAGCTTTTAAGACTTTTACTCGGAGGGACGCCCATTAAGCGCGAGAAGCGCGCACAGCGCCGCACGGAGACGCGCTGGGCTTACGCATGGACTGAGAGCTGCTGGCTCGCGTTGGAGCTCACCGAAGTGCGTTAGCAGCTCCCACTGACTTTTTGTTAGGGGATTCTATAGTGGATCAGAGTGTAATGAATAAAATGTGTATCTTCTTTCAACAGATAAATACAGAAGTTGCGTTCTTGTTACTGGTTGTATTTGTGTACCTTATACCTTGACGGGCTTATTTTTGTAAAGTACGAATGCTCCTGGGCTGCCGATGTGGAGTTGTGCTGACATGACGTGCCTTTCCCTTACCAACTGAGTTTGATTCCAAATTGGGCATGCTTTTTTTAAAGGAGTTCTGTTTTGTATGTTTGACTTTTTCTGAGCCATCTCTGTGACCTGGTTTCACTTTTTGTGAGTGTTAAAACATAGCAGAGTATCTAGGAATGGTTCTAGAACTCAACTGTTGTGTGTGTTTGGTTGGTTTGGTTTTTTACTGTTTGTGTAATTGTAGGACTCTATCTAAACTTCACAAAAACAATTACAAGTTTTGGAATTTCTAAGGCTTTATAAATTAAAAAAAAAAAATTAGGAAGTGTGGGTGATATTAAAATAACATTGCTAAAATTGGGGGGATTTTTTGCAGAGGTGGCATCTGTTGAGCTAGATGGCATGGGGAGTGGTCCTGTGTTGCGGTGCTGCACAGATTGCCTTGCCTGTTGCTGAGCGGCCAGGTTTCCCACTTCAGGAAAACAGAAGAATTGAGGTGGTTGCTTGCAAGGCACAGCACGGTCTGTGTCCAACAGCTACTGTTGAAATAGGAGGCGTTAGCTGTGGGTTCATACCCAAATTAAAGTGGGCTTGATTAGATGCTCAGTGGGAAGTGAAGCTTAAAACATCTTTGCCCAGTTGGTCGCTTGTTCTATCCGACATTCCTGAGCAGCTTTCTTCCTGCTTGTGACACTTCTTTGAAGAAAGGGTTGGTGCTAGATATCGATGTCCAGTACTCACTCTGTTTCATGCTTCACATTCTCAGTTGTGCTGCCAACTTTTTAATTTAAAAAACACATGGATGTCGCGTTAAAGCTCTGTCATAAAATCATTTGTAAATAATGTCTTTCAATTTAAGATGCCTGGGATTCTAAAGGGAGATTTTTTCATAGTCATTTAAGGATTAAAAAAATTAACACTTTAAAAGGTGAAAATTTCTGGTTTAATTCTTTTGTTTGTTTCCTTGTGTAGCTATGTAGGAAACCTCTCCAGAGATGTGACTGAAGTCCTTATACTTCAGTTATTCAGCCAGATTGGACCATGCAAAAGCTGTAAAATGATAACAGAGGTAAGGCCTTTCACATCCAGAGGGGTAGCAACAATAATGTAATTTAGGGTAAAATTGTGGGGGCTTCTTTTGACATTACTGGTAATCTGTTTTTCTGGGGTCGATCTTGTTTATATTTTCTGATACCTTTTTGCAGAAGAGATCTGTTGTTGAGCACAGTCCTGTACTTTTGCTGGTGGCCCTGCCATATCTGCTCTGTCAACTGATGAGATTCTGCTTTAATGTAAAGGATTGTTGCGCTCTCTTTTCAGAACTGTCTTGTTCTGATAATCAAAAAACTTTCTTGTTTCCAGTGTTATTCATGGCTATTTTTTCCATTTTAGACTTTATCTGAACATGAACAGTCAAAAATTCTTCTAAATAACTTCTTCTATTCCTGAGCCTCTTCTTCTTTAAATTGGAGTAGGTCTTGTCTGCACTAGTCTGTTCTTAAATGAAATTTTTCTTAGAACAAAATTTCCTTAGTATCCCAGATACGGTTTTTATATAAAGTGTTGGTAAGTATTAATACTTTCTTCTCTCACGTTTGTAAACACTGATACATTTAGGGTTGGTAGCCATTTCTGTGATCTTCCTGACATATCCTAGGCAACTTCTTGCTGCCTAATGTTCTTCCCTCTTTCTTCATTTATAACCTACAAGCTTCTAGCAGGCAGGGACTAATCAGAACTTTTGCTAGTTTTAATTTTTGGTTCTTTTTTTGCGTGCTCTTGTGGTTCCTACTAACTTGTTATTACAGATTTCTGAGTACAGTCGCCTTTTTTTTTATCAGGAACATTAATAAAAATATTAAGTATGCCTGGTTGCAAGACTCATCCTCTTAGGAACACCACGATAGTAACTCTTCAGTTATCTGCTTTTCCTTTCAATGTGGCATGCTGCTTTTTTGTTTTTAGCCACAAATTAACTTGATGCTTGTTTAATCACTCTCATCTTTGTCTTAACTAGTAATTTCTCACGTGGCACCTTTATTAAAGCTTTCTAGGAAGGTAAGAGTTCTGCCATGGTTGTTGGAGAAAGAAGAGAAGAAAATAGCGTGTGTTACAGAACACTCTTGGTAGTTTTGCTCTAGAGAAATGGTGATTGTCACATACCCTTCAGAAATAGGGTACTGCCACTGGCTGGGTGAGAGATGTTGGCGTCACTCTGATTTGCTACGAAGTGGATGAGAAATTCCAATGCTTATTTTATTTTGCATAACCACAGAAATCAGTGAGACAGCTTTATGAAATAAATGTGTAAACAAAAAGCCACTTGCAGCTGGGTTCAGGTGTTAGGAGGTGAATGTACTCGGCTGACCTTAGCACCTGTCACCAAGCAGGGTACCAGGAGTGCAATGTTGAGAAGTTCAGCACCCATTTACTCAGTGCGCTGTCTGCCCTCACTGCCCCAAAGCCACCTGATAGACTTCACAAAGAAGGGAGGGTAGAAGAAAGATCTTAATAAGAGGGGAATTCATATTTGAAGATAGAAAGGGCAGCGTTTTTCACCTCCGGAGTACCTAGGAGGGGTGTTTTGTTGCATCCTTTAGGGTGTGTTTGCATTTCAGAGGTACTGTAAACTGTGTATTTATACTACTGGAAACGGGTTTTGATATGGAGCAATGCCCTATAATTACTCTCCGGTTCAAAGAGTGAATACATGGAGAAAATAAAAGGGAGGACAGTATCTTTTTCAGGTAGAGTTGTAAACCTGTCAAAGTGATAACCATAAACAGTGTGAACTACAAATGTTAGGTATGCCTTTACCTGTGTACTTTGAAGGTTTTAAACATTTTTGTATAGTGTGTTAGTTGTTCAGGTATTTAAAAAAACAAAACAACAAGTTGTTTACAGTCACACAAAGGAATATGCTTACACCTTGAAACTGACTACCCAGGTAACTTCAAGTGGTTGGATTCTAGACTGGAATTGGCCTGCAGCTGTTGTGCTTGTAACTGTCGAAGTGCCTGTTGACATTGTCCATCCTTCTAATCCCTGCATTTTAAACTTTTCACAGATGCTGTTACATTTAAGCAGTTCTTACCTGTCCATTGTTACTACTTCAGTCAGTCGAGTTTATACCTGAGTGTTTTCCTTTTGTGTTTTTTTTTCCTCTTCAGCTGTTTGCATCAACTGTTTTTTTTCACTCACTTTTTCCCTTCCCTCATTTGCAGAAGATGTGGCATGGACATACTAAGTGGCTAGAGTTTTCAAGTGTTTATTCTGGGAGCACATATAGTCAGCAGGTGGTGTGACAAGCATTTGCAGGTATCTTGAACACCTAAAGATCTTGGCCTCTAAAACAGAGGCTCTTATGTTCAGACCAGTTCTTAGAGCAAAGAACACCTCCTCCCAATCTGAAAGTAACGTTGGATGCACTTCAGTTGAAGCATGAAGTGCATTAACTTGTAGTTTCCTAAATCTTGTGTTCAGCGCAGCAGGAATGTAGTATGAGAAGAGGGGTGAATTAAGGCTCACTGTTTTGGGGCAGCTGGGATCGAGGTACTTTCAGAGTACTTCAGGGCTCTCCTGACTTAAACTCCTGTTTATAGTCTCAGATACATAGTCTGTCACCGCCTGTTACTTTGCATGTTAGAACACCCAGTACTGCAAGTGTTTAGAAGGATGACTTCGGACTGCTTTATCATTTTAGGTGTATAAAGGCCTCGTGAGCAGTTTGGCTATTAGATCTTCATAGCTTCCCTTGTTCAGATCTAGACAGAGCTGTGTTTGAGGAAGTACAGTCCAGTTTTACAGGACAGAATTTGGTTTTCTTTATCCATATATGCTTGTATGAATCTTCAGTAGTTAAATAGTAAAAACTGATGAAGGTCTACTGGTCTACTCTTCAGTTAGTGCTGTGATCTGACACTGGTGAAAGTTGATGTGGAGGAATAATGATGCCAAAACAGTTGTTAGACCCTTCCTTGTCCATGCAAGACATAAGTTTAGTTTTATACTCGTTTATTGTCTTCTGGTCTGTGTACACGTAGCATAGTTATTGCAGATATTTTGATATAAGGCCCTAGCTCTTGTACTTCTGACATTTGGGGGGGGTGGGGGTTGGGAATTAAAGTCCAGTGTCTCGTAGTTGTGTCTACTTGATCAACTGTTCTGAAGGCTTTCGTGTTCTTTGCTTTTCATATCCTGGTTTAGGGAGCTTTATTTGTTAGTTTTTTTTAAAGAAGATATAAGTCAGCCTACAAAAGCAGGTTATATCCAAGATGCAAGAGAATAGCAATCAGTTAAGTAGTATCTTCCCCCCTTGATCATTAATTATTTTGACCCCTTTTTAAGGGATGTTTCCCACTTGTTAGGTGTAACGTTTTTCACTTGAGGCCAAGAATATGCAACCTCTGGGTTGCGGTCTACTAATGATTTTCAGGCAAATAAGAGGAAAGACTTCTTAAGCATGAGGAGAGAGAAAATTGGTGAAAGTGTATGTGGGGAACAAACCTTTCAAGCTATGAGTATGTATTGGAGGCAGAAGACTATATTTGTTCTTCTCTCTACTCTTCCCCTTTTCCCTCCTCTCCATCCAGTCTGCAGATCACCTTTCTGGTAGTTGAATTATTTTTAGTTCAGTACTGAGACCCCATATAAAGTAAACAATGCTTCAGAAATTGTTAGACCACTAAGAAGCCCATCTTAAGAATTCTTACATTTAAGTGTAATTTCAAAGGCTATTTCATGAATCTAATGCAAATCATTCTTAACGTTTCTAGCTATAAGTAATATATTTTCCTGGATTTTCTTCTCAGCAACCCGATAGCAGAAGGGTCAACTCTTCTGTTGGATTTTCTGTTTTGCAGCATACAAGCAATGACCCTTATTGCTTTGTGGAATTTTATGAACACAGAGATGCAGCTGCTGCATTAGCTGCTATGAATGGGAGAAAGATTTTGGGAAAGGTAAGTTGTTTACATTGTAATCTTAATTTTAAGGGAAATAAGTTCTTGTAAATAAATAAACCTATGGGAATTTTTTGTTAGAGATGTTGACAATGATTAAATATTATTAGAATAAAATACTATTGATTTAAAAATAAAAAAAAAAATCTTATTTAGGAAGTATTCTTTACTTTTTTTAAAGTGCTACAGTCTTTTATATTGAGCGATGATTTTTAAACATTGACAGTTGTAACCAACCCTTAAATTAACTTATAAAATGTAAGAGTTTTATGAATTTATACTAAATCTTATACTTGTTTTCAGGAGGTCAAAGTAAACTGGGCAACAACACCAAGTAGCCAGAAAAAAGATACATCCAGTAAGTAAAGTAATGGCACAGTATTACTTCTACACAAATACTTAATAACATGTGGTAGTAATTGCCATAAACGCATTTAAACATAACTTTTCTCCTTCCCATCTTGTGTTTAATAGAACTTTGCAAACTAATTCTTCTGTTTTCTGCTTTACAACTGGGGAAACTGGAGTGGACACGTTTAGTTGCTGCTGCTCATCGAGTGGAATCGTGGGCGTTCCTGGTTCCCAGTGCTGTACGCAGAGCATCACTTTCTCAGGAGTTAAAACTGTAGATAGCAGTGAAATATTTGATTAGTAAATTATTTATTTTCAGATCACTTCCATGTGTTCGTTGGGGATTTAAGTCCAGAAATAACAACAGAAGACATCAAGTCAGCATTTGCTCCTTTTGGTAAAATATCGTAAGTATCATAATAAACATTGCCAATATTAGTTAGAAAATCTGACAGTAAAAATGTGGTTCTGATTTGAAATGTTACTTCTTATCTTTTAGATATTTTTTCTGATGTTAATTTCTTTGTGTTGGGTGGGCAGTAAAGAGGGATTGTCTTTTTATCTTGGTATTCATATCACTTGATGTATATACAATAATGTAATTGTGCTCCAGTTTTGCTGAAAGGGATATGCTTTTAACTTTATATACTAATATCTTTCAACTTTTTATTAGAATTTAATTACTGTTTCTAAGTGTGATTTTTTTTTTATTGTTCACAATGTGTACAGAATAGTGACTTTATAAGTGGTATATGTTGCACCTTTGCCATATTTTATATGCATTCATACTGCGTTTTATAGGCAGTATCGAACGCTAGGCAATTAAATAATTTTATGAAGCAGATTGTTGTAGAACTTATGAAAATCTGAAAAAAGCTAATATTGAAATTTCAATTACTTTTTTAGATATGAAGAATTAAGATAATAATATTTAAATTAAAAAATGTTGGATTTATAATATGTGCACACTTCTGCCAGTTGAGAGAGTTTCTTTACACTTCTCTCAGAAAATTCAGGTGATAACAAATCATCTGGAGTTTCAATTGAACATATTTAACATTAAAAGAATGCTTGTGAGTTCTAAAGTATATATTTAAGAGCACTGCTACAAAAAAATTTGTTAATCTGTTACCAGCTTATTTTATAGAAATCCTTTAAAGTTGCACATGAACTTTTTTGTACGATTTTACAGGAATATATTTCTAAGAACAAAATTTTTATTTTTCTCTTGTTCTGTACGCATATTTTTAAATGAATCGTAAATCTTACCTCTGCTATTTTGTTTACTTTGCTTTTTGTCTCTTAATGTGGTAAGTAGTACTGTTTAAAAATCGATATAAAGAGAATAATTCAGGTTTCTGTTTCTCAATCTATATTTATACCTGAGACCTGCAGTTTTTCTAAAGTCCAAGTCACAATTAAAAGTAATAGCATTCTGGTTATTTTGCAGAATTGCTCATAAGAATGGACAGGATCTTGAAGGCTAACTGCAAGGAACTGTGCACACTGGAACTCAGTTGTAGATTTTTTCTCATTTCTATTTATTCTTATTATACATTATTTATATATACATATTTTAGTATTTACATTTTAACATTCTATATTCAGTGCAGTTCTATATTTCCAATCATTTTAACTTACTCACTAAAATTTCTGTGTAAATTTGTTGTTTTCGTACTGGTGTGCTTAGCATTGTTGTTAGTTTTATTCTCCTTTCTTAAATTTCTGAAAATGTCAATTTTTCAAAATTTACAGCTGCCCAAACTCCAAAATGATGGTAGAGAATTGACCAAGAAAAATAAAGAAATCTGTTAACAGGCCATGTATGCCTTTTAATTCCTATTTTTTCCTCTTTTTCGATTTTTTTAATATTTCATATATTTTGTATCACTAGGCAGAAGACATTTAACTATTTAGAAAATGCATGGTAAATTAGATAGAATTGTTACAGTAATTTATAGAACAGTAAACCTTAGTGGACCCTAGCCAATAGAATATTAGAAAAGGAAATTCTGTTTCTCTTATACTTCCAATTTGAACATTCTAGTCTTAGCCAGTATAGGTTATGTGGATAGGTTGCATGTCTATTACATGTTATTTTTTTTGTCCTACTGCTTTTTTCTAACAGGTAAAGAAGCAATAGGGAGAGTTCAGGAATGACTAGTTTTAGGGCTAACTGAATTTATAAGAAAAATTATGCTCACAATACAGTGTGTGTGGTTCCTTTTAGTTTTTATTTCGCTGGTTGTTAATATTGCCCTCATATAGCTGTGCTTCTTTTCACAGGGATGCACGGGTAGTTAAAGATATGGCAACTGGAAAGTCAAAAGGCTATGGTTTTGTATCTTTTTATAACAAACTGGTGAGTAATCACAATGTAAATTTAAAATAATTGCAGATTTTTCCTCTTTTAGTTTTTCCTGTTTATATATTCACTACGTAACAGACTTTCTCAGGGGAAATTTGGGTTTAGGAGACAGTTTAATCAAACTTCCATTATTTGTGGTAAGGGATGAAAGAATTATGAAAGAATTTAGATGACTGCAATGGGGCAAGAACGTTCTGAAGAAAGATTCCAGAATGTAGAAAGCTTGTTTGGGTGTGTTAGAGTTTGGCTTAGTCTGTTGAGCCATCTCTTGTAGAACGAGTGGAGTGTCTAGTCCTGGGTCTAGCGCTTTGGGATGCTGCACTTTGGGTCTGCTAGCTGAGGCACCGCACCTCGTCCACTGTCGTTTGGTGTGGTAGGGTAGAAGCCCCGCAAAGTGAAGCTCTGGAGCCCTCAGTCCCAAGCTGTGCACGCAGTTACGCAGCAGGGCTTGGTGTTCGGCAGGCTTAGGTTCACACCAAAGCTCAGTCTTGCTGGGGACCTAATGCTGCCGCGTGCGTGGCGTACACTAAAGTATAGCTGAACTTGCTTCCTTGAGCTCTGCAGCTCAGTAAAATGTCCTACTACTTATAGCAATACAAGAGCCTCAGCAAATCATTCTTGGTAATTCTGAAGTTAATTAAATAAATGTATGGAAATGATTTGGAAAACTGAGTTGTGTTTATTCAGAGATACGTTTAGGACAGCATGAGGTGGTTTTCCTTACCCATTAAGGTCTTAATGCACACCACAGTTATGAGAAAATTAAACTGCTGCATTGGACTGGAACAGTTACGGCATGGTCTCGGTTCCATTTTTGTTGTAGCTATGATCATCAAGACTAGCAGTGAGATGAATTTGAGCTGGTTTGATTTCCTAGTCAAGTTGGAAGTTACTGTGTCTTGGGAGCAAGGGTGCAAGTTTTTTTTATTGGTGTTCTCATAAATTCATCATTGTATTTATGTATTGTCTTCAAAATGACCACTGTGTATTAGTAAAAGAGGAAGATCAAGGTCCTGAGTCATTTGTATTTGAGATAAGTCTGTCCTGAAAGCAGTCAGTGTGGGGCAGGGAGCTGCAAGCCATTCACCTTTAAATTGTCTCTGTGTTCCCTTGGTCCCTTGTGCTTTACTTCCTTTCTTAAGCTTTGTGCCCTTGGAAAAGCATTTCAAGCATATGTACTATTTGCTCTGCCTCTCTTCTTTCAAAAGAGTTGGGGGGGAAATAAAAACGATTGCTTCTTGCAGAGTTAGCAAACGTTTCCTTTTTTACAATGTGAGCTTAGAGATTGTCTTTTAGCTTATATTCAAGATAAGGTGTTAAGCCATGTGGGCCGTGGACTCTTTGTTTTTTCTGGGTGTTTGTGTGTTGCATACATACAATGACTTTAACACTTACAGAAGGTATGTGTGAGCGTAGACTGCTTTGTAAATTGCATACCTTCAAAGGGCAGAAGAGAGGAAGGGGTGGGGGTGGAGGGGCAAATAACAGGAAACTGCAAGCTCAGTGGATTTCTATCCCAGCATTAGTGTGTTTTATTAACATATCATTCAGCCTTCCCTGAACTTACAACTTTTCTCCCTAAATCTACCTAAACTTGGCCTATTACATTGAGTGCCTGTTAAGGTTCTAGAAGGCCACACTCAGGCATTTTTATTTTATATCGTGTCTTCTGCAGCATGTACTTTGTCGTATAAACTTTAGTTGGGTTACAGCCAAGAAATTTCTCAGTGAGGGATTTTGATGATTAAAAAGTCTTTCTTCACTTTTCATCTGTTACTATCAGATATGCTTTTGTGTGTTATGTTCTTGGTGATATAGTCAATTGGCAAAATCATTTGATTTTCCATAATTAAAACTGTAGTCCTTTCATTTAAATAGTTGCTTCTGGCATCTGTATGACCCTTGCACTTTTTTGGGGCAGCCATCAAAGACTGATATACTACCTTTACACAAGTATCTGTGTGTATGTGACTGTAGTTGGCTTTGGTTCTGTGTAAAGAACATGGAAGAGGGGGAAGGCTTTACTAAATTGCTTGTCAGGGCCTTCCTATGTAACACTTGTCTTGATGTTACTTGATTTTGTCTGCTTACTAGGTAGTTTTTTCAGAATTTCATGTACTTTTTAGCAGTTGGTGGAATTAACTGACAACTAAATCTTATACACAGGCTTATACGTACTTCTTATTTGTATGTATTAGTAGTCTTTATTTTCATCTCTTTAGGATGCAGAAAACGCTATTGTACACATGGGAGGCCAGTGGCTGGGAGGCCGTCAGATCAGAACTAACTGGGCAACACGGAAACCACCAGCCCCCAAAAGTACACAAGAAAGTAAGACCTTTCTGTAAAGTTATGTTGCATTTGCTCTCCTGCATGGCACTGTTAAATGGAGGAGTGAAACAGCGTTGCCACAATCATGTCACTTAATTGAATATCTAGTTTGGCTTCCAGATCTTAAAGAATAGATTTTTCTGCTATGTTAAGTCAACATAGTGGTGGCACTGCTGCTCTATCATAAAATATTGGATGTTTATTAAATGCATAATTCGCACATCTGTACGAGGTAAGTATCTGGGACTCTGGTTACTGCTAGCCTGATGCTTAAAAGCAGCCTTCTCTCTTTCTAGATAATACAAAACAATTGAGATTTGAAGATGTAGTAAATCAGTCGAGTCCAAAAAATTGTACTGTTTACTGTGGAGGAATCGCTTCTGGGCTCACAGGTATGATTTGTTTTACTGCTTCTTTAATTGCTGAAACTTTCTGGACACCAAGATGGCTACTAATTCAGAAACGTTCCGTCTTGTAGATCAACTTATGAGACAGACTTTTTCACCGTTTGGACAGATTATGGAAATCAGAGTGTTTCCTGAAAAAGGTTACTCTTTTGTCAGGTATGGACAAAGGACAAGAAAATCTGTGATTTTAAGGTAGTACTGTTTCATCTTTCTCTAATTTTACTTGAATGAACTTCAGCTGATGCCTTAAAAGCTGTTGCCTTATGTTCATAGAAAAATTTGGAACTTTTAAGCAGCCACCAATCTTTTTACTTGTAAAGATGAAAATCTGTTAAAGCAGATCTTCTTCTCTGGATTTTCCTGTATGTATGGAGTCACTTTTTTAACAACCCACTGAAGGGACTATGAAGCATAACACTAGTTTGTTTTTACCTTCTTTAGATTTTCAACCCATGAAAGTGCAGCACATGCTATTGTTTCAGTTAATGGAACCACAATTGAAGGACATGTTGTTAAATGTTATTGGGGTAAAGAATCCCCTGATATGACTAAAAACTTCCAACAGGTAATGGCATTTTAACCTTTTTGTGTGTTCTTATATTTGTATCACAAAAGCAATCAATTATCTGTAATGCATCCCAACTATAATAGCTCAATGTTGTAGTAGCATTCTTATGAAATTCCGTGTTCTGTCTCAGTTATGTTCCAGTTGTTCATCAAATTGGGCTAGTGATTTTGGTGGAATATCTGGTACTGTCTGCTAGATATGATTCAAGATAGGGAGAAACTTGGAGGTAATTCTGGTTCATGCTAGCCCTCTTACCGCGGACTAGTTGACCATCCAACCAAACATCCCTTGGTATTTAAAACACGTGTGCGTGCACACTCTCAGTACGAGGATCTAATTAGGTCGCAGTGCTGTCTCACTTTTCTGATTTTACTATGACTAAATAGCCAGCGTGACTGACAGTCAAAAGTGTTGCCTCTAGCAGCTGAAAAGGAATATAATCCACCTCTAGAACCTGAAGTGCTAAGAATTTTTCTCTCCTTAGGTGGATTACAGTCAGTGGGGGCAATGGAGCCAAGTATACGGAAATCCCCAACAGTACGGGCAATACATGGCTAACGGGTGGCAAGTACCGTCATACGGAATGTACGGCCAGGCGTGGAATCAGCAGGGGTTTGGAGTAGAGTGAGTAATTGTACTTAACTTTTTTTTTTGTAGAGCGTTGCAGTAATGTTGTGTCTGAGCTTCAGGCTCATTTGATTCAAGGATTGCACAAGGTGTCAAGCCTTGTTACGTGCTAAAGCTTATGTTTAATGATTACCATGGACCAAATAGTGGGGTGAGTCACTCTGGCTTGTTCATGATAAGACATTTTGTGCACATGGGTGTCTTGAGACTCAAAGTTAACAAAAACTGCCTCTGTGTTAGAGTTTCAGGTGGTGGTCTTGCCTGTTACCTAAAAATTTGAGATTCTGACTTGTGGTGGTGAATACTGGAGAAGTCTAAACCGTGGAGCCCTAGTGTTTACCAAAGGGTTTGTGACTGAGGAGAAAAGAAACTACATAACGACATTTTAACTTTTGCGGTTTCAGAATTTGACTGGACTCTTAATACCTGAAACCTTCACCAGAGTTCACCAGAATTTTTTTTGTTTTAATACACTTCTAAAATAACTTCTTTTGTTTAATTTCTCATAATGTTTAATTGGCAAGAGATGAAGCCCTGATAAACTTATCAGTGGTACTTATGCCAATTAGGTGTTGGGGATTTTTTGCATTTCTGCATCACTGGTGTGGAATTACAGACACATGCCTGTGTTCGTGCCTTTTGGAGGTGGTGGTTCTGTGTAACTAGTATCCAATACTCCCCCCCCCCTTAAAGCTTAAGGCGTTTTCAGAAACCACATGTTGCAGCATTGTAGCCTGGTATAAAAGGCTTCTGAATTACTCATAGAAGAATAAAATGTTCTATTTTGGTATAAATGGTAGCGTAGGAAGTGTGTTTTATGTTCTTTTTTTAGTCTGTTGACTTGTAAATAACTTGACTAGCTTGCATGATTTTTTTCTTTTATTTTTTCTTTTCCTGTTCCTTTTTAAGCCAATCTCCATCTGCTGCCTGGATGGGTGGATTTGGTGCTCAGCCTGCACAGGGACAAGGTGCTCCTGTAATACCTAACCAAGCTGGATATGGTATGGCAAGCTACCAAACGCAGTGAGCTGGGACTCTGTTTAAAAGTGTGTATTTCATGATAGGCTGCAGTTTCCAGTGATGCTCTGAAGACTGGAATGTAGACAATGAAAAAAAGAAAATATTTATTTTAAAAATGGAAATGTTTGGAACCTTTAGCACAGCTTTGCTTTGGTGAAGGACACAAATGTCTTCTAGTTCTGCCTTTTTAAGTTTTTGTTCATGATGGATATGAACATGTTTTTCTTTGTGTACAAAAAATTAAAAATAAAGTCAATAAAGACAATTCTGACTACAAATTTTGATATAGTAGGAGAAATGGCTAATGAATTTGATCCTTAGGTTACCATTCCATTTTTTTTGTTCTGTCTTCAGCGTTTTATATCACTGTGCTTTTTAAGAGAAATGACGTTGAAAAACAGCAAGTTGCTTTTAGTTGAACACACATCCTGAAATAAACTGTGGACCAATCGTTACAACCTGCTAGACAGTATTGGTTTTTCAAGAAACCTATGGACATCGCTCTGAAAGCATACGTAGGTCTTGGAATAATTTTTTTAAAAAAATATTTAATTTTTCTACATGCTTAAAGAAAACAGAGTATGATACAAAGAATAGTTCGGTCTGAAATGAAAAACAGTACTGTCTGAGTTATTTCACATAACTTCTGTCCACATTCAGGCACATATTAGAACTTTTCAGAGCTGGTTTGCTTATTAAGATTGTAGGAATTTGCATTTAATTTTGAGAATTAAAGAAGTTTTTTGCAGGTATGTTGTTTGTATTCAAATCAGACAGTCATACTTGTACTTTTACATAAAGTTTGAAGGCTACACATTGTAAATATTTCATAATTACAGTGTTTCAAAAGCATGCTCAAACATAGAAGTAGCAATGTAATTATTCTAAGTAATACTTAATATACTCTACTGCTTTAAATGCAGTAGATTGACAAGAATGTGCAAGACTGACATTTCCAAAGTTGGCTATTATGTAAAGTTACATAAAGAACTATAACAAAGAGCCTTAATTTTAATTTCATAAATCTTTAATGCATCACCTTTTTGTCATTAGAAATACGATTTTTTTGCTTTACATTATTTGGTATGTAAATACCTTGGTTAACAACCTTGTAAACCTATTTCAAGGTTATTATAAGTTGTATAGTATCTTGAGTGTTTTGAAAAATCTTGATGTTTTTTAAGTCTAGAAATATTTTGCCCAAGAATTTTTTAACAAGATTGTTAAAAACATCTTATTTTAGAGAATATTCAATGTGCCATTTGGTAAATGGAGATGCAGTTGAAACAGTACACTGAGTTGTGACTTATTTTTAATTAAAGTTTTTGTCTTTATGGGTGGTTTGCATGTGATGAACCTGTACAGAGGCTGGGTTGTTTGTGTACTGAGTGTGTAAATGGATAAATCATGAAGATGTTTAAATGGTATACTTGGGTTATTTCTGAATAATTTTATGGATACATTGATATAAACTGCCTCAATAAATTTGAAGTTGAAAATGAATGTAAGTTAGATATAAGTACTGTCTCTTACCTATGACAGCTAGGGGGTGCAAATGTTTCAGCTGTATTCAGAAATACACAGAGGCAGCACAGTTAAATGTAGGATTTGCAGTGGTAGTCCAGTGAAGCAAACTTGCATTTTGAAAAAAATTGAATGTTTGATTTTTAGATGCTGTAGTTCTAAAGGAGTGTTTGAGAAGCTGCATATTTTATCTTTTCTGTTTCTTTCCGTGCAGGTGTTGCAAGTTGGAATTGATTTTGAAATAGAAACTTGCAGTTTTGTTAAACCCAGCCAGGTTGTGCAATTAACAACACTTAATGCTGTAGCAAATGACCTGAGTTTTTTCTTCCTCTCCTACTTGACGTGTTTAATAGTACCTTGAATTTTAGATCAGGTTGAAAGTGAGATATTTTGGAAGAGCGATTTAGTCAGTTGAACCAACTGTACTCAGAGATACTTGCAACTCCAGGCTTCTAATGCATGCAATAATGACTGAAGTTAGCGTGGAACCATAAGTGCTTGTGATGACAGAACTGGCCATTTATCTCTGTTTCTCCTTTATCATGTGTGTTGTGTTCTTTTGCTGAAGTTAGGAATCTCATCCACAGGACTCTTGTTTTTTCTATAAATTTTGTATATATGTGTATATCTACGCGAGGATCGGCCTATACATTGTAGTTTGGAAAAAAGTCACAAGTAAGTCTGCATTTTTGTTAAACTCATCTGGTTTCAAAAAAAAAAAAATAATCATGAGTTAGTAGATCTGTGAATTTGCAAATTTCTTAGGGTTTCTTAGACTTCACTTGAAATCCGGGGTTTCTACGTAATTCTAGGTGTTTGAGTTCTGACTGTTCTGGATACATGCTGGTGTGTAAGCAGTATGATCTTTAGGCGCTACTGAAGATTCAGGTGTTGCAAGTACATTGCCACGTATTGCCCATATTAGTGGGCGTAAGTTTAAGGCAGTGATCTTTCAGGTCTCAGTATGGACATCGCTTTAAATCTGATTAAATAACATGCCTGCTGCAGAGCTGGGCGTTACCCGACCTGTGTTTCAGGATGACAGATAGGATATACTTTCTCATTTGAGTCTTTTCTCCTTGGTTTTTATACGGCTGTTCTTTTAATGGTGATATTTCTTCGCAGACTACTCAAGATACGGGAGTCTCCAGTGTCCTTTAATGTTTCTGTAGCACTGCGAGGAAGAGTTGTAATTTGGATTGCTTTCAACTCAGTAGCGTTCATAAATGCATTACTGACAACTTTTTGGCACCAAAGAGCCTCTTGCACCATACTGCTTTTATGAATGACTGTTACACTGTTGTAATTTCTCTAACTACAGAAATCAACCACTACCTAACCCCTTACCGCTAGGATTTGAATTTCGAAAAGCATTGATTTATCATGGTTTACGTTGATGCGTGCAACCTGAAGCAAGGTTGTAATCTGCACTTGCAGAAAATGTTCAATAAAAGTGAAACATGATAAAGGGCTTATCCTCTTGTCATCTGTCAAAACATTGTTCCTCTTGGCTGTAAAACTGACAACAGGTATATAAGGCTGAACTTGTAAACTATGCACTTGAAACCATGTAAAAGATATTTACAATTTTTCATGGAGAGCCAATTTGTATTTTGCAGAGTTGCAGTAGGAAGGCTGTACATCTAAGGTTACGTGTAGCTTTTCATCAGTCCTGCCTCCTTGTGTATACTTCAAATTATATTCTTCCTGCAGAACCTGCTTCCTTAGTAAGTTAACTTCATAAGACAGCTGTTCACTGTGTCAGAACCATTTCTCATTTCACTCACCAAAAAAACCTCACAGTGAATAAGGCTGAGTTTTGAAGAAAACGAGTGATTTGTTTTTCTTGTGCTTGTACACAAGGAAGCAGACTTAAACTGTATGGACATAATTAGTGTCTGATGCTTCTTATCTGACTGTTTTTGAACAAGGGCACAGGTCTTTGTTATATGGAACTGTTCCTGGTCAGCAATAAAAGATTTTGTTGCACTGTTCATACATTGCAAGATATAGGCAATTTGTTGTTCAACGTGCTTCAAAATGGATGGTGTTTGAAAAGAACTAAAGGTCTTGTTTCAGCTTGAATCTTCATACACACATATATATATGTCTGTATGAAGATTCATATGCATACATATAGGTAGACACAGTGTTATTCTGGATAGCTGTTTTGATAGCAAAAGGAAAATGTTCTTATGAAACCAAACATCTATTCTGATCATATGGAGTGGTGCCTGTTCAACATTGGCAGACCTAGGGGTTTCACTATAGAATGTTTCTGTTCATAAAAAGGCATCTGAAAAGCAATAGCTGCTGGAGGGGGTTTTGTGATGTGTGATTTCAACCAACTCATGAATCCAGTTGATTGCTTTTTGAAAAAAAGTAAAAGAATTAAAAAGGTGCTTGTGTTCTTCAGTATTTGTCACCTGGATGAAATCTCTTTTCCCCTTCCTACCATCACTTCACGTCAAAGACAATGTTCAAAATGTTTTCTGAATGTTTTACTTTAAAAAGAAATAGGGCTTCATGATGATGAGTAAACACTGATTCTGTCATCTTCCTGGGGATACATACTGATCTAGATCATGGATGTGGATGACATGCTCTGTGCTCACTGACATTTAAAGGGTAATGTTTCAGAAAGTTTTGAGTCGACATTAGTAATGATTATTTGAATACAAGTTATTTGTGCTTAAATACACAGCCGCTCATGCTTTGAGTAAAGCTTGTCTGAACCTTTTTGGTTATTAAAAGTACTGCTGATAAGCTGTGAGAAGAGACATCGCTTTACCTTGTTTCTTAGTATTCAAGCTGTCATTCATTAAGACACCTAAGCTGCAGTCTTGTTTAGTTTGGAGGAAGAACACAGGATGGAGTTGTGCAAAGGAATTCAGTGCAGTCTGCCTTTTCTGTACTGATGGACGATAGCATTTGAATTATTTCAGCCCTTTGAAAACAAGGGATCAGTGGGATTTTGGAGGACCAAAGGCTCTTTACCCTCTGGCACCTCATTTTAATCTCTTCGTTTCTCCCAGAGAAACTCTCCAGGAGACATCGGACAGAAAGGAAAACTTCAGCTCAGAGTTGCTCACCTGAATTGGGGTGCTTCTGCTCACAGTGCCTGTCACCTCCCTTTGCACAAACTCAGATCCTCACTCGTCCCAGGTACTCAGCAGCTGTCTTTTCCAGCCACTTGCAGGGAAGGGGAAGGAGAATTACTGAAAGTGAGGAGTGGTGAAATGAAGTGGTGCACATGCTAGACAAGTGTACATGAGCAGCACCAACAACGCCAACTCCTATTTTTGGACACATTCAGAATCATGGCAGGCTTAAGCAGGTACTGCAGCAGTATCTGAAGGGTTGTGAGCATTCAGACACAAATTCACTTTATAACTTTGCTTAAAATAATTTTGCTTTACAATTAAAAATGTAGAAAACATAACTTCGCCATTTTCTTTGTTTCCTGAGAAAATAGGTGCACATTAAACAGCCAAACTAGAACACCTAAGTTGACTAAGCAAAGAAAACTTTAAGGAGCAAACTGGGGTAAGCTTCTGTTTCCATAGACATTTGTTTTATTTTGGTCTCTTAGCTTGGCGTTCCATCGTTTGCCTGCATTGACCCTTTTGTTTGTACAGTTGAAGTAGTTTGAAACAGACACAGCTGCATCTTGCGTGTCTTCCCATTCTTTAAAAATCTAGTTTCTGGGGCAGGGATGGGTAGGAATTGAGTAAGAATCACGAGCCTTACCACATGAAACACTGAAGAATGCTTATGTTTCCTAGCTGGAAGTTGACTTGTTAGCGCCAACCAACTTGCAGTTTAAATATCCCAGGTTACAAGGAGTAGCTGCCATCCTCTGTTTGAGTAGCAAGGTCTTTGACCTTAATAAACAGATAATTGTTGTTGAGGTACTGTTTTGTGATAATGCTTGTGGTTTCTTTGACCCTTTCAGTGAAGTAATCTTTTCCATTCCACAAATGAGTTCCTTCCTCTTATGCTGTCATCAAGCATGAGCAGAAAGACCAATTAACACAATTTATTGCTTCCATTTTGGGTCTCAACATGGGGGTGGGGGGGAGTAACCTACTTTGTTATTAAAAAAGCCATTTAGTTTTGCAAGATGCCTCTGTAGAACCGTTTCTATTTGAGTTTTACTCGCACCTGAAACCACAAGGAGGCTACACCAGTATATTTTAGATCATGAGGAAGGAACCGGCCCCTTGGAACCACTGTTACATGCTACAGCTACCGTAAGGGATCACTGTTGTACTGTCAAATGCTGGAAACCTTTGTGTGTCGCTGCTGACTCTTAAGTGCAAGGCTTGCTTTCTGAAGAGAATAAACTTGTCCTGTATATTTGCAGATACTCAGAGAAGGCTGAGCATCCACCATTGTTTTCTGAAGTCCTGCTATCTTAATATGAATTAGGGCTTTTTTCTGTCGTTTACAGGTATGTGGCATGGTTTGATGGAGAAATGTCTGTTGCATTAATAACTATTTAAAATCATGGCTAACTTCAGATGCACTGTTTAAAAAAATATGAACATTTCTAGCTTGCTGTTCCTAGATTATCCTTGCCTCCTGCTATAGGGCTTTATGTATTCCATGGAAGAAGAATAAGAAATGCCATGAAATCTCTCAAACTCCTATAAAGGGACGTTCTCAGAAGCCAGCAAGTTGCTGTAAACTTGCAGTATGTGTATAACGACCTTGTTCCAGAGGTGTAAGAGCTGTTCATATACGTGGCTAATATATTTTGAAAAACAGTCAATATCTAAGGCCAGAGGGACGACTTATGTATTACTGATTACTGCATTCTTAAGAAGATTTAAGGCTGGTATGCTGTACTCACGTGGACTGCTTAGAGTATTCCTTTCAGCATCCTTTTGTTGTATGGCCTTTTGAGAAGATACATCTTGGCCCACCAAGATACACCCATGGAAATCTGGCAAGGTTGCAATACTATGCTCGAAGTCCATTTTACGAGGTCACAGCAACAAGTGTTGGGCAGAAGCTGCGTAGAAGTAGAAAAATGACGTTTCATCAAAATGCCTGTACTCTAAAATCTTACATGGAAGGTATTGCTGTAGTCGTTTCTTTTTATGTATGACTTCTAAGTAAAAGGAAGGAAAGACGTTATCTCATTAAAAGTATTCAAGTGTGACTAAATCTTGGTCTGCAGGGGCTGTAGGAACGCATTCTTTCGTAACTTATCATTGTAGAAAATACAAATGGATGCTTAGATTGTGGGTTGTGATTCGGTTACTGCTAAAACTATATATTTCTCACTTTCATGCCCAGTCTATTTTGCTGTATTTTTCATTTTAATTATGTATGTTTCTAGTCAGAGTTGTATTTACCTTGTATGTTGACCTGTTGCATTTGCACCTGGTTCTCAGCAGACACACACTGACATCAGGCATCACTTTTAACGTTCTTAATGCTGACCTATAAAAGATGATGACTGTCCTTCCCTTGTATTGCAAAAGTCTTTGATTTCTTATTACTATTTATGTTCTAATACTTACAGATGAATTTTGAAAGCATGTGTTAATTTTTATTTTTTTTAAATCTTCAGGTTTGAACCAGACTGGACTTGCACAAAATCTGAGATTTCTTTGTCCTTACCCCACCTCCCACTAATTACAGTCCTAATTACATATAATCTGGAGTGGCGTAGAATGCATTTAAGGTTTTGATGCTGATTTTTCCATTCATTTGTAGTTGAATATGTAGTTTAACCATGTCAAAATTTTTCTTACTGTAAATGTGACTTGTCATGAAAAACCTGATGAAAGATGATTTCTTCATCTCATATTTTAATGTGTAGAGTTACTTTATTTTCTGCACGCTGTATAGAAATTGTGCAGGTATCCTGGAGGATTGAAAAAAGAAAAATGACAGAATTTGTAGGTTTTTCCAGTTAAAAGACAGCATAAAAGAGAAATAAATTTTCGTCCCCTTAATTCTTTCTCCTTTATTTTAATAGGAGAAAAAAAGAAGAAATTTACGTAAAATTATCAGTAAGTTTTTGGTGAAATAAATACACATTAAATATTAAACTAATGAAACTTGCTTCTTTGCTGTACGATGCAAAGAACATAAAACCATTCTTAAAAAATCCACCTACTTAAATTGCAAGCTTTGAAATGCTCGTGTTTTTAGTAGTGCTATTTATGAAGAGGTCCAGGTATAGCTGCAATATAAGGTATAAGCGCTACTGGAATTTGGGTTTTGCAGATTGTATTTGTGCATAATGCTGTTGGAGCTGGAGCATTGAGGAGTGTTACACAAGCTTAGGAATAAAAGTTGATCCTGTGAAGCTTCTTATACAAGAAAGTATAATAAATAAAGCAGTGAGTCAGAGCTTTTTCCAAGTTCAAAATGAGGGATGTTGGACAAATTTCCCTAGTTACTCCTGGTTCATTTAGGCAAGCCTGAAGCATTACAGTTTCCTACCAGAATTCTCTTCCAAGCTGTTCATGCCTGACAGGAAGGGTACGTTTATATTTTCACTGTATGTATCGAACTAAAAGATTAAAAACACGCTTTATCATCTGCTCCTTTCCTCTGAAATTTGTAGAACTCCTGATAGGAAATGCATTTAATAAAGGCCTACAAAACTTAGTCAAACTATAAATGGTTTACTCATTTAAGATCAGTCTCACTAAAAAGTGACTCTTGTCTTTGAAAGAATACCAGGTCTTACCAAAAAGAAATCATGGTGCTTTTTCTGAAAGAAGTAGGCTTAGCCACACTTGTGAATTCTAGCATTGAGCCTGTCAGTGATTTCTTTGTGTTTAAACTATGAAAACAAGAAGCTAAAATATTTAGATTAAAAAACAAAACAAAAAACACCCTCTGGGTGCATGATACTCTGTGTGCATTTCAACATGGGCTTATTTGGAAGAAAAAACTTGAAAGCAGTGTTTGCCAACCCATCATGAACACTAAGATAAGTATTTGTGAAGTCTGAAACCTGAATTTATGTATTGGACCTATCGTATCTCTGAACAGTCTGTGATTTTATGCATGTATTCTCATGGATTAAAATGCCTGGTGTGCTGTGGCCAGAATACAGTCTTCAGTGTGGCATTTACTCTTTTTACTCGTATTTCTACTGTTACATGGGAAGTCACCATCATATAAGGCAAGATTTGCCAGTCTGCAGAATTTATGATGACAGATCGCTTTCTGTTTAAATTCATGTAAAAACATTTGGGCAAGATGCTGAGGTCAGCCATATACAATAAATTACTTTCCCTTTGAAAGTCATAAAATCATAGTAATGTTTTTGTTTTCTGAATCTGTTTTGGAAGAGAGGATTAAGTGGTTAGTCCTTGGGTTTGAGGGAAAATGAATTTTCCTAGAAATCAATAAAGCTGAAAGCAAGCTTATTTGCATCACAGACTTTTGAGGAAACCTAAGAACCTTGTCCTCTGTCTTTGCAGCTAGCCAGACCTCATTGCCAGCCATGAACCAAGGTTAGGGTGTGCTTTGGAAATGAGTGTGGCATAACTGGAAAACAAGCCTTATGAGCCTAAGCTCACATCCCAGTTTTTGTGTAGCACAGGCAAGAGTTTTCTACCTTGAAGAACCCTCCTTAATTTAAGTGTTTCAGATGTCAAGTCTGGGGCCTACTTCTTAAGAGGTACCTCTGCTGAATTCAATCAAGTTATGTTGGTGTAAATGAAATCTGGGCTTTTAAGTCGTGAGTTGGGTTTCTCATAGTCTGTGCTAATCACAGTTGATTAGTTTTGAGTCTGTCAACTGGAATTTGGCATTGAAATGAGCTGCATGTTTTGCACATTTTCTGTGATGTTATTCATAGTTCATTATGTTCCAGAATAGACTTTTGCAATGGAAACAGCTAAGCATAACTGCTTCCATTTCTTTTCAAAAACAGCTATTTAAATTAAAAAACAGCTATTTAAATATAAGTCCATGGATTACTCTTCAGGATACAAGCAAAATTTTAAAATAGAATCTTTGATCTCCTTGCCTGAAATCACAAACTTATCAAGTGTGTTTCTGCCTTGTTGGGCATCTTGCATGATCTCACTTCTTCTATTTTTCTTTTTTTCCTAGCGTGTTCCTACCACTGTCAATGGGAAATTTGCTGAACTTTATCCAAATCTTTAAACCCATCCTCACTTAGGATAATGACCAGTCCAAGGTTTGTTGCTTCTCAATATGCTAACAAGTATTGTATGTAGAGAATGGAGTGGGAGAGGGAGAAACAAGGCTCATAAAAGCTTTTATGTTCAGTTTCCAGTGAACTTTCCTATTTTAACTTTGAGTACGTTTGAAAGCAGAAATAAAAGCTGAACATAAACTATAATCAGATGGTATGGTTTCATTGACTAAACATATCTCCAAATTTCAGTGTTTCAGTTTTAATGGTACACAGTTCTTGAGATGCAAGTGCAGTGACTGTGTGTGAAATGTTTTTTCTGCTGTATTACCTGGCATAGCCTGCAGACTTAGGAGACCATGTTGTGTTTGGCAGCTAAAGTTTATAAAACAAATGTGTGGGTTGCATCAGCTCAGTAATTTTTAAGGGAAGCTTTGCCCTGTGAGACTAAGGAAAATCTCATAAAATTGTTCTGATGCACAGTCTTAAAATCAATTTAAGAATATAATTATATATTATATAATTATATATAATTTCCCTCATGTTGCTAAGGCTCACAAAATGCTGAATCTCAAGCACAAGAACAGAGTGCACAGCACAGGCGGCTGAGACCCTGACCCAAGCAGTGCTGGCAGTCGTGCCCAGCTCAAGGGAACAAGTCTGCAAGAAAAAGGGGGGAAAATAAGAATTACAGAAACCAGTTTTGTGTCAAGGGAAGGAAAAGGAAAAAAGAAAATCTCGTGGCAGAGCTGAAGATCAGGGTTAGCAGAACATGAATGGAGTGCAAAGGACTGGCTGGGCTGCTTGGAGCTTCCTGGAGACACCGCTGCAGGAACACAAACTGCCTTCGGTCTTCAGGGGTTCTCATATTTGTTATCTACTCCTGTCTCCAAATGGATGATGTTCAGTCTTAAAACACCTCAGATAACCTGTCTGTAGATTAACTTGAAGATTAAGTTTTTCTAGGAGTACTAATTATAAGAGTTTAAAGTCAAAACCTTTGTTAAACGTGCTGTTTATATCCAATAAAATTTGGTGGTATCTGCATAAGTGTCCATGTGCTGCTCTGGAGCACCTGCCATACTTGCCTCGATGGATGTGACTGAACAGGCTCTTGGAAGATGTCATGCTCTTTCCTGAGACGCACACCACGGCTGTTCCTGCAGCACTCGCTGGTTGTGGCAGCCTCTCCTCCCTGGCCTGCCTCTGTGAACGTAGGGTTACCGCACGCTGACTCTTGCACAGAAACACCAGTTATGGCCCAAATACACTTGTGTTTCTTAGGTTTCACGCATCTGTTTGGAAATGCCACATGCAGCTGTTCTGCAGTTCCCCCTAGCTGCATAACAAACTTTTTTTTTTTTTTTCAGTCCTCACCAAAAGCCAAGAAATCTTTACCAGCTAACACAGCTTTTGGCCCTGGTAGGCGAGGCAGAAGTCCAGTAGTGCACAGGCCAAATCACTTCAGTTGGAAGGTATTGTGCCGTTATTTGCTTTGGAAGCACGGGTACAATTTATTCTCGTGTTTGGGGTTCTGGTGTCACCGATTCCCAGGGAAGAAAGCTTGGCCTCGTGTGTAAGCGGAAAACATCCACACGTTTGTGGGAGGCCAGCACAACCGTGAGCAGAGCCAGTTGTGTGCTCCTGGGTCAGGCTGAGGTGGACACAAAATGGGGGTGGCTGTGGCGCGTTTTGGGAGAAATCTTTTGGTAAAATGTCACTTCTCAAAACGAAAGTACTGAGAAAGGAAATGGGTAACAACTGTCCCTCTGCTGGGCCGCAAGGGCTCTCACAAGTCTAGAGAGAGCAGAGGGGCCCCGGCAGCACCAGCAGCCCGCTGCTTCTGGCGGGAAGCCCCCGCCGCCACCGCCATGTCCGGGCCGTTCAGCACCTGCCCGCCGGGGGCTGCCCGGTGGCCGCAGCGTGTGGCAGGAGCCCGGCGGGGCCGGCCGAGGGGCAGCGGGGCCGAGGCGGGCAGGAGCCGCCCCCGCCGGCAGCGCCCGGGGCCTCCCGGCGAGCGGCGCCCGACCCCGTTACCGGCACCGCCTCAGCCGCGGGGCGGAGCGGGCGGCGGCGCCCGGCAGGAGGCGGCGGTCGGGGCCGGGCCGGGCCGGGCCGGGCCGGGCTGGGACGGGGCCGCTCCCCCCTCAGCACCCCCCTGCGGGCCCCGCGATGTTCAACCGGGCCGTGAGCCGCCTCAGCAGGAAGCGCCCGCCCTCAGGTACCGGGGGCGCCGCCGCCGCCGCGCCTCACGCGGGGGGACGGGACCGGGACCGGGACGGGACGGGACGGGACGGGACGGGACGGGACGGGGGGAACCGCTGAGGGGCTCGGGGACGGGGCTCGGGACGGGGTCGGCTCTTCCCCGCCGGGGGCGCCCCGGGGGCCGGGTAGAAGCCGAGAGCCAGCCCCCGGCGTGCACCGAGGAGCGGCCGCCGCGCTGAGGAAAGCGGAGCGCGCTGCTGGTCTGCTTCTGGGCGCGTTTTTCTGAAGGATGCGTGTCTGGGGAGCGCCTCCAGAGATGCTGCGAAAGCAGAACGTCCCCTCCGCTTCCTTCCTGGGGGCTAAAAGTGGAAGCCGGTGGCCAGCTGCTGCTGCTGGCCATGTCCTGGGGCAGCCCTGGGCAGCTGCTGGGAGAACCCAGCGGGACTCGGCCAGGGGCACCCGGACAGCGAGGGGCTTTTCCCTCTTCATCGCCCGCCGATGGAGCTCCCCGCTGTTTCATAATCCCGGGTTATTAATTCCAGACCGGCGGCTGTGGCCGGACAGGGTTCTGGTGGCCGCAGGACAAGATGCGGTGTCAGGAGCGCTCCCAAAGCAATAACAAGGCTTCGTGGCTTCCCGAAACAGGCAGGTGAAACACGGCGTGTCCAGGCGTTCTTCAACACGGCTGCTGGAAACGGAGAAAGATTTCCTGAATTAACATTCAAGCGTATAATCACAGGGTGGTTGAGGTTGGATAATGAGGCCCGTGATGGACGCTTGGCACGGGCACTGGCTGCGTGCTCGTCTTATTGCTGCGTGGCCAGGGGCTGCGTGCGGTGGGTCAGGGCTGGCAGGTGCTGAGGTGAGCATCGGCGGCTCTGTGAGGGCCGGCGCGTCCAGCTCGGCCGTGCCTCGCTATCTCTGAGGTTTGATGAGGTTCCACATTGCTTTGTGGCTGCTGAAAGCCAGGGCCGCCGCTGAGCTTTGATCTGCAGAGCCGTGGAGCTCGATGTTAGCGCTGCTTGCTGTGGTTTTGGCCCAAGTTTGGAGGCTGCAGCTCTTTGCCGATTTCGGTAGTCCCTCTCAGCTGACAAGCACAGCGTTACTAGCGCCGCGCTTACCAGCACATCTGCCCCTTACAAAGAGTCTTTATCCCCAGTGTTGTTGCATGACTGGAAAAAACAGCTCCTGTAGGATCCTTCCCTGAAATAACGCGCTAGCCTGCTCGCTGGCAGAGCATAGGATTCTTCTCTAAAATAATGGTGCAGTTAAGGCAAGTACTTGATCGTTTGCTGTGTTTGTACCGGCAGCTGGACGCTGCACATCACAGAAGCAGTTGTGTTAGGGCTGTGTGCTCAGTGGAAAGTTTGCTTCAGCAGACCCCGAGCTGCCTTCTGCTGTGCGCGCTCTGTTGGCTTGCACTGCCTCTTGGCTTCTGGTCTGTCTGAAAGATAGCGAGCACTTTCCTGTGGCATTAAGAAATAAGAGATATAATTAGCATGTTTATCGCGTGCGTTCTGATTATGGCTTTTTCGGGAACGTAAGTGGGAGAACTGCCATGGCGTAATGCCCTTTTCCATGCTCAAAATTATCTCCCAGTGCCCAGTGGCAGCAAGTGCCTGCCTTCCTCATTCAAATGCTCACAGACATATACCTGTTGGTCACTAAACGCTGGTGCTGAGCCTGTTATTGCAAGTGTATGCCGTGTAACTTGGTCACCAGATGATTTAAACAGAAGAAAGTTATCTTTATAAATAGCAAACAGTGATAATTAGGGTTATTCCTATATTTACGTTTATTGCAGGATTGCATTCTAAAATAAACAGTTATAGATTTTCATTGAGCTGTACACCAGCGGAGGCATCGTTTTTAAGGAAATTTAGTAAGATCTTTGGGGTATGGACATGGGGATCATTCTGGTGAAAACTTTATCCTGTCTTAAGGTCATAAAAACTTCTGGACATCACACATCAAATCTGCTAAATGAACCTAATACGTGGAGTGGGAAGTTACCATCCAAATTGGGGGTCACTTGTATTAAACAGGAGAATGTTTGTAACTGCTTATTTAATGGGGTATAATAAAACACCCAGCGGCTTTCATGGGCTTATAAAGCTGGAGGGTGTTCCCCCCTGCCCAGCACCGCGTGCGGCCTGTTTGTGCCGAAGGGGAAGGGACGACAACGCCTGGTGGCCGCTGTGGTGTGCAGTGGTGGCGCTCCGTCCTCCCTCTCAAAACCCAAATTTTCCCTACGAAGGCCGGAGGAGGGGGTAGGGAGAACGGGAGCAGCCCCACAGGAGAGCAAGGGGCTTGGGGGGTGATGAAGAAGAGGAAGGGGAGCGTTAATGGTGGATGGGGCTGGGCTGTGCTGGGTGGGCTGGGATCGAGAGGCAGCTTGGCCAAACGGTGGTCGGCGGAGAACAGAAAATCGCCTCGGACACGTGAGGAAAGAGGGGTGGTTGGAAATCATTAGTCTGCCAAAATGTTGGCTGGAAAAAGGAAATCAAGGAATAAAGCCTCACTCCCATGCTTTCTGTGCTAAATCGCGTGTTTAATAAAGGGGTGCCCTGGCTCTTTGGGCCGCGAGCAGCTTTACGCAGCGCTGCTGCTCGGCTTGCAGGTGGGAGCAATCCTCAGAAGCCCGCGGTGCTCTGCTCACATGTGCCTCGCTATTCCCACCTAGCTATCACTTGTTTTACAAAGATTAGATGCCTGGACACTTTGAGTCAGGCTCCTAAAATAAATTTCACAAATCGCAGTCAGGAACCACATCCTTTTGCCTGGGGGGGGGGGAAACTGAGGCACAGATAATTCACTGCAACGCTGTGTCTCAGACGGTGGTGGTTTAGAGACAGCCCCCGGGGGCTGACTCCTGGCCTTTAACCAGTAGTGCTGGGTTTGTGGGGGGCAATTAATTTTCTTACCCAGGGCTGTAGCTGTACCTGCTGCGTTGGAGACCAACCTGTCACGGTCCTTGCCAAGGGCGTGTCCTGAAACCTGAAATAACCGCTTGTGAAGTGGGAAGGGGAGATTTGCACAGTGGTCTCTGGACTCTGGACACAATGGACTCTGCAAGTCTCTAGCAACCCAAACTCTTTGCTGCAGCGCGAGTGTTTTGTAGGGCTCAACCATAGCTGCAAAGGGCATCTGATAGTACAGCTCTGCACAGATCATTCTGTGAGATACTTGCTGAGGTTTAGATTCATGGCGGAGGGAGGGTTTTTAACAGAACTTTAGCAGAAGTTGCTGGGATCCATGTTTCCAGTACGCTGGCAGGGACTAACGAAGGGGCTGTGAAGATGCCTGCAGCGGTTTCAGGAAGCGCTTCGTGCACCTCTTTGGTGTGTAGGGACCTCAACTGGTGCCTGACTGCTCATGGGCAGCCCTTCTGCGTCTCCTCCTGGCATCCCGAGTGTACGAGGAAAGGAGGCCAAGCTCTTCATGTGTATTTTAGAGTTGTTCAGATCAGCAGTAAAATCCCTGGAGCCTTCCCAAGTAATAGATCTTCTGATGCGTAGCCAGCAAACAAGTTTTTGGCCTCACCAGCCTTGGATGTGATGTACTTTCTATCCCTGGGACAGAAATATTCAGAAACGTGTACCATCTGTCCTATCTGCGGTGGCTGGCTGGCAGATAGGCCACGGGCACAGTCCAGCGTACCTTATAAAAACAGAACTTGAGGGGACTTGAAAGCAAGCAGGCAAACAGAAAAAACACCCGGATGCCGCTCGCCCAACGCAGGTTGGCTCAGCTGGAGTGAGGCTCCTCTGCCAGCTGCCCCTGTCCCTTGAGACCACGTTAACGCGTGAGACTTGTTCTGCTCAACAAAGCATTGCGTTTCTTTCTCGTTCTGCCTTTTCCCACCTCCCAGCAACGATTCTTTTCTTAAAAGTAAGTTTCATGCATGCAAGCCACTGGGATTTGCTTTAGAGGAGCCGGTGTCACGGACTGCCAGAACGAAAGGCAAACGGTCCTGCTGCTGCGCGGGCTGCGGTCACTGCGTTCCGCAGGCAAAAGGTGCTTGGACTCCCATAAAACAGTGACAGTGCCTATGGCTGGGCTCGTGAATTATCCAACTGCAGGACAATTTTACCTCTCTAGATGCAAAGCAGCATTCAAATATGTGCATGTGTTTATTTTCAGTTTTATGGCGTTTCCTTTAAAGAGCGCAGCTGTAATCCAAGGGTGCAGAGGGGAATGGGGAAGAAATGCATGTGATATTAATCACTCCTAACAAAGATGCTCTTCTCATTTTTTCCAGAGATAAACGACAGCGAGGGTCACCCAAGCAGCAGCCACCAAAGCTTGAAAGGAACCTCGAAATGGGCCACGTCACTGGAGAACCTCCTCGAAGATCCAGAAGGAGTTAAACGATTTAGGGTTGCTATATTACCTATAAATATTTATATAAACTGAAATTAGGAGGAGTGAGATGAATGAGGCTCACCACAAACGGTGCAGCTGTGCCAGTGCTGTAAGCACACGGGCTCGTATCCTTCTAGATGCGTACCCTGAGCCGAGGTGGCAGAGTTGGAGCTGTGGCATTTGCCGAGCTGCTGATATGGGGAATTGCTTGCTCTTGTAAGGCCTGCGGAAGGCTTTGGGTAGCATCTTTTTAATTGGATCAGTCAGCTGTTGTGAGGATTAACAGTTTACTGTTAGATAAACTACAGTCCTTGAGCAACTGATCTCTTCTGCCGAGCATTATTAATTGCTGGGACCATTCCCACACTCTTTATTCTCACATGTTGGCCTCACTCAAGCAGTAAGTTACCACAAACCATTCCCTGAGCCTGATAACTCCGTGCGGCTCTTATTTTATATTGCAGCAGCTGTACTGAAAAACATTAACTTAACTACAAACTGTGGGCTTGTGTAGCTCAAAATGCAGGCTTGAGGCTTAATTAGGTAAGGGTGGACAGTTGGCTTAATAAGGCCTTTTAGCCAAAGTCAGAGGATTAGCTGTAGCAATAGGAACTACCTAGTCAAGTATGGCTTTGCTGGGCCAAGCACTGATAAAATGCACTGGGATAAAATTATTTCCTCCCAGACTGGTCTGAAAACTGATGTAAACCAGGACTATAAACCACTGTAATTACTGTGTGATTTAGAATTCTTAAAACAACAACAAAATCTTGGTACTATTTAATTCTTGGCATTACTTAATCTCTATTTTCTAGTGCTTGAAAGTAAAAATTGACAATCTCAGAGCTATAAATATTTCAATCACTGCTTTTTATATGTAAATTTAACTGCTTTTTTCCCCTCATTTTAAAACATTCTTCAGTTTTGGGAGAATGTTTAAACACCATTTAGAGAAGGCAAATACGTCTTCTGCTTTAGTTACTTAAGTAAATTTATTGCCCCTGATGATCATGTTTAGAAACACTTTGACTTGTAGAGATTCTACTCATTAAAAAAATCAGAAAAATGCTAGACAAGAATCTCAAGTGCTCTGTTGCTCTCATTAAAATAGTTCATTATACTCACCTGCTAATGAATTCATATATTTTCAGAGTTCCATTTGAGTAATAACTGTAAAATTGCTCAAGTTATTTAAGGGAGACTGAAGAAACTCTTCATCTTAGTTACTGATAAGCTCCAAGATTAGATGTTGCTCATCCTTCTCCTGGAATGTGCTTTTAAAGTGCTGAATATATTGTTCATTTGTGCCTCGGCAGTGTGTAGACACATTAATGCAGTGCTTCTGTTGCACTCTGTTGTGTAAACTCGTGGCATGGTAAAAACTAGCCACAGGCAGCTTCTGGCTTTAATAGCTATGGAAGGAAGAGAGAAAAACAATCGAGAAATTGGGTCCTAGCTGTGTTAACTTTTCTTTTTCTTTTTCCTAGGAATTTTTAAAGAAAGAATTCAGTGAAGAAAATGTTTTGTTCTGGCTAGCATGTGAAGAATTTAAGAAAACACAGGGAAAAAAACAGGTATGCTTCCTAAATGATTTTTACTTGTCAGCAAGGATTCCATAGCAGGAGTGGAGCTGTGACATTTCTGTCACGTAACGTGCTTCGTGTGAGTGCAGATAAACACCTCTGAAGGAGTTGTACTGAAATCATTGTGGTAGAATTGTTTAGAAACAAAGTTGGTTTTATTTCTAATCAAAACAAAATGCTGAAATTGCCAAGTTTGCCATGTTTGACAACTAAAATTTTTGTTGTTGCTTTGGAATAGCAAAAGGTTTAGTTCAGTAATATTCCATCACCTTGTTTGAAAATATAAAGTTATCTAGTTTAGGACATTTTAAAACGTAACGGCTATTATATCAAGATACACACCACTGTGCTTAATATGCAAATATAAAAACAAACAGCACAAACAAAATGTTTTACAATACCAAAATGAATTGTTTTGCCTTATCAAATTACCAAAGCAAAAGAAATTGAGGGTCTGTTTAGATTATTTTGTTTAAATATTCAGATTGATACATTCATTTTTTTTTGATTGATACATTTCTATTTTCATAAAAACTATAGTTTTCTAGTAAAAATATTCTGTTGGAAACTTTTTAACCAACCATCCCCAGTAACTTTCATCTAAGTCTAGGGGCAACAGGAACACAGGATGTACTTTTGCTTCTTCTTAGATGCCTGTAGAGTCAGGCATAAAATATATACCATGTTTTGTTTGATTGTTTCTGGAAAAGCTCTAGAGGTTTTTTTTTGTCAATTTCCAAGTTTATCTATCTTCAAGTTGAGAATTCTGTGACCATAAAACAACAAAATTTCAAAATTCCAATTGAATAGCACAATCAGTGAGAATCAGGTTCTTAAATCTCAGAAGCCCTCTTTTTTGGTATCCTACCTTTATGTCCTTCACATATCCCCCTCTCGTTGTTGACAAAGGGAGAGTTTTGGAAGGCAACAGGTGCAAACTTAAAGCCCCTGTTGCATTATTCTGGCCAAACAGAATATCAGAGGAAGTGAGGCTGGGAAAATGCCATTTAAACCTGCTTCAGATGGGACGCCACATGCTGTGAGTAACATCAGAAATGTCAGGGAATTGGAATCAGGTGGGGGAACCGGCCTTCTAGGGGCATTATAAAGTGCACGTGGAAGAGAGCTGCCCCAGTTCTTGTGTCCAGACTGCAGGACTTCCTGTCTTAAGGCCAGGCAAATGTTGTCAGTGGGAAATGTTTTCCACCAGAATGCTGGATTTTCAGCAAAATGTATTTTTGAGAGTAGACTGTCAACTTTCTATAAATATTCTGTATAGTTCACTGAAAAAGTACTCTCCACATAACAATTTGCTTCCTTCAGTTATGTGTTTTTTTTGGTATTGTTATTTCCATCAAAAAAAAAAATATTATTGCCAGAAGAGAAAAATGTTCGATTTGGCTGCACTTTCGGTAATATTTAGAGCTATTTCAGCTCTGTGTATTTAGTTGCTTACCCTTCCTCATTTAGGTCCATGCATGCAGACAGTCTTCAGAAAAGAACAACTACTCAGGCCATCATTCTGTGAGATGTAAGGCAGAAAGAGAAAAGAAGTGGATGAGGCAGGATGAAAAGAGGTTACCGCTTGTGCTAGCTGCCCCTCTGGTGGCAGCAGTTGCAGTAGGTGGGGTGAGGAGCGCTGCGAGTCCGTCTGTCCCCTTGCCTCTGAGGGGATGTTTCAGCTGCAGCCGGGCTGGGGCGCGCTGGAAGCCAAGGTCTGATGGCACCAAGCTCACCCAGACAGGTCCTCTGACCTGGCTCTGCTCTGGAACAAGCAGCTGCTTCCAATCCCGTTATGTCAGTCTGAGGTAGAAGGCGTTTGATCTCTTCCTCCCCCAGATGTCCATACAGTATCCTGACTGGTATGTTTAACATGCTGGGCTGGGTATGCTTGATCTCTTTCCCTACTCACCTTCTGAGTTGGTAAAGTAGAAGACAGCATCGCAATTCATGAACAGAGGGGAAGATCCCTTTGCTCCGTGTAGGGCAGATGGTTTTTTTCTTTGTATGCCACGCAGTGTCCTTGCCAAGAGGCGTGTAGGTATCAAACCGGATTTTAAAAAGGAAATGAAAATGGCAAATCCTTCTGTCAGGTCCCATGTTTTGCCATTGGATAGTAATCATATTTTCCCTTACTAAATAATTTCCATCTTTTTAGCTTTTACAGGATTGTGCACGCTAGTGCAGGAAATGGCAAACTGATGTATAGAGATAGTAGTTTAGCGAATGCTTGAATGGATTGCCAAATGAATGGATGGGGACTCGGTTAGTTTCCACTCAGCTTAAATATTCAGTACCAGTCATTACAGCACAGTGTGTAATGAGAGCTTTGGCATATTAGACTCCAAGCGTTACAACCAGGTAGAATTAGTGTGCTTTAGGATGACACAGATTTGCAGTAAGTTTTCATAGCTACTGCTTGTTTAGATAATTTACACAGCTAGAGAAGGCACTAAAAGTAGAAATCCTTCAAGTGTTCACGATAACATTAAGCACGAATATGTCTTCTGAAAGTGATTCTTGCAGAAATCGCTTTGCATCTATCTGACGTGAGCAAAGTATTCTAAAACCAACTTAGCTATTTAATAACCTGCTTCTCATTAGAACTGGTTTACCACAGAAACTCTCACAGACACTCAGATTTCGGTCAGATGAAGTTGATTTCAATTTAACCTGGATAAAACAGGATATTTTTTTTCTATTTTTGAAGTATAAAATAAACTTGTCATTACTTGACGTGAGAGTGTTAGCATGGGGGTTTTCTTAGATGCAACTTGCACCAAAGTCACCAGCTGGTCGTTGGATGAATTATCCGCTGTGCCCCGTGCTGTCGTGGTCCTTCTGTGCAGCCTGCAGCTGCGTGGTCCTGCAGGGGTGCTGTACGGTGGGGAGGTTGGCTCGGGAGCTGCTGCCCTTCCCTCCTGTCCAGCCCGGTCCTTGCAGGCAGGCGCCAGCTCGCTCTGGCCGTGCCTTCTGCTGGCTGCAAGCTGCCTAACTCTGTTAGTGCCATTCTAAGAAAATATCCGGTGCCTTTCGTCAGGGCTCATTAAGTTTGCTTCAGGCTTTACTCTAACCACAGCCATGTGGGCTCTGCCTAGAGAGCTGACGTCTCAAGCCTACACGGCAGATCTTGCAAGATGTTGTGCAGATGCATCTTCTCTGCCCCCTTCCTCCTGAACGTGAGCCACTGTGCTGCCAGGGTTGGTTGATCACAGGAGCAGAGGGAGCACTGGCAAGAAGAAGCCTGGCTCCTGACCGTGGTGTTGGCTCTAGACTAGTGGTGGGAATGCGGAAGGCAGCAGAAAAGGAGTTCTGACCATACTGATCCTTGAGTTTACGTTTGTTTTCCTGTTTTGGTGAGCTAATGCAAAATGCATGCATGGTTCAGGGAGATTTTCAGCATCTGCAGAGTTAGGCGGCAAGCAGACTTCATCAAGAGCCTAGACAGGTCTTTAGGTGGACTGACTCCGAGCTGTTTTCTTGCAGCATGGAAGTACAAGCTCAGGAAACACCTCTGCCATTTAAAATAAAGAAATAAAAAGGATATTTTCTTTATCGGTCCTTTAAAACTGAAGCCAAAATAGAAATGTCATTTTTAGTGAAGATAGGGGAAGGAATTATGTCAGGTCCATTGTAGTAGTGAGCTCTGCTGCCACCCATATGGTCCGCATCTTAGGGAACGTTTAACTATTGAAATGGGAGTGGTGGGGATAAGTGAATAAAACTTAACTTTAAATATTTTACTGAGGTTAGTTGTGGATTTGTGCTCGTTAATGAAATAAATAACATGTCCATTGTGCTACTTTCCAAGCTTTAAATGCTTCTTCTGTTGCAACTGAGCTTTAAAGACAAGTTACAGATTGTAGGAAGTGTTTTGAACAACAGAGAATCTTTTCAGCTGTTGCTGAAATTCAGCAAAATACTCAAGAAGTTTTGCAGAGACCGATTTCAGAACAAATATGTATTATGGTTGGACTCGATCATCCTGAAAGCCTTTTACAGCCTAAATGATACTGTGATTCTCTACCTATTCTATACCAATTTCTTCTGCTACTTCTCCTGTGGAATGTGGCAGCGTTTGTAAAGGACTAGGTAACGCTGTGCAGCTGCAAACTGCTGGAGTCTGCTCTGATGAGCATCTGGGACTCCCATTCACCTCATTTGGGAACCACACATGCTTTGGAGCTGAATTTGACCTTATGAAAGGAAGTGGGAAAGAATATTATATCCATTTGAACTACCGAGGGGGATTTGTGTAGACAGAACTTTGTATTCCAAAGGGGAACTTGGCGTGGACGCAGAGGCGAGTACACAGATGTAAGAGAAAAGTGCCAGAAATGCTTTAATAACCACCTGTGAACAAGGTCCCAGTCTCAGAATCAGAGCAGAGTCCCCAGTGCTGAGGCGTTAGCTTGAGGCTAGAACAAAGATCGCCACCCACCTCTTCCGCCTGGACCTGGCTTTCCACGAATGTCCTCTGGGGAAGGTATCACCATACAGGCAGCTTTACCGTACCTTCATTTATTTTTTAGTTAAACTGATGCTTTCCTGCTGGAACATCAACATAGCCTAACCGTGGCTCTGTGTGCGGCAGAACCTGTGAAGTTCAGTCGTGCACTTCCACATGTCTCCAGTACCACAACGTCAGGCCCCCCGTGTCTCTGCAGTGACCCCCTCTCCCTACCACAGTTCTTTCACTTCCTTTCTTTGTCATTCTTCCCCACCAAATCCAGAGATCCTCCCCATTTCACCAGCCTCCCACACAGTCGTCTTGTTCCCCCCACGTTCTCTGACTTCCTCACAGTACTTCTGTTTTCTCTCACGTTTCCCCTCGAGCCTTCCTTTACTCTTTCCCCGTGGTGCCCAGCTTGCTGCTGTGCTCCGTGGGCAAGAAGCACCTCGTGCTGTGGCTGGCGTGGAGCTACGTGGGTATTGATTAGCCAGCTGCCAAGTCCTTGCTGGCAGCTCAAGGAGGTAACTTTGGAACACATCCTGCAGCTTTAGCTTCAGTGCCTGTGCATTTTTCTGTCTTGCCTTTCTCTTGCCACCCCTCCCCAGTGAATTAGTAGGAATGTAATTATTTCACAGCCCTTTACCCCTCTCTTAAATATGGCTGAAATTGGACAGCAAGTGCAGAAGTCATTTAGGGAAGACCAACTGGCTTTTCAATCACACTTGCTCCTGCAATAACAGCTGAAAATATCTTTTACCATTTGTCTTCAGTAGGGCTTTAACATAATCTAAAGCAGTCTGATTGGATTAATTGCTCATTTAGGACAGACATCTCTGACCCAGTCTCCCCTGATCTTTGAAACTGAAAAGATTGGAGATCTTCATAAAACACCTCACAGTGACCGAATGCACCTGGCACGTGATAGTTTATCCGCCAGATGATCTGTTTTAGAAAGGAGTACTTCTGGAAAATGTGTCCCCTTTGGCAGAAAGAGAGTTAACTCTCAGGCATTACAAATTGTCAAACACATGTTGCTTTTCTTCTAATTATCACCAAATGCTGATTCTCAGCTGTAAAACATTAAAGAAATGCTGGGAGTTGTTCATGGGTAAGGGTTTAACTGCTTCCTCCTTCAAGCCCACTTCCTGCCAAAGGGTCCCCTCGTAGTTTGTGCTGGTCTGGAGACAGTTGCTCATTAAATGTAGTGAGGAACACTGACGCATACCCACTGCCAGTTATCTGGGCCTGCTGCTCTACAGGCCCTGCTTTCAGAAGGCTGCAGTGAGGCTTACCTTGTTCGTGGCTTGGCAGCGTTCTTCCTTGCTGCTTTATCTGACTGGCTTGTGTTTGATTTTAAAGGATTTCAGCCACTTGTACGTTGCTTTGATGCTTAAGGATGCCTGGTGTGGTCAAAGCATTATTGCTGTTACTGATTTATCAAGAGAAGAGCCCTGAAATCGGGGCAAATACTAACAAAGTGCTTCATGCAAGTCACACTTACCTCTATTTAACAGCTTTCAGGGGCTCTTGAGAGACTTATCGATAGTGGTAGCCAAAAACTATTTTTTTTCCAATCTTGTACGCAGCGTTGCACGTGAGCTGCCCTGAGGTAGAAGCACAGTTGTGACAAAACATGTAAGCTGCGCGATGAGGTTACCTAGCAGTAGCAGGCATCATGCGCTACTTTGCTTATTTTTGTCTTGCAGTGAGAGTAAGTTTCCACGGTGTTTTTTTCCTCCTGGGTTCCTTGCATATGCTGGCTATCTATTAGTAAAAATGATCTTCTAGGTAGTGAGGACAAACCCTAGGTGACGGCGCTGTGCGGTTTTATGCTGGATACTCATCTTGAATATCACAACTGCTGTCTGACTGAAGTGCTGAATACTCACAGCTTCTGCTAATGTCAGCGCAGGAGTTGGCCTGCAGCGATGTTTTTCCTCCAGCACAAATAAGTATAAATAAATAAGCTAATCTTTGTATTTTTGTTTTGTTTCCTTTTCAGTTCAGACTGTGTTTTGTTTTTAAGAAGTGAGTTAGAAGTCTCCACCAAAACCTTAAAAGTACAGCGACTATTTCCACAGTAAATAATTCTTTACATAAATGTGTCCTTTTGCAGATGCAAGAAAAAGCTAAAGAAATTTACATGACTTTCCTGTCCAGTAAAGCTTCATCCCAAGTCAATGTCGAAGGGCAGTCCCGTTTGAATGAGACAATTTTGGAGACACCTCACCCTCTCATGTTTCAGAAGCTCCAGGACCAGGTAAAACTATTTTCTTCGTCATGAGAATGGTGAAGAAATATGAACCATATGAATTCCAGTTTGGGACTTTCCTGGAAAATTGGATGAAGTTTGCCCCTGGGTTCCTCTGCTGGTAGCTTGGGAGTCACCGAGCGACTAACTTTGTGCCTACGTTTTCCTGTGTATTCACTTGTGCCGAGTCATTGCTGATGTTTGTTTCTGTAGTTGCCACTGGTTTCCCTGAGAGCTCAAGATTCTTCTCTTTGCTTTGTTTTGTATTTATATTTATGTGAGTATAATGCAGTTGTCCAAAAAGCCCCCTCTTCTGCAACACACAAAATGTAAGAGAGGAGTTGGCATCTGCTTTGCGTTTTCCTACAGAACTTGGGAGGTCTGGTAGAAATTAAGTAATGGACTGCAGGTACGTCTTTTGGTGGTAAATTTTCTTAATTGTTAGCTTAGTTTAAATCGTAAGCTATGAAGTGAGTCATCTGCAGCTTTCCAGCACTTGCAGTCTGTACTATTTTTAATTTCTGTAGCATTCTCAGCACTACCTGTATGTTCCATTTGGCTTTTTTGCAGAGGAACAGTTACACTGATTTAAAATAGTGTTTTCAGCCTATTTTATATCAGGTGCTGAATGTTAGTTGGGCACTGGCTGGATCAGTCGGAGTGATCTGAGGAGCAAAGGTCCTGCCATCCTTCAGGCAGATTCTAAGCCATTGGCAGTGGAAATGCCTGAAACCCAGTTTCCATGTGAAGGAAAAATGTTTTTCATGGAAAAACTCCTGACTTGGTGGACGGGTGGGTGATTACGTGGTGATGAGAGTGAAGCTGGAGAGGCTACTTGGGTTAGGAAGTTTTGCAGCTTTACAGTGAGCATGCACATGAACTGCCAGGGATTATTAAGAGCTGAACTGGAAACGTGCTAGAACAGTGGGAGAAGAATCCCACTGGTATAGGGAGAAAGTCTGCGAACTTACCAAATGCAGAACATTTGGGTTGTTGTAGATTTCCACTGCTTGAAGTTTCTGTTTATTGCTGTTAGATAATTGAGGAAGAGTTATGTTCTTCTCGTCTTCAATCCTTATAAAGTTATGAAGAGCAGTATATATAACTTGATCTCTAACAAACAGTGCTAACTGCTACTGGCAGCGTGTGCTTGAGGCATAGTCAGCCTGGCTTGTTGTCCAGGGCTTGTAGGGTTCCCAGCATCAGTGACAACTAGGACTTAGTTCCCCAGCAGCCCTGGTGATCTAACTGGGGCTACTTCTGGGGCGACCTTAAGCACACAGCTTAGAGGCAGCTGTTCTTGTTGAAAGGCGTTGGAAGTGGTTCATAAAAATCTGTAGATTTTTAAATACTTGCAGGGTAAACGTGCCTGCTCCACAGAGGTGACGAGAGGAGGGAACAAAGAGAACTCAGCTTTTGCACGTGATTATAAAATCTGTCTGCTCTCTGTGTTTGGCTAACCCAGCTCTAGGGGTACTCAGAGAAGATTTTGATCTTAGCGTTCTCCCTCTCTGGGAGATGCTTTAGATGATACCAGGAACAAGAGGAGTCTAAGTTTTTAATGCTGACTTAAAACATTTTAACAGCTGATGTTTTCATTGCATTTTTTTCCCCCTTAAGCTAGTTTGATAAATGTAATTATATTGTAGTTAGCCAACCCCAGCAAGTGTAATTTGACCTTGCTTAACTGTATTGAGTTTCTGTCGAGAGGGTGTTTTGGAATTAATTTTTAGCCTTCAAGATTGCCACCATTTTAAATGTGTACTTAAATACCTAAATATGTAAAGAAGTGATGATATGTAAATTGCATTATGTCATTTATTTTGCAAGGGGGATAGTGAACAAGTGACGGTTAGTAAAGTGCTTTATGTCGTTTATTGTGCAAGGGGGATATTCCAGCTCAAGAAGTCAAGTTCTGTTTGCTTGCCTTTGTGTCTGTTCAGGTTCCTTGAAGATATGGGGAAAAAAACCAAAAAGGCAGTTTGAGATTTTTTTTCCTTACAAACAGCTGTATTGCCCAGTTGCACTATCAGCTAGAAATGAGGCTTGTAAGGTTATCTACACTCGGATTATCCACAAATGCAGGTCAGAATTCAGAAATTCCTCTTGGAAGTATAGTTACTCTGGGTACCATAAAATGTAATGAGTCACAAACGATGGCTCAGGGAGGCTTCTCCAATGAAATACTCGTCAGAGCATGGTGCGGACTTGGGTTTTGCCTTGGTTGTAGTTTTCAGGTTTTCCTTTTTCCTTCCCACTGTTTCAAGACCAAACAAAATATAGCCCCAACCTTGACACTGGCCAGATTCCAGGCTCCTCTCCCAAGCCCTTTTGTTTTCAGAAACCTCCAAATGACTTCTAGCTTTTTTTGCCTGAAGTGGATATAAATAGAAGAGAAAGCAGATGTGGTGAGGGATGAGCCTACACTCGAGCCATTTGACACTTAAATTAAAATACACTTTGAGGTGTATTTTAATGTCGTGCCTTTTAGTAATTACAGTCATGGCAGCAGTAACAGAAAAAAAAAAACAATAGTAGAATTCATATGTTGTCCTTTTCATTCAAAGTCTACTTTTACTTGGGTCATTCTTTTTTGTGTTTTTTCCTCTCTTACCAGATATTCAATCTCATGAAATACGACAGCTACAGCCGCTTCTTAAAGTCAGACATCTTCCTAAACCATAAGAAGTCTGAGGAGCAGGAGGAGAATTCACCAGAGGCTCAGACTGCAGCTAAAAGAGCATCAAGAATTTACAACACTTGATACGATGAATCTTATTAGGAGAGGCAATACAGTAATTAACTTACACTCAGGAACAGTCTAGGTTTATAGCAGTTGCATATAGGGCTTGGAGGAGCTCATACCATTTTTAGGAGAGACTTACCTTTTTAATTGCTTGAATGACTAATTGTTTTTGCATGACAGCTAATAAAATAACCAAGTGTCCATGGAAAGACTGTTTCCTAGCTAAAAGGCTGAGGTATTCCTCCATAACATGAATTGCATTTTATATTTCACAAGTTAAAATGCTTTCAGTTTCTTTTGCTTTTTTTTATTGTTGTTGTTGGGCATAATGATGCTGAGAAGGTGTTTTTTTGTTGTGTTGTTGTTTTAATTTGTGCCTTCTGGTTTTCATTTGTGCATGGCTTTTACTTTCTGAGTTGTTGGGAGCAGCTGTTGAGGAGTATGTTTTAAGTTATTTTGTGAATGAGACATTCATAGGAAACTCTAATTTAGCAACAACATCTTTCAGGGTCAGGATCAATAGAATCTAATCTTACTCCTGTTTTCCAGTGTAACTTTTTTTTTCCAAGGTGATAGAAGTTCTACTTTGCCTTTACTTATTAATCACAGCGCTTCTCTGATCATGATTTTCATTTCTGTATTTCTTCAATTTCTCCAGTATTTTTGCAGTAGACAATCGCCTTCAGAGGCGGGAGCAATGTATATCCCCTTTGGGACAAAAGCTCTTAGATACAGGGCATCTCTGAAGAATTCCTAAAAGCCGTCGGGAAATCTGCCAGTTAATATCCCACATTGGGCACGCTCCTTTCAGCAAAGCTTGACTGGGGCACGTCCTGCGTGTCAGCCAGGTTGTCTGTTACATCAGGGCCAGATGCTGGTACTGGGAAGCATCTGTTTTTTCCTGGGTCTCCTCAGTCCCGCTGTGTGTAGCAAGAGTCATTCTGCAATGGGCCAACCATCAAAGTCTGACTTTATAAGATATTCCTCCTAAAGTCAACCTGCCAGTGTTATTAAATTGCAGTTTTATTTGGGAAAGCAAAAAGCCACGTGCTTGTTCACAGGCTTCACGGTGTATAGTCTAGCGCTGTTTCACTTTCATTATTTACTCTTTTGTTTTTTGCACTGCTTTTCTTGGGCTTTTGTTGATGTGCTGGCTAATCAGATTGCACAGTTAGCTTTTCATATAGTTTGTTTTTTTTTTTTTTAGGAAGGTCAGATGTCAGACATTACTGTCACTATCAGTGTTTTTAAAACTAGGTCTAGATTGTAATTTCTGAGGATGCAGATTCACTTGGTAGACTTGATGATGACTTTTCTTTAACTCTGAGCCATTCGTGCAGGTAATGTGTAAAGAAATTTGTTTCTGTGGGTTCTTCTTGTTACATATAAGAGCGGGAATGGGACTTCTGATTCTTCCCCCAGAGCTAAATGGCCTGTTCATTCTTAGGAAATAAAAAACCAAATTATGAAAGTCCCTCTGTGTGCATGTCTTAAGGTGTAATTCTTATGCAATGAGTAATTTTTCCTTTTATGCTCCCAAAGGATTTAAAGGTGAAGTCATACTCCCACTACAGGCACTCTCAGTGGTGTTTGACATCATGCTTAAATGATATTTCAATGTTTTGCTGAATAGCAATGAAGTATTTACATGCATAAATCCTTCTGTTGTAATGAGGCCTAGGAAATGTGACCATCCAGTTCTGGACTTACAGAGACTACAACTATTTGTAATCTCAGGATGACATCTTTGGAAAATTCACTGTAACAATGAGCTCTTAACGCCTGCCAGGGCAGAGGATGGAAATTCTGTTACGACTGAAGTCCTTGGGAGCAGGCTGCTTAAACACATTCAGGAGTTGGGACTTGTCTCTGCCCAGTAATCGCAGCAGAAGTCTTGGTGATATGGAAAAAAGCAGGATGGGGACCTTGATGGGAAAAATGCGGGATGAACTCTTACCGCGTTCATCACGCGGATGCATAGTAGGTTCATTTTTAATCATATTGATTTAAAAAAAAATGCATGAGTAAGGGAGAAAAGCCTTTGACTATCAAGTTTTGAAACAATAATTAAACCCGAGGCTGTATGAACAACGGTAGGGCATTAAGAGAGAAAATACTTGTTTGTAGCTGCTCATAAACAACTTTTTCCTTGGCAATACTCTCGCTGTCAGGTACTGTATTATTTGCTTGGTGACAGCAAATGCCCGGTGGGAGTAGACACAAAGGTGCTTTACACTACTACCAGCCAAAAGCTACTCAAATGGAAATGCGTTTCTTAGCAGCATTTCAATGCCTGTGATGTTTGTTTCAATACCTATGATGATGTTTTTAGGGTAGTATACCTAAATCCACAACATTTTTGATCTTCATATTGTGTTTTTGCCTCAGCAGTAAAAAGTTCATTGCCCTATTGGCTGTCTTTCCAAGTTTTGTATTGTTCTGTTTTGTTGTTTGTTTTGTTTTGCTCTTAGAAAAGCAACTAGGCTTGCAAGATGTAGAAATCAGAGATTTTTTTCTATCCATGAGATGGTCTCTATTATCCAGTAAGAGAGCAACTGAGGTGAAACAGTGCAAGCAGCTATCTGTAATTGCAGCATGTATATATGTGGAGAACGTTATTTGCTTCTGTTGATTTCATCACTGATCAAACTTTGTGAAATAAATTGTCCGAGGCATATAACAAATTGCACAGGCAGAAAAAGAAATGTTTCTCTGAGTAAATCCTGCATTCCAGCAATAACTGTAAACTTCGCATTGTACCTCGTGCTCCAAGTAGGTATTCAGAGTTGCTTTATGTAGAGGTCAAAGATAGGAGGGATTTACTCCTTTTCACGGAATTTACACTGAAGGTATAAGCACAAAAAGCAAGAAAGTTTTCATGCCTCATCACGTGCCTTGAATTCTGCCCTAATGTGTGTTTCTCAGCTGAAAATTAAAATATTCTACAAATACACCGAGTCTGTGTGCTGATGGCTGTTTTGTTCTGAGTGCAGTTTGAGCCAAGCTCACTTCATATTCTGTAGTGATCCCATTTTCTGCTCTCATTCTCTCTTACCACAGTTGCTTACATTCTCTCGCTGTATGTTTTTCTCTCGGAAGCTAGGGTGGCACAGTGGGTTTCACTTCCGAGTCAGCTGTTGTCTGAACAGAGTGCAGAAAGTCACTCAAACAGCAGAAGATGCTTGTACCCTCATCTCCTCCTTTTTTTTTTTTATTGTTTTCATTACTTTTCTTCCGTTGTGCTTGTTTCAAGTTGCTAACCCATTGATGTGGAGAAAGTGTTTGAAAGACTGTGCAGAAAGAAAGAAAGGTTTCGATACCGGTTGAGAACATGCTTATGTTTTTACTGAAGATGTAGATGGAGTTAAACAAGTAGCGCTTGCATCTGGATTAAAATCTAACTGGGCCTGTGGTACAGAGAGAGGATAGTGGTTCAAACCTGAAAAAGGATATGAGTTCCCGTTTTATAAATTGTGTTTTTTTTCATCCTAAAGACAGAGCAGCAAGTCTTACAAAGTTAACTGGTTTTGCCAGATGTCATCCCCTGACACCAGATGTTTACACGGCCGTGTCCATTGCCCTGTCCCGGAGGCAGGTCCCTTTTGTTTCAAATCCAACACAGCTCCTGTCCAAGGACTTTGAGTGCTCTTTTTATCACAGTTACCATTAAAAGCAAACTGTGGGGTATCCTTCATCCAGAGGATCCACGTAACTTTACTGGGTTGCCATACAAGCCCTCAGCAGCTGCTGCGTGACTGTGATCACTGATTTAGCAGCTTTATTATAGTTGAGGGATGTTTTTCGTCAGTACGACTACTCATATCTTGGCTGATAAGAGTGGGAAATCCATTTCAGTTGGGAGTTAAAAAGCGGCCAATACTGAGCGGGTTGGCGTGGTGGGGGAAGAAAGAGGGAAAGCATTTTACATTATGTGGTTGCTGTTTGGATAAATGAAATAATAGCCAAATTTAACAGCACCCTCTCCTGGCTCCTGGCAGAATAACACGTAGGGATATTGATAGCAGAGAACGGCTGCAAATAAAGGAAAGGCACAGCTGTTCGTTTCCTCAAACTCAATGTACTTGTTGAATGTTCTGTAGACAAGAAACGCGGCCAAGTTAAAATAATAAAGTGGCTCTGATTATTAAAGGCAGTTGGTGTTGCTTTGATCAAAGCATGCTCAGAACGTGAAGGCATCATTGTGTGCAAGAAAACCGACTAGAAGTGCTTTGAAAGCTGGCATTATAACGTGCGTAGTGGTCTCCTGAGCAGACTTCACGTGAGAAATGCTGCACACCGACTTGAGAAAATGGCTGCAGTTGTCCCTTCCCCCTCTACTGGGCTGGGTGGGTGAAAGACGGGAGGACGTCTCCTAGAGGAAGCAGTGACCAGCATGCTCAATTTTGTAGCCCAAGCACGAGGAGCAGCTATTACTAAGCCCTCGCTTCTACCATGCTTTTCTTTAACTTTTCCAGAGATAAAGTACAAAACCACCGCCTGGCTGCATTCCTGGCTGCATTGCTCTTTTCCCCGAAAGGTTTCGCGTTCTGCATAAGTGTGCAAACCAGCAGAGGGTTAGCTGAGAAAAGCAGCAGTGCGTTGGGCAGGGATGGGGAAGGGGGAGTGTTACCCATCCCTTCGTGTCTCAAGAAACCCATTTCACAGCTAAATTACTGCCAATAACGTGTGGTCGCAGCGAGGCCGTCCCAGGGCTGCCTGGGTGAGGTTGGTCGTGCAGGACACCGAGGCTCGGTGTGCAGAAATCCCTGTCAGGGGGGTGCGCTGAGCCTGGCTGCGAAGTGCGTGGCACTTCACAGGCACTTTCCTTTTTCTTCACAAATTCCAGCAGCGTCTGGTCGTTTCCTCACCGGAGCGTGGCTGCAGCAGCCCCTCAGCGCGTGTTTTCCCAAAGGAGTGCCGGGTCTGTCCGTAAGTCGTTCTGCCCGGCTGGACCCCCGAGCCCGTGGGGAGTCCTGGCCACCAGGGCTCCCAAGGCGTGACATGTCAGCGTGCAGCTGGCAGCAGCACAGTGAGCGCTGTATCAGCACTAACAAATGTGGTTTCCGTTTTTTTTTCAGTCCTGTCTCAGCCGCCTGCGGGTTATCATTGCCTGTGACCATTTGATTAGATGGATTTCAAGTGTTTTTCCATGTCATTCATACGCAGAGGTGGGACTTGGAGATATGCGAACACGTTTATGGTAACAACTGCGGCAGTGCAGCTCTCCCAGTGTGACAATAAAGGTACTAACCTAGAGGTAAATTAAAACCTCCCGGGTTTTTCAACCCACAGTCTGGAGGAACAGCCTAATACGAGATTTTCTCGGTTCCTGTTCTGTATGTACTGACTGCAGACTTTTTCCATGAGTTGAATGCTAGGCTTGGCTACTCTTTCACATCAGCAGTGCACGCAACAGAGAGATGTCCTTTTTGCACACCTGAAGCGCTGCACGACCAGACAGCGAGGAGCATAAAGAAAAAGCACGATGCCCTTCTTTTAGTCTGCAAAGAGCTACTAAGAAGAAAGTACACACATTGAAGGTAAAAGGCAACACAGCTACAGATATCGCTGGGGCTGCATAGCTCGGCACGCCACCAAATCGTAGTGGCAGCGTTTTGGTGTTCCCTGCAGGAGCACATCGCTCCCTACATGAGTGGGAAATCCATTTCTGCTGCTTCTCGCTCTGTTTTTTGGTAGCCACCACTGGAAAACTGGCTTCTGAGCATCCCAAGCAGGCTACTGGGTGGTGGCAAACCCACAGGTTTAGAGAAGACCTCTTGGACTGAAGTTGCAAGCTGCCGTGTAATGAACACGACAGGGCTCATGGAACACCTCTGGCTGCTGCTTCACGTCTTTGACACCATTTCTCATGGAGGAAATATGAAATTAACATTTTTATTTTTTTTTTGAGAAAGCTTTCATCCTGAAGCCAACAGAGTATGAGCTGTACATTTCATCCTTTCCTCCCTTTCCCCCACCCACTTCCTGCCCTACTGTAAAGCAATCTGAACTCCTTGTGATCTCGGCTGTCGGAGGGTTTCATCTCCCAAGCTGCTTCGTAGATTATCAGCGGAGTCCCAGCGAACAGATGGCTGCGAGTGACAGCAGTGCTGCAAAGAATTAAGCAAATTATTTCCATCTCAGGACCGGTCTTGTTCGCTACGTTATGTAGCTTCTAAGCATTTTCCATCCACTTGGATGAATATTTGTGTATCGTTTACGGAACATGAACAAAATCTCTCTGAACCAAAATTTCCAACCTCAAGGCGACTTGTTATTTTTGGAGTCATCATCAGGCCTTGGGCAAAGACTTCAGGGAAATCTTATCCTCTGTAGCCGGGCCAATAGCACTGTAAACTTATAGATGAACTGTCTTTTTCTGAGCTCAAGATTAGGCAACAAACCAAACTCTTACTAAGCCACTAGCAGCAGTCAGAAAAACTACTGAGCGTGGCAGTTTTTTGTAATTGTTTGTGTTTGTCATTTTGACTCTTTGCTCTGGTTTGCTAAAAATCTCTTTCATGTGAAAGTGTGGAATGCTCTTCTGTGAGAGGAGCGCTGCCAAAAACCGACTCGGTCTTTTTTTTTCCTCTTCTTTCATTTTTCCCCCCACTTCAGAAGAGAGCCGAGCTAGAAATGCAGATCTTGGCAGCAGGGAGTTTTTTTAAGGGCTCAGCGTTTTCAGTGAGGGATACCCGGGGATACCAGCGCAACTGACACCTCGCCAGACACCCAGAAGGGTGGGGTAGGGGTGAACAAAAGGGAAAGCCACACATCTGAGTGATGCCAAGAGTAGCTTGTGCTCATGGTTATGCTGTTAAGGTTCAGTCGTCCTTGTGTGCAGAACTGGTGTCACAGCAAAGCTCTCAAGGTGGGTAAGAAAATAAAGGGGGGAGAGAAACGACATGTCTGTAGCTGTGCTGCGAAAACCATTATTCACTTCACCATCATCTCTTAGTTTGCCTATGGAAGAGGCTGGGCAGTTTAAGTCTCCAAAAGCATGGTGTGGGTGAGTCCAGCCACCCTGAAGTTTTACTTTTGTGGCAGCACTCTTGTATTAAGCAACATCTTGCTTCTAGACAGGTCTTGTTCCACCAGGCTGGGCGATTTATGAGCATCTGGACTACAGCAGAACAAAGCACCCACTTCCAAGAGGATGTGCAGTCCTCAGCTCCCCCTCTTTCTCTTTCTCCTCCCTCCCAACAACCCCTTTGTGGTCTTTGCCCTGCTTCTTAACCCCTCCCAATCTGTGTAAGCGTTACCCACTCTGGGATTATTACTTTTATTTCCTCTGTTATATTCATCTTCAAAGCTTATAAATACAGTGTTTAGAGGTGGTTGTGGCTCTGAAGGGCTGATGAATCACAAGCCCTCCCATAAAGCCTATAAAAATCATCTTTTTTATCACAGGAGAAAATACAGATGGGAAAAAGAAGTGCTTGTTACTGAGCTCTGAAAAAAAAAAAGGAAAACCATGGCTCACAGCAGTGTAAGCATCACTGTTTTCCATTCACAATATGTTCACTTGTTACAACATGTAACCTAAGCTGCTCATAACATGTCTGATGATTTTTTTTCCTAACATAACATTACCCTAATATTACACAGTTCCGGTGCATTCGTGTACCTCTGCATATCTGGCAGTGGGGATTTTGTTAGCTACCCCCAGGCATGCAGAACAGGTGTGTGGTGAGTATGAAAGAGAGCATGCAGAAGAAAGTTACAATACCCTGAACCAGAGAATGACCATTTCTTTTCTATTGGGCAATGTACAGCAGCTAAATAGTCTGGTCTTGCTAGTATTATATTAGTAAGGAATAACTTATAGCTTTATGTGCTATCGTTCTCTTAAACCCACACCGCGTTACCTGCATCTGCTAAAAATTTCTCTGTTGAGCTCTCCACCAGCTAGAAATCTTTAGGGCCGCTGGTCATGACAGAACCAAATAGGATAAAACGGAAAGGTCCCATGTGGTAAACAGTACTGACATTAAAAAAAAAAAAATAGAAAAAAAAAAAGGCAAAATCCCCCTAAGATTTATCAATAGAAAAACATATTTTACTAGACCAACCAATATAATTGGAAAGCAGACATGCTTTGGGGATCATAAATGCTCCCTGCAAAATTTCTCCCTAAAAAATCAAAAGCTTGGATTCCCTAAAATAAGTCTGTTTTTTCACAATGAAGTAAGCTGGCCTGATATACTATATTGTTTTCCTCCAACTCCTAACCTTTCTTATATCCTTAGCTCAGATCATCACAGCTGCAATGTCACTGCAACAATGACAAGATTAAATTCTACAACATTTGCCACTGGTTTTGCAGCATGTTAGTGGGCAATGACAGTCTGGTAGCTTTACATAATTCAGAAATAGTTCTCAACTAATAACCTACAAAGATTTTCTAGGCATGGAGAAGAACTATTATCACAGTGAGAAAAGAAACAGACATTTCACATTTGTACCCAGGGCTCAGTACTCTGACTGGGCCATCACAATAGCCATTTCAACGTGCAGATACTATGCTGATGAGATCTGAATTACTGGATGTAATTCTACTCCTTGTCTGACACAAAACTGACCTTTTTCACTAGCCTTTCAAGGACTGACTATATAATTAGTTTTGCTGAATCTGATTTGGGCAATATAATATTTCTGTCTTGTTAACATCACACAGTTTGGTTCACTTTCTTTTTTTCCTAAGGTCTAGTCCCTGAGAGATTATCCTGAAGACTGATCCTACTGTACTTATTGCAAGCATGTACTGTCTTAATTGTTTCCTTGTACAGTTGAAATATAATGCTTACATCTCAAGGACATCTCTCTGTTTCTTTCCAGGAGATGGTAATTTTGCTTTACAAGTGTATGGATTTGCTGTGAAAAATCCAACCATAGTCTACATGGCAAAAGAAGAAGGAAAAAAAAAACAACAACAACAACAACAACAATGGATCATTTGTATGATGGATGAGAAAGAAGTCACGGCTACCTCTGCCATTAGCAATTTGTGACATTAATGAAGATTACTCCCCACAGTAGATCTGAGGGAAAGCAGACACAAACAGAAGGGCCCTGTACAGGTACATTACATGGTTCTCACTCCCCAGGAAGCCAAAGGAGCAACATGGCAAAAGGACAGCAAGAAACATCAAAGCCCCAAGCTCTGCTTACAGGGAGGTTGCCAATGCAAAGGAAGAAAGGGCACCAAGTGTTCCAGAGAAGCTCTTCCATGACCTGAGCCGATATTTCTCCATGACCTAAGCCAAAAGCATGTCATAATTCATATCTGCCTCAATTTTCTCACTAAAATTCTTACTCTTTTTTTCTGTTTAATCTTTTTCTGTGTCATATGGTGCCTTCACATTGTTACCATGTCTTACTTATCCTTTCAGTTGTAGAGTACTTTGTTTCCCCTTTTGTGTCTCCCACCCTTCCTGCTGAAATGCCACCCTCAGCTATACTCCACCTCACCTGGATGCTGTCCCATCTTCTCAGGCCCTTCACCATTTTGTCACAGCCATCCTGCTGCTATTTTTTTTTTGAGCTGCCTCAGCTTTTCCCACAAACCTGCCACAGCTGCCATCTCTGAAGCACCCCCAAACCCTCCTCAGCTGCCTGCTTTGAGGTACCTCAGCGCTAACTGCGAACACAGCCACAGCCTCCCCTGAGGTACCTCAGCGTTTCCCACCAAAGCGTTACCATTGCCTCCTCTAAGTCACCTCAGGGTTAACTGCCAAAACACCGACGCTGCCCGCTCTGAAGTAGCTCAGTGTTTCTGTAAAACCTCCTGCTGTCCCCATTTCTGAGGTAACACAGCATTTCCTGCCGTACCCTAGCCTGCCCTCTCCGACTTCCTCAGCATTTCTCGCTAAAATGCTGCTGCTGTCTTCTCCGAGGTCTGCCAGTGCTTCCCACCAAGGCCTTCTGCTCTCCCCTTCCTGAGGAACTGCCAGGTTTCCTGCCAAAACGGCGTCGCCATCTTCTCCGAGTTACCTCAGCTTTTAACTGCCAAACTCCTGGCACTGTCTTTTCTGAGGTGTCTCACCGCTTCCCTCCACGCCTCCTGCTGCTCACTTTCTGAGGTATCTTTGTGCTTCCCATCAAAATGATGCCACACCACCCTTCGCTGAGGTACCTCAGCCTTTCCCACCAAAACACTGCTGCAGGGTGTGACCTGCCAAAACGCCGGTGCTGTGGCTCCCTGAGGAACCTCGGCATTTCCTGACTGAATGCTGATGTTGACCCCTTGGAGGTACTTCATCATCTCACCTATAACTGTTGCCCTGTCCATGCTCGGGGTTACCTCAGTGCTTCCTGCCCAAACATCTTCAGATGTCCTCTCTGGCTTCTTCCCCAGCCTCTGCCCAGGAGTCACCTCAGTGCTCACAAACAGTCCAACGCTGTTCCTTCACCCGTACCTCCAGGTCGCTCTGGGCAGGCTTTCACCTCTCCACAACCATGGCTTCCCACCTCAAGCCCATTCCAGCTCCTTCTGCAGTGCCATTGTCCTTCTGTCCCCCACCTTGTAGGACAGAGGTACTTCCCCATGTGCCCTTTGGCAGCTGGGACACAACTGTCCCCGTGCGCCATGCCCCTCCGGGGCCACCCTCAGCATCCGACTCCTTATCGTGGAAATGAGGCGAGCTGTGGAAACTCACCACAACATGCAGTGTATTCCCACATTTTTGGTTGTTTGCTTGTTGTAACTAATGCTTGAGCTCACTACAGTGCTCCTGCGGGAGCAGTAGGCCTCACTAAGGAGTTGGGTGACTTTCCCCCAAGCTGGTATAAATTCAAAGGGAGAAACCTACAAGACCCTTCACAAGGTAATGGCATTTTTTATTCTGTACCTGAATGAGTAACAAATAAGTAATCTCATCTTGTTTATCCTGTTAATTAATAATTCGTATTGTTCTTTTTAAAAAGTATTACTATTTTTTTTTGTATGAAACTGCTCCCTCAAGCCTTCTTTGTATTTTAGGTTCATGTTTGTCCATAAGCACATGTAAACACACCCATTTATGATAAGCTCTTCTGCTGAGATCCCCAGTGACTGAAAAGCATTTGCGCTGCTGTTCTTTTGGACATCGAAGATGTGAGCCTCAGTCCTTTTAAGTAAATAAGTACGCAGCTTTGATTACATTACTGCATTTCTGAGGTAATTAGTTTTCAGCATGAAAAAGGCCAGGCATGACACAGAGGAGGATTCCTTGTCAATCACTTAAACAAAGGCTGTCCTTTTCTTTCAGGACAAGGATTTCATCCCCAGAATTGAAGCGATACATTAAACTGGTATTTACAAAACAGCCCTTTTTCTTCAGAGATCTACCAGAAGTTAAAGCATAGTCAGAACAGATGGGTCACATCATACCCTTGAATTTAGAAGGATGCCCCCACATACCATATTACTTGTCTGGCTCACTTAGTTCACCAAATAACTTGGTTCAAAGGGGCAGTGCCGAACCTCAGTCAACCCTGAGGAAAAATCCTTGCAAGACAGGGAGGCTACGCAGCGGTGCCGTCCGAGCCTGCGCCTCTCCAACAGCTGCGCCATTTAATGGGGCTTTGGTCAGCCTCCAGCTTCCCATCACAGCACAAGAGCAACACTGTCCTGCGGAGTGGAAGATACTAGTCAGAACCTCGACAACATGGGAGGCTTCGCAGAAAGTGTGTGAATCATTGCTTGTGCTGGTGAGCTTCTTGGGAACTGAAGCAATGAGGATGGGGCAGACACTTGGGGCTAGTAAAGTGACCGTTGCCTTGTGAAGAATGCTTTAAAGTAAGAGAAACTTTTGCTTGGATTTTTTTTTGGTTTGATTTTTTGTTTGATTTTTTTTTTTTAAGTGACACTGAAAATAAAGTTTCAGTTTATCCCTGTTGTAGGTGTACTGATATAGCTGGAGCTACAGCAAAAGTACATTTAGCTCTATCTTGTAGTGAGTCATCAATGGGAGCCTGGACATGCTGCAGGTTGCCACTGCCATGGCTGGATTTGCCAGGTATTTTTTCCAAATGCATGTTCCACGAACGCTGGAGTCACATTTACTTCTACAGACAACAGCACTAACTTAAATGTGATTTAATCAGCTGACAGCTTTTGCATCTGCTGTAGGTTTCATTAAAATAACACCATTAATAGATTTGCATTTTGGGGACCTTTCTTGGATAAGATTGTTCTAGTTGACAGAAACCAGAGATACAATCTCCACCACTACATTAGTGCTGGGATTGTCCAGAGGCTTAAACAGTCCCTAAAATTGTAGCTGGAGGCAAAGAGGGATTTTGTTAAATGCCCTCCTCTCTGTGGTGGCAGGCGGAAGGTTGTTTCTGCCTCCTGGCCATCATTTATACATAAAATCTTAGAAAACAGTCATAAGAGAGCGGTGCTCAAATCTCAGCCAGAATCGTGGCAGATGGGTGACATTTAAAGCCTCACTGAATGCTAAGTAATGGAAAAAAAAAAGAAAAAGAAAAAGAACACATAATTTTTAATATCCTACCAGCACCTTCCTGTGATACCTCCTCTGCCCCAGAAGATGTTAACCCTTGCCCTCACACCAAGCTGGAAACCTTTTTGGGGTCAGAATGTCGGTTTGCTTTGAGGTTTGCATGGTCTGCAGGTGGCAGAGGCCCGCATAAGCAGCAGTTTGACCGCCTGGGTTCCCCTGGCTCCCCCTGGCTCCCTCCAGCACCCCCAGCCCCAGCACAGAAGCCGAGGAACAGCAGCAGCAGGAGGCTCTGTGGTGCCGCTGCCCAGGCTGCAGGAGCAGGGGCGCGGGGTGCCTTTGGGTTGCAGGCAGAGCTCTGGTGATCCGTGACCTGTCCAGTGATCCGTCACCTGGTGATCACTGTGTTAGCCCCATGTCTTTCAGGCTGTGGGGTCAGGTGTGGTTTCCCCTCACATTCTGGGAACACCGAGGGGTGTTACATCCTCACCTGCCCGCACAGGGCTGCTCAGAGCGCCCCTTGTCAGCCATGGGGGAAGGCTTTCTTAGTGATGACTGTTGGGAGATGATGTCTGAAAGTGCTTCAAGACAGGTGAGTTTGTAAGCAGAGCTTCACCTCTGGCTGACCCGGGCAGCAGAAGGTCCACAGATGCTGCTTGTGAGGAGAAGGGAATGTAGTTCAGGCATGCTGGAGCTGAAACACCACCTCAAGCCCCCGTTTCAAGGCTTGTAGCTGGTAGAAGGATCCCACAGAGCCAGCTGAGGTCGCAAGAGACAAGGCAAGGCAACTTAGCAGCACAGGGGACAGCTGGAAGAAAAGCAGTACACCAAGACAGGATATTTCTGAAGGATTTTGCTGGTGTTCAGATATCCATACAGTCTCACAGGCCTCAGTGATAACTCAAGCAAAACAGAATCCACATGGAAATGAGGAGCTGCCTGGTTTTAATACCTTTTTGCTGGCTGCCAGCTGCCCCTTTATCACTCCTTTTCCTGAGGATTTATCACAGCGGATCTCCTGCTTTCTGTGGGAAATTATCTGGAGGGACTGGGAAATTAAGAGAGATGATAGTCTTGTTGATCTCCTCTGAAGCTGCTCTCCTGCCCACTAACCGAGAATGCAGACATAACCAATGCTTTCCTTCTCCAGCTAGGCAGGAAGCAGTTACAGCAGTATTGTCCCAGAAATGACTTTTTTTTTTTTTTTCTGGATACGAAGGGAGCAGTCCTAAGGAAAGCAACCTGGCTTTGCTGATCTTGCTCTTGACTCTCATTTTCTGCCTGTGATAGCACTGATAAGAGTTGACATCATGGATGGGCTGTCATTGACTTGTAAATACTGCCCTGATACTGCAGCTTGCCCTCCTCCTTGCTTCTATCTAAAGAGAGAGAGAGCTGCAAGCAGAGCTGTTTCCAGGATGTGCAGAATACCAGACATTCACTGCATATATACCTGGGGAAAAAGAGCATCACTTGTTAGAATATCCACCCGCTATCCCTGATGTGACATGTCAATACTAATCTCTCTTTGCTTTCCTCTTCGTAGAAGCAATTTCTGCAGACAGCCATGGTGAGGTGGAGTATTAAAACCGAGCTCGCATACTGTCAACTTCATTCTTTGCCACCATTTTTTACGGGTCTCGGCCAACCGTGGCAAGGATGGACTAGATGGAGGGCTTGTCAGAGCTGCAGAAGCTGAGGTAGGGAGTCAGGTTTGTCTGTGTGTGTGTGAACAGAGAGGATCTAGGAGGCAGAGTGTGGAGGGAAGATGGGGGGAGTCAGTGGGAATGGAGCAGACGGGAGGAAGGGATATGATGTGTTGGTATCTGGGCTTGTTACCAAACACAGCATGTAGGCACCAGGAAAAATTAAATACATACCACTGAGCAAAAAAAGCAGATAGGGAATCAGAACAGCTGTGAGGAGGTGAGACAAGAAAACACCGGTGTTTTGTAGATTATTATGCACTTTCCAAAAAGAGATTCAATTACCACAGCTAAAAATACAGGGATGCCAGAAGGTACTCTTTTCCCCCTCTTTTTGCTCTGCATTGCTGACGTCACTTTGTGCAGCTGATAAAGCTGTCAGCTCTTCATTGCTCTGGTGTTTTGCAGCTCATTTTGTCCCCGGGAAGCAACACCCCTAGCTGGTGAGGGCAGGAGGACAGAAATGCTGCAGTTCGGAGCCTGTTGAGGCACCCAGCTGAATACGGGGAGGCTCTGACACCGTGCCTCAGCCTGCTTAATCTCTTCGGTTTGTAGTTCAACACAGTTCAGGTGCAGAACACAGACAAAAGGAATGTATCTGGCGGAGCAGTCCCTGCGTCACCACATTATGACTTTTAATATGACTTTTGTTCTATTTTTTCTCTACCCTGCTAATTCCTCCTCCTGCTTTAGAAGTGTCAATGGGATAAAGGTGGGCAGATGAGGCACTGTGGGATAAGCGCGTTAGCTTAATGCTTCTGAAACACCTGGCAGTGTCAGCGCGGTCATTAAGTGTTCACCTGTAGCTTCCAGAAGTAAGCCCTCACAGAGGGAGGAGGTGGATTTTATACATTTTAAAGCGCTTTCCTGGAAGACGTGGAGTGTTGTAAATGTGCTACAAAACTCCACCAGGGTCAACAGGTTCAGGTGAATTCACCCTTAACACGGGCAGGCACAAGGACACTCCACAGCGAGCACTGCTGGCCCAGAGGGATGAGCACTTTCCTTGTGCTGTCAGTCACCCGGCCAGGAAGCTCGGGAACATGTACTCAAACAGAAACAGGAAAAGAGACAAAGAAAGACAGGCCCTGAGATCCTCATTCTGGCGAATGCAGTGGCAAACCTCACGGCTTCACAGCTGCCTTACCCCAGGACACAAGGGGTCACACCTCTCTGCTCCATGTGAGATACTCACTTGGCACAGTTTGTCCAGAAGGACAGCAGAGTACAAATTGGAGTGTTAATCATGGACACCCACAGTGGAAACGTGCTCCCAAGTCAACTTCACATGTCCTGAGAAACGTGGATCTTCTCTTCTTGTAGCTCTGCTCTTAGATTGCACTCCCTCCCCCAGGAGTGCAGCTCTTGCATGCATTATTCCTCGCCAATCTTTTTTTTAACTTCAGATTTTAACGCTCAACTTCCTGAACTCTAAGCATCCCTAATCCCTTTCCTGTACAGTCGATTTTAAAAAAGAACCAAACCAGAAGCACTGAGAGACAGAAATGTAATTGTGGCTCAACCCAGTCAGTGAATGTTTGCTTCAGGTCCAAAGCTGGTGATTAAGACAAAAACCTAGCTATGTGGGCCAGGACTCTGGTGAAAATCCAGCAGTAAACATGCCACGTGAGGCGAGCACTTGACATCCGCAGACGGGTGCCATCTGTTTCTTCTTTTAAGAGTATTAGCCATCTAATAAAGGGCAAGAGACGCATGGAACTTGGTCTGAGGTCAAAAGAGTGCGGGTGAGATCAGAGGTTTGATTGCCAAGTAAAATGGGTGTATAGATTCACACACACACACACACTCGCTGCCTTTTTTGCAAGTGGAGGGGAGGTACGGGCAGAAGACACACAGTCATACCAGCCAGACCTGGGGGAAGTCCGAATGCAGAAGCAGTGATACAGCTCAGGCTTCTTTTTAGGGCTAGACCAAAGCCTTTTCGAAACGAGGAACTGAGCGACCTCAGAAGCCATAAATTTTGAGTCAACATTTTGCAATTCTACTTCTGCTCCCACACCGCCACCCCTCGTGTCTGGGCAAGGAGCAGCTCACCGCTTCTCTTTTCATGACATACCTCACTCCCTCGCTTACTGGCAAAGCCTGGTCATTTCCTTGGTCAGTAAGTGACGGGGCTGGCGCGTTGCTCGCTCCTCTTTCCCACCTCTCTGCATCGCTTCAGGCCTCTCGGTGGCCAAGCGAGCGTCAGGAGCGTGGGCTGTGTGTGTCCTGCTGGGGCTGGAGGCACATTTATGGCAAGGCTCAGCGGGGACTGCAGAGAGCCCTTCCCGTCCTCGCACGGGCTGGGGAGGGCTGCTCACAGGCAGCACTGCTATTGCTCCCCTGCAACTGAGGATTTGGGGCTGCCTTCCCCGTCTCTGCTCTCAAGTGCTACAAATCAGTACTTTTCGCAGTTTGACAGAAAAATTAGAGACTTTATGTCACCTAATACTGGAGCTCTCAGTGTCAGCTCAATGTAGGAAAGCTCCTGTGCTAAGCTCTGGCTTATGCAGCAGCTCACAATGGTTTTGCTGAGCTGTGGGATATTTCAGTGGGACTGTTGTTGGCTCTGAGCATGTTTATAGTATGGGGACAGTGTACCGCAGCAGAGACATCCCTTTAAGAGCAAGGCAGAAGGGTTTCAGTGTATTCACTTTGTTCTCTTTGTGAGTTTGCTTACACACCCACCCTCACAAGACAGCAACGGTGTTCCCCTCCTGGATTTTGGTGCACGTTGTGGCAGCTTTCAGAGCTTTCAGAGCTTTCAGAGCTGCAGCTGCAGCTCTTTGATTCAGGGAATTAGATGGAAACATCAGGTTTAATTTGAAAACATACAGCAGCAAATGCCCCTTGATTGACGTCACCTCTAGAAAATGAATTAAACATCACAAAACATTTTCAACTTTCTATGCTGTTTTTAGGGTTTAGCTCGCGATATTTTCAACACATGGGCCTTTCAGCCGGTCCTTCACATCGTGACCCAGCTGAGGTCCAGCTTCCCCTCCTTTCCAGCCTGCAGATTATTTTTCTCGGAAGGAAAACGTCACAGATCCGAGAAGCTGCACTTCCATTTAAGGAATCGATCCTCCAGCAGTTACCAGACCTGCCACACTGGGGATTTTTGTCAGCCAAAGCAGCCCATGCTTGGACTGGCAGGTGAGAGGTATGGCAGCAGCCTTGCTCTGCCTGCTGCATGCTGCACAGAGACAAACCAAGGACGAGGCACGGGGCGAATGCCAGTGGTATTGAAATACTAGAAACAATGTTATACGAGCAAATACAAACAAATATTAGTCTTAAATTAGTGGCAAATGTGGTCACAGGGAGTGTGGGGTGACCGAGTGCACGACCCAGAACACAGTGAGCAGCAGATTCGGGACTCTGGCCGTTCAGAGAAGGCAAACCACATTTGCCTGACGTGGGTGCCTGCTTTGACAAAAGGCCCGGTTCTGGGGATGAAGGGACGTAGCGTACCTTAACGCCAGTAGGAGGTCAGCACATCGCAGTTGCAGAAGTTACTCTGGTGTAAATGGTGGAGAAGGAGGTTATTCTTGTTTGTTGCATAAAACTTTGTAACCTTCAAAGTGTTGTAGCTTCATGAAGCTAATACTCTGGGAGTTACTCGGTACTTTTACAACACAAGTTAGATATCTCTAACTAGGAAATAGTCACTACACTGATAGAAAATACCATTAAATAAGCATAACATCTCTTTTTGCCACAAGGAAATTTACTTATTTATAAAAACAGTGCGACACAATCTACCTATAACCGGTTCTTGGGTCTGGTTTTGGACCCCACATCCGGTTTTGGATTTGGACTTGTATTATCTGTGTCACTCAGTGGTACTTTCAAAAATCACTTCTCTCTTTTGCAGTTTATGATTAATTAGCAATGTTATAAATCATTCACCTAACTTATAATACTGAAATGTTGGTTATAAAAATAAACCAGTTCTTATTTGTTGAAGGGACAGCAGAGAAAATGCAAATATTTAGCAAAAGTAGAGGTCACAGAAATGTAAACAATTCCTCGCGTGATTTTTCTTTTGAGTGATTTACTCCCAAGGCAGAAAAACTGGGATTCATGGCCACAACCTGTTCGTGCAAACTATGATAAACAATCTGAGCTTATCTGACTTGAGAAATGCTATAAGAATGCAACTATCCATTATTTAAAAAAAAAGGAAAAGGAAAAAAAAACTTTTTAAAAGTGTAAAAGCATTAGGATATAAGGTAGGTAACTACTGAAACCTACACGCTGCTGAAAGTCGTGTTTCTTTTCACCAGAGGATCAAAGGAAAATGTAAAGTTTCATGTTAAATGGGACAAAGAGCTTTGCTGACGAGAGAAGTACATTGGCCCCACTGCACGCAGTAATGACATGGTACAAGAAGGAACAAGAGGTTATAAAAGAGCAGTCTCCGTGAGCTCTGATTTTAGGCTGCGGGAGTAGAACCAGAACCTCCAATTAAAACGGGAACGTGGGACTCTTTGTAAAGCTCCACGCAAGTGGCACACTCGGTGTCACATTCTCAGATTCATTAAGCACAATGAGCAATTACAGATTAAAAGCTGCTGGTGTCTCACTTCAACCAGGCAAATGCTTTCCGTGGAGAAGAGGGAATGAATTTTGATAATGAGGGGTTTTCAGGCTGCAAGTGTAAATGGAAAGCGGGAACTCTACCATGTCTACAATAACCGGTGCATTTACCGGACCCCTGCAAAGCCTGTACACCTACAATATGTCATCACAGCTCCCAAAGCAACTCTGTCAATGGCAGCTATTTTGCACAGTTCTTATTTCTGTGAATCAGATGGCAACTGCGGGCAGTACCATGAATGCCTTGGTCTGGGAAATAATAAAACTCTCTGTCACTAGTGAAATTGTGAAATTAATTTGATTCTGTTTTTTTGTTGTTGTTGTTTGGTTGTTTTTGTTTGTTGGTTGGTTTTTGATTATTTTTCTGCCCCTTCTCTGTACAGGGTAAGGTGTATTCTGCCACCAGTCACATTTCACGCTGTACTTGTCTCTGCATGGTTGATGCAATTTAGACTTGGATGTGGTGACTTGGCATGAAGACTCACAGGTAGGACCCACCTCCTGCCTGGCCGTGGTGACTTATTGATCCAGGTTTGCCTGGAACATATCTGAAAAAAAACATCGTCTCAGAGATTTTCTGAGAGATCTGGGAAGGAATAGTAAACAAGGTGGTGGGTTTATTTTTGTTTGTTTGTTTGGTTGGTTTTGTTTTCCCTCATGATAAATGGCACCAGGAAAGAATTTTAGAGTGAAATTTGGTGCCAAGAAGCTTTGTTAATGCTATGTATTTTTTTCTCAGGTACTACTAGCGAGGGCACATTGTGCTGACATATTAAGGGACCAGTATGTATGCAACAATGCAATTCATCAGGGCTGCATCAGATGACTCAAGTTCTATTATTTTGTGAGCACTGTGACATCTCTACATGCAAGTTCTTTCTGTCAGCCTCATATCTGAAGTTGTGCGTGGCTCACGTGGAGCTATGGACACAGACACTGATCTGTGGTATGTTGGTGTGGGTGTTGCTGAAATGGTCATTCATTCTGAGAGCTTTCACAGCTGCCTGAGAATCATTTTACTCTCAAATCAAACATGCCAGAGCCAGAGCTGGTAATAAGTGACGTTGCATGTGTGCATTTGGATGTGGAAGGTGTGGACGTAACTGTTTACGTGAGCTCTTGACTTATGCCTGACCTGCTTTGTCCAACAGTGAGGTGGGCGCTGCTGCAGCGGGTTCTGCCCTGAGCCTGCCAAGCTGCCATCTGCCAGACAGGCTGGAGCAGTAACCCAAATCCTGCTGATGGTCTTGTGGATAAGATCCAAAGCTCTTTACAGCTCACGGTCAGTGCTCTGAATGCATGGATGCAAATATTTATGGACACCCTGGATGGATATGGATTTCTAGCTCATGCAGGATATCTTTACATGCACATATTCAGAGCATGTAAATCCCCTCTCTGGCTACCTTTCACAAGCACCGGTGAGCACAGCAATTACTCCCTGGCACGTGATTGAGAAGAGGCAGTTCTTCTCCCACTTCCAGCGCTCTGCATGCAGGCTGGCTGCAGCGGGGCGCTGGAGGAAGGTGCTGCCCTCCCAGTGGCAGGAGACATCCACTGGTGCTGTGGGCAGTAAGCGGCCCAGTGCTGCCAAAGTTAATGATTCACCAGTTATTACAACTACATAATTTATCTGTTTCTAGTGATGATACCACTCAGGTATCTGTAAATCAAAACTATGGAGCTGTTTCCCTGCTTGCCTTTCCTCTATGTTACTTAGGTTGTGAGCTGTTCAGGGCAGCTATTGTTTCTCACTATGAATATTTTCATGGCTTTGGCTGAAAGAAGCCTCACTCTTACCGTGGTCTCTTGCCAAGCTGCTGCTGGAGCCAGGCTGTTTAAAGGCCACGCACCCCTCTCTAGTTATACAAGACATGGCTACGCAAACAGCAAGGCAGTTGGGTCATCTCAGATCTCCAGGACTGTGGCCCACCTCCAAGCACACTGAGGATGCCTAGTGGCATAGAATTTCTTGGAAGATTTATCTATTTATTTTATTTTTAATTATAGCTGTCCACGCTCTCTTTCTTAGCTGTTAGTTGTGTTGACTTACTCACCTTTTGTCTCTCTGGGCCAAAGCCCTTAACGTTTTTTTATTGTGGAGCCCCTAGTCATAAGGCAGTGATCTGCCTGCTCCAATGTAAGCCAAGTGACGACTCTTGCACTCTTGCGTGCAGGCTGTTGATCTTCTTTAATTGCTGCTGCGTCACATTAGGCTGTCTGAGAGGACAGCGTGAGACTTTATTGACAGAAGGTGCAGCTTTGTAATCCCTGCAAATCCCTCCTCACCTGAGCCCTTTACGTTCATGGTCTGAATTTACCAGCCTTCTGTGAAGAGCTTTCAGAGGATAAAAGCAGCATTAATGGCTTGAGAGCTTCAGACTTCAGTGAAGGCATCACTTGCTTGCGATCTCTAAGAACCCAGTTTCACAAGAGACATACTGCTCAGAGCTTGGTCTTCTGCGTCTGCAGGTACTCAGCCCCACGGATTGTCAAGGGACTCACTGGTATGAGATTATGTATTAGAGGAAAACTAGAGAGGGAATTGTTCTGGAATACAGATTGCTTCTAAACGCTCCTGAATCGCATTCAAATGGAGGGACCTGCTTCAGTGATGTGCTTGAGAACTTGCTACATAAAAGACTGTAAAGCATTTAATTTCAGTGAAAATCCAGCTGCTCCGGGACAATCTCATCTCTCCAGGAACTGCGCTTGCTCTCGTAAGACGATGAAAAAAAAGCGGTCAAACAGTGTTAGCATGTGTACCTTGCCCATCATCCCAGAGTACCCAGGCTTCCAAGACATTAAGGTTTGTATGCAAAAACTCTCTTTGAAATGTATGGCAACTACTACCTATTCTGCTCTTAGAGTTATTTCTCCGCTTCCTGGTAAATTGATATTTGATATGATAATAAGTTTTGGGCTATGTTTTCATATAGAAAAGCAGAATTTTAGAGAGTTATACTCCGATACATTATCAAGTCAAGATTTTTTAAGTATTTTTTAAGGTTTGAATTAGGAAGGAGAGACTACTTTTTAGACAAGTTTTAGTGTTCTTCAGTCACCTAACTTACTCCAAAAGCACAATCACTCTAGGCAGGCTCATTAGTTCTGCTGGGTCCCTTCCAGAATGTGATGGAATAGTGAGAGATCAAAAACTTGATTACTTTTCAGTTTACATGTCATGTCCAACCCACTATTCCTGGTTTGTACTCAACGTTTTTCATTCATCGCTAGTAGGCAACTTGCCAAATGCTGATGATGGAGTGCCCTGCTGAGACATTGCTGGGCTCTGAAACCAGATTTGTGGCAGAACCTTTAGCAAGTATCTGGACTTAATGAGCAATTGTGAAAAACTGCATGAATGATCATTTTCTTGATACCAAAGGCATTGTCAGACATAATAAATGAGTGAAAAATGCTCCGTGGTCCTGCTGTGAAGGTTATTGTCTACATACAGTAAAGTTTTTATTGATTTGAAACAGTAATATAATACAAAGCAGTTTTTCCTTCAAGCTGAACAGCTAAGATTTTGCGAAGAAAAAGCCATGGTCCAGTCTAACTTGGCAAACAGAAACCAGCTGTTGTTCCTGCTAGCTTGAGACAGGCTGGGGTGTCTTGGAGTAAGTGTGAGGAAGATGGAAATGGCAGAGCAGTAACTTTGAGAACCCAGGGGACATTTAACTGTGGACATGGAAAGGCAATCTTTTACATGGTGAATTTCTAGCAAATTTTTTGGCACTCATTGATTTCCCTCACAGTCAATAAAAAGACTCACAGCACGGGTGTTCCCCTGAAATCAACATAAAGACACCCTCTGATGTCAACAGGGGCTGGATCAGGCCTTTGACTATTCAAGTAGCTGAAGTATGAAAATGGTTCGTTAGCAGGCAGAAAGGCCTTCTATGATAGGAAAGGAGAAGAAAACTTCATGCACATCTATGATATGCTGCAGGGTAATAACTGTAAACTTTGTAGTTTTAGGATGTAGAAATATATCATATGTGAAAATTGCAGTTCTGGGAGTAAAGAAGGACAAAAAAAAATCATACATTTTAATCATGGGAAACAGCAGCTACAGGCTAAAGAGATTTGGAATGGATAAACTTGAACTTCTCTTAATACAGGCAGGTGAGAGATTCTAAATTAAAGAAATATAGCTTAAAAACCTAAAACTTTCCATAACAACTCTTTACTGTGTGGAACCATAAACTTAAGATCTTTTGCTACTTAAACCAGCACAATTTAATTCAGATTCCCTTCTCCCTTCTGCCCCAACCCTTCCTCTCCCTTCCCCCTATTTTAAACAGTTATCAAGAAATAACTCAGAAACTCCATCCTTCAACCAACTTTTCCAGGATTTGGAAGGAAAGAGCTCTTCATCACAGCTGAACAGCTTTCCAAACAAAGCTTCATTACCCCATTGCTTGGGGAGCTCTTCAAGAGGCTACTTGAAAGGCAACCCAGCAACCAGCAGTGGCTTCCGTGACAAACCACTGCAGGAGTATTTCAACGAGAGGCTAATGGAGCTCAGGAACTATGAAAGTAAGAGGTCCAATAGGAAGACGAAAGGATTTGCTGACAAGAACCAGAACCCCTTCCTCACCCGCAGAGGATCTCGGCGCAGAAGTAGCTGCAGTGCTGTGGTAATGATTGGGTGTAGCACGGAGACAGAAGAATCCTGCAGCTCAGCAAACCAAGACAACAAGAAAGTGATGGAGCGTAGTGATCCAAAGGAAACCCAGAATGTCCTGGACCTCTACAAGGGTGACTTCTTGGACATTTTAACAATGCACATAGCTGCTCCCCTAGAAGCGTTAGTGCAAAAAAAATAACACTGGAGCTGTTTACAGCTACTCCTACAGTCCTCAAAATGCAGAATTGTTCCTGCTCAGCACTGTTCTGACTTAAGTAGCTCATGTGTGTTAGTTCATTCTGACACAGAAATATGTTTGTTTGTGGGACAAAATGTACTCTCGTATTGTGTTCTTGATTGACATTACATATTTTTATTTTCAATTATTTTCCTCAAAGAATCAGTGAAATTGTGAAATAGTCTTAAATTACTATACACAGAGAACAGTGTTCGAAATGCATGCACATATTATTGAATTCTTAAGTTGCCTTAAAAAAAAAAGTGATTATCATCAGTGGAACAGATTGGTTTCTTACTGGTAATGTGCATTTTCTGTTAGCTAATCTGAAAAAACACTGTTGTGTCCTGTCAATTTACTTTACTTGTTTTAAGGCTTGCTTTTTTATCATATCACTTCAACCCATTTCATTTCTGGTGATGTTTTGTATGGATGCAAATACTTGATGAGAAATGATTGATTTTCTTTTGTGGCCACATGTTGTAATCACCAGGTGGATCATTGTAGCAGTGTCTGGTGCATGGAAAAGCAAAGACAGATGTAAGTTTTATTTTTAAATCTGATCAGCCATTATGGTTTCATGTGCAGGCTCACAAACCTTTAAAAAGAACTACAAGGGCAAAGAGGAAAGAAAGCTGCATTTAAGTGAGAATTATGGAAGTAACTATGAAGGTAGGATCCTTCCCACTTTCCTGCTGTAAATATGAGGACAACATAGCAAATTCTCAATGTAATCTGAGCTTCAAATTGTTTATTGTATTTTAGTGCTTATAGTGGTTATTTAAGTATACAACACCAGCTGCAGCTACATTTTTCAATTACACGAAATGTCAATGTTTAATTCTACAGAGCACCGACCAAGGACCAGGCCCAAAGCAGGGTAACTATTTCAAGCTTCTAAAAAGCACTACTACTGCCTGTAGTATAATTAGCAATAAGTTTATCATTACAGTGTTAGTTTGAGCTGATGCTTCTTTCTTCACTTTCAGATTTTTCAATATGAGTTAACAAGTAAGCGGAGCTGGAAAAATTAGGTAATGAATGTATCAATTTGCAAAGTCCAAATAGCAGAATAGAGCAGTAGCTGGGCTGGCAGCAGCAGCTTTCTGCTAAGACCCAAGCACAAAACCCTGTCTGCAGATGTGTACATTAATAAAAGTAGTTTTGGCTGATGGGGACACATCAGACTCCTCTTTCTCTTGGTGGGAGCAAAGTGAGAGTGAGAGCCTCAGCACTGTGTGCACTTGCTGTTAGCGTGCTTGGTATACCTGCAGTGCATGAAAGGAATTGGAAGTTCCTTTATTCTCATAAATATGCCACCCCTCACCCCTTTTCTCTTTCAAAAGGTACCTACTTTCTAATCCATTTTCAAAGGCCGTTTGATGGTGCAGAGCACCCACGCCCATTAAAAGGGGGAACCAAATGCTTCAAAAGAAGCAAGGAACATTTTCCTTTCTCCCGTGTCCTTCTACCTGCCTTCCAGATGTCACCAGTTCCGTCCTGAGCAGTAGTGCAGCCACATTTCTGACCAGACCTCATCTCTCCAAGTGCTGACTTCTCTCCACCACACTTACCTCCCTGTTCCTCCCATTTCTTCAGCACCCTTGAAAGTTGCCTCGAAGAGTGTCTTGTCCTGCCTGCAGCTCATACTTTCCCTGTTCCAATACTCACTTACCTGTAGAAATATTTCTTCTTCTGCACTGCCTCCTCAGCTGTTGGGCCTCATGTTTCTGTCTTTGTCTTCATCTGTCCAGAAAGGTGAGGGAGCAGGGAAGCAGAGTGTAGGAGTGAATATATGTGGAGAGGAGAGGACAGATTTACGAATCTCTCTCATTCCTCCTGCCAGTCCCTAAACAACCAAAAGCTTGCACTCCAGAAAGGAAAGGAAACCGATCAGATTCATTCCACATCCCCTTCCCAATTTTGGGATCAATAACATCTAAGTGAAGAGAGATGGGATACTGAAAGCTCTTGGTCCTTTTTTATGGGAGAGAGCAGTATGTACTTCTCCTAAATGAATTTTTCAGAATTCGCAATTTGCCTTACCACTGCAAATGGAGGGGAGCAGCCAATTAGGTGAGATTTTCCCTGGAGGAAAATATTTATTTTAGACTTAAATGAAAGTCTGACACACATAACGTATTAGCAGATGCCATAGAGAGGATGCATCTGGTTTTCATTGTAAATCTGCCAGAGGTTAGTTTCTCTTCTGGGAGTGAATGCATAATAATAACATATTATGTGAAGGCATAATAATAGCAGTGCATAAGGACAAGGGAACGACATTAATGGAATACAGGCAACCTTCGCTCTTGCATTTCTTAAGTGTGTGGCTTTGCACCTTTGAATGTATGCTTTTAAAATTTAATTTGGCAAGTCATTTTGTATCTGCAAGCTTTTTTTAAAAAAGCAGCCTACCTGCCTCCCTGCTTCTGATATTTTCATCTTTATTACACTGCAATGACCCCAGATTAGCAGGTCTGGAGCATCCCTATGGCATCCCAAGCCTCTGCCATAAAAGCTAACAGAGGTACACGGAGGCCTGCACTGTTAGGATGCTGCTGAAGTTTACTCACAGCAGAGGAACCCACTTTCCTTTAATTAAGAAACAATTTAGCAGTGATAAACTGTAATTAAAAATTAAGTATGAAAGTGAGGTAAAGTTTAACCAAGCATCTCTAAATGGGCTACTGAAGCTGCTCAGCATCTGTAGCAGTTACTCTTCTCCACTCAGGGCAAGTCAGAGCACCAATTGTTAATAGGCCCTATTTTCACTTTATTTTTGACTTTTACTCTATACCAGATATGAAACAGAATTACAAAACCCAACAATTTAGACACTGACTTGGCAGAAAGTTGTATTGTCTCCTCTCCCATGGACTTGAAATTGCAGAGTCAGGCCCATTTATGGTATTTTTCATCTGCAAAGCCCCCTAAGGGATTCAAAAAGTTGACATGTTTTTGTTTTTTTTTTCTTTTTTAATTGGATTTCCTTCAAAATAACGTAATGACTTTTCTCTGAGAAGCTGAACATCTCATGCCAGAGATAGTGGAAAAATCTAAGGAAGATTACATCTCTCAAGAGGGAACATGTTGCTGTACGGAAAGGACATCAAGATACAGAGAGAACAAAACCACCAAGAACTGTTAGAGAAGTAATAAAATTTCATCTCACATTCTCTCAGATTGTTAAAATCTTGTGAAAAATGGCTTGGTTTGTTTGGAAAGTGATAATATGCATGACCTGAATTTGTGGAGTCTATTACCTTAGGTTTTACTGAGTATAGCTGTTGGATGTAGCTGCTTTCATGCAGATAATCTGTTTTCACAATGTTCTTTCATGAAACTTGATGCAAACACTGTTTGCCATTAGCAGGCTCATAAAAATATTCATCATGCTTCTTTGAAAGATTCGTCTTTTTCCTCTTAAAGAAAAAGTGGTGCATAACTTTCCTTCTAGTGATTCTGCAGCTACTTTGTCTTTGTTTTAGATCCTCTATGTACAGAGTACCGAAGGGCACGTTTTGATGGCTGTTGTTTTCTTTCTCTAAACACTTTCTCTCTGCCTAATTGGAGCTTAGACAAAGCCCTTTGTAGGGCCTCATAAATCAGACAATGCGCAACTTCAAAAAATAGTTCATGTGATCTGCAGCCCACACCCCTGCTAGTGATTTTGTCATCCTTTCATTCAACCTATTTTTAAGGTCATAAAGAGTTGTGTTGGCTGAAGGCTCGTATCGCAGAGGAAGGCAGGGGAGGTAAGGAAGGCAGGACAACTCAGGGAAAATACAGTCTTGCTTTCAGATGAGAATCTGAACTTCCACAAAGGAATATACAACCTCAATTTGGTTTTTAGTTCCCTCAATCTCCATGAAAATGTGATGGGTCAGAAAATTAAAAAGACAGTACTATTAACACATACAAAGTCACAAAGGAACTTAGCAAGATATGAGCTGCAACTCTCACTTAAGTCATCTTCAAGATCCTAAGGACTTAAAGAAGCCCTGTTTGATTATATGCCTCATTAAAGCAAACCATAGTTTTCAAGTATTTAAATTAAAGAATTTATTAAAAAAGCCAAAAACAAAACAAAAAAAAAACCAAAAAAATAAACAATCGAAACAGTGGTTTGATCTAGATACAGCAGCACTGTGACATTACTAGGACATTATGTACGAAGAATCCAAGCAGCCATAGAACACAGAAGCCTTTATCTTCAATAACAATCTCAAATGAAACTAGCTTCATCAAACAATGTTAAAGATCTCCCTGGAAAGAGAAACAAAACCAAACAGACCCTCCCCACCCATAACCCTTTGGATACTAGAATGATTTTTTGTACAATACCAACAGCCACTAGTTCTTCTAGTTGAGAACACTTGCTTTAATTTATTACAAAAATGATCTGTTGACTCAGTTATGAAAGACAACTTTTAACATTGCTTTAGAAGTGTCTGCTCCTCTTATAGACTACAGTATTAGAAGTGCTTAAAAACATTTAATCCTGGATATGCTCTTGAAATTCAATCAGAAGGATATTCTGTGTATGTTTATATACCAAATATGATTTTTAATTTTTGAAGCAGGTGAAAAGACTAACCCTAATATGAAACTGCAATTTTACACTTTAATTATTAGTCAGATATGGGCAACCACATGATAATTCATGAAATCTTTAGGTCTATCTACATTGTTCAGAAACACAAAATAAAGTTTTTACAACTTTCACCTTCATAAGGCTAAAATGTTAAGTCTTTCAGAAGAGTGTCCAGTGTTTAAAAGAAATGCAATTAAGGGAGATCGCATTCGATACACATGAAATAAATCATTTGAGCTTGCTAATAAACATATTTAACAGCTGCGTGTGAGGTGATGAGAAAGGAAAACACATTTGTCATCCAGCCACTACCTGAAATGTTTCTTCTCTGGGACTGAATCTTCTCTACGGGACCGCTGATTATCCAGAAAACTTGGAGTTCCCCTTTGGAGTCCATTGATCCCAGCATGTGGTTACCTCTTTGTTTTCAGAGACGGGCAGTGAGCTGACCCAATGTTTGCCACGCGTGCATCTTTGTGACTTCACACAGCATTTCACTTAATTGGTACCTAGGAATTCGTTTGTAGGCTTGGCCAAAAAGAGAAAGATTGTGAAGTTGAACCAGTGAATGTCATTTTGTCCCCTTCCTATAATTGTTTCCAATATAAAAAAGAGGAAGTGCTCGTCTGAATGCTGCAATTAGTAGCTAGCACTCAAATAAGAAATGAATACTTTAACATTTACAGTCATCTCATCTTCTGTTGGAGATGGCTTTACAGAAGTGAAGTGCGTTCTGTTATATCTCTACAGAACTAAGGCAAACCAATAATAAAAAAGAGCCCTTATTTACAAGAGTCATCTCCATAGTCACGTAAATAAGAGCAGCTATATTAAACCTATTTCACTTAAATAATAATACAAAGAATTGGTATTGATTTGTTTTATGCACTGACTCCAAAGTGCTTTCTATTGATAGATAGAGAGCATCCCTCCATGTTCAAGAATGGGAAAGAAGAATTGCAGAGAGGTTTGGCCAGGGATTGAAGTAAAACATGGGTGCAATAGCAATACAATCCACCACTTCTGGCTCCACGTACATAAAACAAGGAGAATACTTCTGCACAAGCAGTAATATTCATTTTAGTGAATAGGCAATGATCTGTTTAAAACTGTTTCTTTCATTAAACCCATTTGACAGGACACTAGCTTAGCTGAATCAACTGCAGCAGCTTGTATTTGTATTATCACGGATAAGTTTGGGGGAGGTGAGCATATAATACTGTGGCATGCTGTGGGCTTTTCACCTTCTTTGGTAGTTTTCCTAACAAAAAATAAAATTGCAACATTCTCTGGACCGATTTCTTCCTCTTTTCTTTTTGTAGCTAAGTGCAAAAAGTTATTACCAGCCAGGACTACATAAATAATACTATTTAGTATATCTAAAAGAGATTGTTTCCTGCCCAGCACATGAAAGTGAGTAATTGTTTTAAACTTCCATAGCCTTTCAGCTTTAGCATAAGGTTGTTAGTCATTACTATTCTTACTCTAAGTAACGTTTAGTGTTTTAAATTGCAGCTCATATTTGTGGAAGGCTTGACATAGACAACTCTGGAACCTTCCTTTTTGCATGGAGGCATTGAACAGAGCCATTGCACAGATTCTTCCAAACTTCAATGCCAAATGTACTTCCCTGCAGCCTGAGACAGACGAGGGCCATCCTCAGGCAGGAGAGCCTTTAAGTCTCTGGTTCCAGCTCCCTTCACCACCAGACTTATTTGCTGCAGTGACAGCCAAGGCGTCCAAGTGGTGTTTTTGGGAAGTTGGCACCTAAGTACTATTAATGTTACTCTGGACCACTAAAGCTTCCAGAGGCCACTTTGTGCTTCATGCTACATATGTGAAGGAAGATGTCCCAAGAGACAGACTAACCCAAGGATGTTCTTTTAAAGCAAAGTCCAGCCTCTTTAAAGATTGTACAGGAAGTGCCTAGAAATGTTTGATGAATGATCTCATCTGCATTGAGATATTTAACAAGTGAGTATTACATCTTGCTACTGAACTGAAAAAAAAAAAAACACAACTGTGGAGCAGAGATTAAAACACCCATATCTTGTCCTGCAGCCACCTGTTCCATGGATAGCCATGAGAAGTGCTATAAGAGTGTGCATTTATTGCTCTTCCAGACAAGTCTACATAGAGAGCTCCTGGCTGAGGCTCAGACCCTGGGAACACAGACCTGTGTGACGGCTGTTTGTGCAGGTTGAATGGGTCCCTACTTGTGTTTCCAAGCTCTTATGTATGACTTCCTCACAGAGGTGATCTTGTCTCTGAGCCATGGGCCCAACTCTACGTTTAATATGACCTCGTGTATGCAATTTCCAAATTACTCAAAACTAGGAATAACATACTATGAACCAAGGAAGAATGCGTAGTGATGTGAGATAATAATTGCCATTTGACACTTGCTGAAGACACACACATTGTGGTAGTTTTCACGCTGTACTCCAGAGCTCAGACCCTCTCTTCCTTGTCCTACTGATGGTGTTATTAATATTACAGATTGCTTTTCTGGTTTTCTTGTCAGCTGAGGCTTCTCTACTGAAAAAGTTTAATAGCAACTGGATTTGACAGAGGAAGCAAAGAATTCAAGTTAGAACCTGAGTTCTGGTTGAACAAAATTAAGAATCAGTGTCTTGTAATCAGACACATCACTGTGTCAGCAAAGTTTGATTACCTACAGCTGATGGCACTCTTCGTCACTGTTTTTGGGGGAGGGGATGACTGCAAAACAAGACAGGTCAAGTTGTTCTTATGGATACCTGGTGCCATCCCAAACTGCCAGCTACTAGGCAGTAGGGCCAGGTGAACACTGCAATATTGAACTCTGCCATCCACTAACATTCACTTTGATCTCCTGGACGTTTTTGGTTTGATTATCTTTACACCTTTACCAGGTTTTTGTTCAGAAACAACATCTGAGTCATAGCTGTTCTTGTAAAAATTTCTTTTTAGATAATTTAGGCCAAGAGTGCACACGTAAGAGTTTATTATTTGTTATTTTCCCCTCATTAGTCACTTGTTTCAAAAAGCCTCTCGTCCAACCAGAGGGTGGGAAAAATGCTAGAAGACTTAAGTGAACACTGAGACATTGTGGAAAATAACTGTTGAACATCTGTATCACATTTTGAAAGAATCTGTATCATAAATGGAAAGAAGATACAGAAAATTGATCAGTTTAAAAAGCCATTAAATAACTACTCCTTTCTTCTCCTTTGGTATGTGGAAACCCACACCCAAACCTATTCACTTTGCCAATGCTCTCCAAGATTGTATAATGAAATTATAATTCTGTTCTTTCAAAGCCCCTGAACACCTGTGGCTCCTAGTATTTTTGAATTTGGCTCCACAGAGACAAATGCCAATTTTCTCTAGATATCTGACTATGCAGGGCAGGGCTTCAGACCTGAATTCTGTGCTCAAATTGCACCTGGTCACATAATGGAAGTGAGAGGACTGTGACTCCTCTCCAGTCTTGGATGTCTGATGAGTCGAATAATAATAAATATATATATTAAAAAAGAAAAAGAAGAAAGCGGCAATGAAAAAGACAATCCTGCAGGTTTTGTTGTGTAGACAGACTCTGACTATAAGATTCCTAGGACTGTTCATTATCATTAGTGATATATGATATTGATCAAATCTATCAGGACTTGGATACTGAAAGAGTACGACAATTCTGCTTCCCAAGCATCATAATACTGTTTAAAGTTTGTTGGACAGAATAGCAACACTTGGGGAAGCGGTATCAAATCTCCCTCAAACAACCTAGTTTTCTATCTCTTCCTTTACTCACTCACTGCTCCCAAGGGGCTGGGATCCAGGCTTGACTTTTCAGGTGGGCATAAGCATCCTTCTCCCACACCATCTGGAGGATTCAGGATTTCTAACCCTAGCATTATAAATTCCAAGTATCACTGAATGCCACTTTTGTCATCTCAGGACTTAGCACTGTCCTTGTGTGTCCACTGCTAGAGTCCTAGAGGTGCTGAGTAACGATCTGTCCCAGCTGAAAGGAGAGCAGGAGAAGGCACATTTGCTGTTACTCACTGTTGTTGTATAACAAAGTAATCCACCGCTAGTTAAGGCAGACAGCATATAAGAGGTATAAGGTCGTTTACAATCTCTTTGCAAATTGCTCACCAGCTTTCAATAAGGGTTTTGTATTATTGGGATTTTATTTCCCAAATGGGAGGTGGCAAAAAAAGAAAATTTAGTCTTCATGTGCCACACTAGTAACGTGTAGGAAATGAAGCCCTTGCGCCAATAGCCGCAGTCTTAACAGATTTATCCCATGAAACATTAACGGGCTAAGCCTTCCTCCAGCTGTCCTTTTTTCTTCCCCATGTGGTAGGTAGATATTCTCAGCCACATTTTTCTGATGGGGGAATATGCTCATCTCTTGCTGCAAAGTGAGACAATGGCGGTAGTGGAGAAAAGAGCTTCGTCTTTCACCCTAGTCCCCCAGCCAGCACCCCCTACCCCTAGCATCTGTGCACAGGATGAAGTCAGATGACTGTGCACAAACATAAAGTGTACAATGCTGCTAGAAGGTGAAGTCTTTTTGAAGACAAAAACAGATTTGAGTTGCGCATCCCTTGCAGCTCTCTATGAACTAAGAAGTGCATCTTGCCTCAGGTGCACTGATACACATCAGTGGTCTGGCTATGATATGTTCCTCTACTTCTCACCTACATGTCTTGAAAGCAACTGAAATCCTACGTGTCATTGAAGAAGGCCTGGGAAAACCTCTCAGAGCAAGCGTATGTCCATGCAGAGCATGCTAAAGTGACTGACCAGAATCTTGCTGACTTAGGTGGCTTTCCATCAGGCTGTGAGAATGGAACTGGAGGTAATAGACCCCTCCAAACGCAGTGGCTTTCACCTCTACAATATTTCTTTCCCCTCCTATCGGGAAGCTGAAACCATTATAGATTTGGTTTGCAGATGATCCAGAGAGAAAAAATTACTCAAAATTCAGACCTATTACTATCTCTCTACAATCTTGCATGTTCTGTACGGTCTGCAATGCCATCATCTGACATGGGAGAGTGGCTGAAGCTCTCCCTGAGCACCATCTACGTGGGAAAAAGGAATTTCTGTGCCACACTGATCTGAAGGAAAAAAGCAAACACATTCTTGGTGATGTTATGGCACACTTACACAGCTTTCTTGCATGGTCCCATTTTCTTTCTTTCCTGGTCCCATTGACCAGGAAAAATGGGAGATTTTGGAATTATATGGACTTGCATCTTAACATATTTTACTTCTGAGAAAGGCACCAAAGCCCCATCTTAGTTCCTTTTCTCTGTAAGCTGCTTTATGCAAATCCTGACTCTGTCCTATCTCTTTCCTTCATGTCTTCATGGTGTTCCAGTATGTAATTTTTGTGACTCACTCATACCTTTGCCACTGCTAACCTGTATTTTTTAACTCTTCTCCATTGGCCACATAGAAGATATAAATTAATAGACTAATGAACTTTGGCTACTTAGACTTCTTCAGGAATAGTGCTTCCTAGTACCCTGGGATAACAGAACTGCTACCTAACAGGACTTTAGACACAGCAGCCTGAGCATCAGAAGTTCCTCGTTGACCGAAAGGAGTGAGCTCATCCGTCTACTTTAGCCAACATTGTAATGATCATGGTGAACAAACCTGTTTTACAGAATATATTAGTCTATGGAGATCATGTCTGCACTTGGGGGTACAAAGGTTTTCCAATTCCTGTCGAAGGGAAGCAACCATATTTTTGATCTGGCATTCTTAAAAATAATAGATGGTAGCCTGAGAAAAGCGTAATTCGGGTGTCTCAGGTACTGCTACTGATCCTGACTGATCCTGTTTATACTAGTGGGAACAATGTCTTCAACAATGGTTAAAGGATCCTGTACAAAGAAAGATGGAAGCAAAAGTGGGAAGTGTCATTTCATAACTAACATTTTATTCAATTAAGTCAAGGACCTAATTGAGGGGATGAGTCATGTATGTCTGTCAAGACTGTGAAAGAACTCTTAAATGCAGACACAACTTAAAGGTTCTGCTACTGCTCAAAAGCAGCTCAGATCCCGCTCCGAATTTTCACAGCTCAGCTCTAGAGAGCTGACATGAATCTCACGGTCAGTATAAACCAGACTATTGAATTTCTTTCTTGCTACCTGGTTGGTATGAGCGACTGTGGAAAGGCCTTGGACTTTTGACTGCAGCACTGAGGACACTTAGAGTTTTGCTCTACTTTCAGTGGGTGCAGGTTTCAAGATCTTGAAAAAGAAACGGTCATTTGCTTTCCTGGTTACCTCTCACTCGGTTTTGTTCTTCTTGTCATCAGAAATGGTTCAAAAACCAGTGAAGGAGAAGAGTTTAAAATAGGGTTCTCTTTCTAACCAAGAAAATTATGATGAGCTAACAACGTAAATAAGTGCAAATCTCAGCTGTGCTGGTCCAATGACATCACAAACCTTAGGCATAGCAAGTAGTATTCGTGAATACATCAAAGCCTTGTCAGTATCTTTTAGCATTTAATGCGAGACATTACAAATTAATGAAGAGGAGAAATGTATGCAGTGTTGCTGTAAACCAAATATACAGATGTAAAATAATTAAGAATAAACTGTTCCATAAAAATGCATGTCAATAAAACCCAGTCTGATAAAGTGATTTATGAATAATTTTCTAGATTTACTAAAAAGAATGATTTCTTGTTTGAGGCTCTGGAAGTCTTGAGTCACATTTTTTTTTCTTTTAAAAAAATGTCTTAAAACACATGGCTTTACAGCTGCTGCTTGGAAAATATACACCTCCAAAGTCTGACTTTCATTTAAATACAAATGTACAAAATGTAAACTGAGACAATAGAGAAATTTACAAAACTTTTCTTTAAAAATAATAAAGACAAAATTCAGTTCTAGTATGATGCTATTTAAATACGTGCAAGTAGTCATGTTCATTGAATTTCTATTGCAATGTTCTAAATAGACAAATTTGATTCACACAGTCTTGAGTGCCACCTCCAGAAACAGACCTGAGTGGAAATTTCTTCTTAAAATGCGAGGCTCCACTGGAAGGAATGGGTAGAAAATCTCCATTTTGGGGAGATCCTTTTTTTTTTTTTGTTTTTGTTTTTTGTTTTTTTTTTTTTTTTCCACTGAACGGTGGATGCTCTCTCATCCATAGAAGCTCCATAGACTATAGTGGAAGGATGTAACGTTTCATAAAACTGAGTCAGAACTAGCTGCTTCCAGTGGAGTTTGAACTTACGTGATTTGAATTTATGTGGTGATTTAAACTGGCCTTTGAATTTGGAGAACTCTTTGAATTGTTCTGATGCTATAGAAAGAGGAAAACAATGACAATTAGCTTCTGCAAATATGCCAAGCTTCTTTTAGCCCAACATTGTTAATTTTATGGTGATAATGTACTGACTGTACTGCAAGATATTTGTTTGAAGACCTCTGGCTGTAAAATACTCTTCAGTTCTTACCTGTAGTCCTCTCTAGGTCAGGAGGACCGTGGGAGTTCTTGAGGAAGACTCACTTGAACTCCAGGAATAAATTCAATTCATTGCAAAACATCAGTATCTACTAAATCTGACTAATACAGAGGCTACCTGACAGTGCTGAGGCATGACTTTAACCCTACAGAAATACATAAGTCTAAGAATGTTATTTGGATTTGCAAACTGTGCCATGGTGCCACATGAAAGCTGTATATCACATACTCTCTGGTCTGTTCTCTTTTCTAGAGCCTCGATTTCCTGCCTTGACTATCTCACTCAGCTTTTGCATTTTCTTTTCTTTTTTAACATATAAATCAAGGAGTTTTAAGGAATTTATAAAAAACAAATAACCATTTCAAAAGGCATTTCAGCATACCACTGAAAAATAGTTTGGGTAAGAAGTTTTCAACCACTGGAAACAAAGCTGATGAAAAAAGATGGTTCTGGTGACATAGGATATCTGCAAATCTGGGATATGCAGTATTAGTCAGGAAACTGGCAGCTAACTGGCAATTGGACTGTGATGAACAGCCCTCTCTAAGATGTTCTGTCTTTATCATAGCAAAAATACCATCATAACATGGTATGTGACACTGGCCATCTATACTGGTGTTCCTTATTTTAGTCATAAAAGACCTCACCTGCCGTTTAAATATTCTCTGTAGCAATCCTTTCTTGGGTGGCTCTGGAGGGAAGCTTTTATTTAGGTCTGGTGAAATAGTACCATTTGGTCCAAACACATTTAGTTCTTTAAAACACTCTGTTTCTATCATCTGGTGGAATACAATAGGAAAGAAACAAAGAAAGAAAGAAATTAAGGAGTGACACATCTGCATTAAATAGATTCCAGTAGCACCAGGTTGTTCAAAGTCAGGATCAGGATCACTATCTGCCATCAACAGCTTGAGCAATGTTTTAGGAGAGTTAACAGTTGAATTCCTGTCGGTGGCTATAGAAGGTAAATAGGAGGTATGAAAAAGAGAGGCTGAATCTGTTCTGTATGTTTGCACATCAGTCTTATTAGAGGTTGCCCCACACACTTTTCTAGTCTTTTCTTCTTTTTCACTATGGAGGATATTAGGTATATTCAGGCAGACTCAAAAAATCCCAGTTATTAACACCCCTCTGCCCAAGTGGAACTGCTGTTTGATCCAGATCTGTATTATGAAATCAACTGTTGATTCTGTTTTCATATCAAACAGAAACAAAGACCCGGATCTGGAAACCCAGGAGCTGTTCAAGTTCTCGAGTCAACTGCTGCAGCTGGGACCCGCTGCAGGTACAAAACAATGGGTGAGATGAGGATCACAAATGGAGTCCATTAGGACTGCCATCCATCCTGCGGAAGTTCCTCAGAGCTGTTGTCAAAACACCTCCATAGAAATACAGGAGAAGAAGGAAGTACAGTAGGATCCTTGCCAATTTACACAAATATGCACAGCCAACAGATACAGTCACCTGAACTTGACATCTGTGGTACATTATAGATCTTGAAAGAGGCCATTTGTAACTCATGAAATCATTAGAGTCTGGCAAGTTATGCAGTAGCTATATATTACTGGAAATATACAGCTCCTCTAAAACCATCTGTGTTAGGGGTTTTATTGGAGTAATTTTACTATGACACATCCTTACCTCATTTTGCCATGGAATAGACACGGATCCTGTGGAAAACTTCGAATAGAAATCATCATCTGTTTGGTCCAGGTTTACTCCTTTCACTGTGGAGAATTGCTCGATGTCTAACACATCCTTGCAGTATACTGCTCTGGGCTGTCTCAGCAGAGGAATTAAAAAAACAGCAAGAGAAAAAATATTTCTGAGTCTGACCATGTGCTTCTATTCACAGATTCAGTCAAGTGAGAATGCCTAACAACAAGTGACTATGCATCCTGCTTCTCTAGACTTACTCTGCCTGCATGTTTATCATCAAAGGCTGACTCTGCTTTAAGCACGTTAAGCGTCCCACTTTGAAGTCCTTAAAGCATCAGTGCAGACAAAGTGGGTTTTAGTCATCCATATAGCATATGGTTAAGAGGTGAGGGGAAAAGGGTGGAAAGCAAGGAAAAAATCAAAGCCTTCAATAGCCTTTTCTTCTAGACAGGGAACAACAGAATAACAGAATATTTATGAGTGACACACTGGAGACAGCTCTGAAAAGGGATCTCAGTTAGAAGTGACCTTCTGCACAGGTAGCTGTGGGTTTTGCAGCTTAAAAGTTTAAAGGAATGTATACTAACTGCTAAAGAAAACAGAAGATCTTTTGGCATTTTTCCATTGTTTTTATTAATAGCTCAGCTGCTGGAAGCTGTCCAGAATCACCTCTATTAACTCTTTTAACTTGGCTGCATTTCTTCAAATAGCCAAATGGCTTTACCTTTATAAACTACTCCGTTTTCTGGGATACAGACAGGACTTTTTGCAGTGATGCTGCTTTAGCTCATATTCCAGCAGTCAGTCATAGAAAACAGAAATAGTCATCACTGGCTACATGACATAGTGTGGTCATTTGTGCGCTTAGAGAGCTCCCATTAGCCACACAAAGTTACCCTTTGAGGCACAGGAATAATTGAGGGGTGGCTTGAGGAATTAGCCCAACCTAACAAACTCAAGCACATGTTGAATTATATTGTCAACACATGGTATCATGACTGCACAGCCCAGTGGTCCAACTGTGCAGTATTTTACCTAGAGCTGAGCAGCGTGGCCAAACAAATCAAACTAATTCCTAACAAAAGTCGTATTTGCTGGAGGCTGCATCTCTTTGCATTTCTGGTGGCTGCAATCCGCAACATTTTTGTGGAGACAGAGAAGGCTAGAGGAGGACGGAGAAAGATGTGTTGGATTACAACTTCTGCCATTGGCTATATAGCTTTGGGCGATTCAGCTGACTTCAGTAAAGACTTCAAAATCTATGGATGAAGTGCCAAATAATTTAAATTAGAGGCAGCTCTTGAGTTCCCAATAAATAGCCATAAAAATTTATGTGCCTCTGCTTTAGCAAATATGTCTATAAGAGGTGCCTTCTGGGCCTTACATGCCACAGTTAAGCTTTTAATACACTCTGGCGAATCCCAAATTTCAGCCCAGAATTTTCTAATTTTCTACATCAGAAAGAAATAGTAGCTTGTCTCCTATTTCTTCCCACTAAAGCAGGTCGTAACACCATGGGCTAATTGGCAGGAATAACTAGGCCGCATAGTAAAATGTAAAGCAAAACCAGAGCAGCTAAAGTAAACTTTTGTAGCTTTTAAACCACTTTGGTTTGGTTGAGTTTGCAGCAACGTGAATGAGAGCTGCCAAGATGTTACTTTCCTTAATAAGTTAAAATGGCAGTGTTTACTTAGAACCATATGGGAACTTTACGGACAGGAGGCCTACCCAGAAAGAGAGCCCTGCAGGAGGAAAATAATCAGATAACTCTGCACTGGGGTAGAGATCTATACCATAAAAGGGTGGAAAAAGTTTTCTTATTGCCAATGCAACAGTCTTTCAGTATGTGCGAGACTGGTGTGTAAACCTGAGTAAGGACTCAGCATTGGGTTTTACTCCGCACGAACACTAACAAGTTAAAAATGCTATCTCAGCTCCAAGCATTCTGCCTGAGGTGACACGTTATCTGAACCTACTCAGACTTTCTGTAACAAATGCCTGTTTTCATAAGGATCCAGCTCATTCCTCAGTTCTTTCAAGCTCTGGACTTTCTAATTCTGATCTCACCTCAGCATATATGTCTATATACCTATGTGTATACATATGGCTTTCATTGCTGATTTTTCCAAGCACCATCTGGTCCCGAGCATATTTATTCTCACACTACTACTATGGCTAAGAGAACATAGAGGTTCCAAGTTTAAAGCTTGGGAATTGAGGCATGAACAGATATAGCGGTGTCTCCAGTGTCACACAAGAACACTGGTAAAATAAGTGGGAATGAAAGAAGCCCCAGGTTAACACCCTATGTAGAGGCCCACCTACCTGCATGCACACATATCTACAGAGCAGCCCTCCTCCTCCTCCTAGCCTCCCCGCTTCAGCCCTATTGCTTATCACATCTTCCTAGGTCTGCTACCCACATATGCAGTGATGACAGCTCTAAAAATGGGAAGTTATTTTAGAAACAAATCTCTTGAAAGAGGCCAGTGGGTGTTCTGTGTATCGTACTTACATCAGGGACAAAGGGAGGATCCAGCATTCCTGCTTCCAACCGCTTGAAATTCATGCTCTTGAAAAAGGGGTGCCTCTTCACTTCTGTTGCGCCTTCCCCTTGACAACCCAGCCGCTGCTTCATGTCTTTGGTGAGGAGCTGAAACATGCCAAGAAGATTGGTATGAATGTCAGAAAAGCAAGAGCTCCTCAATGATATTTATATCTCCAGCTGTTTGTTAATATACCCAGAGGGAAGTACAGAGGGGAATTGTAATTGCTGCTATTTAATGGCCAAACTTAAATGGATTAGGATCCCAGTGTTCTAACTGCTGGTCAAACCCTTTGAAAATTACCTGCTGTAAAGTGTTTACAGTCAAAATAGACATTGCTTCTTGTGCTTACTTTCAGCAGACATTTTCTGGAAGAGGTCTGACATACCTTCATAGCATATATAAATACATAGTCATAAGTCCCATGTGATTTTTCTCTCTCTCTCTTTTTTTTCCTTTTTCTTTTTTTTTTTTTTATTGCATTCTTGTAAAAATATTTTTCTTGTGTTGCTTAGACAGGGTTAATTCACTACCAAATTATATTTCCCCCACCACAGCATACTCTAGTATATCACATGACACATTAAACCCACACTTTGTCCTCAAAGGCCTATCTCTGCTGAAGTCAAGGGGTGTTTTGTCCATGGAGCTACCTGACTTCACCCAGAAGATGATTCAGTGCACCAGTATCAGTAAGCATCTTCAGTTCAGCCTCGTTTATTTTCAGAGAAAGGCAATGCACTACCACTACCTGCTACAGCAAGTCCTGCCTACTTCTTGGGTACTCATAATGGAGCAATGAAGACTAACTGAACTCAGCATCCTCCGTGTATAAGATAAGCAGGTCCATAAACAAAAACACAGGGGTGGCAGATCCTGGAGGACCTTGTAGGTATGGAGTATTTCATCTGAAAGAAAACAGTTAAACAGAAGAACACCTCTGGCACATGCTAGTTGGTGGATAAGGACACAGAACATGCAGCCAAATCTTCATTTAAATCATATGCATAGAGTCGAGTAGGCTAAATCAATGTCTTTAAAAGAGATCATGTCTAACAGTTGAAGGGCAACAGCTCAGCATGCAAATGACTGGTGCAAAACGATTCTCACTTGTGACAGGGACATTTCTTAATGTATCACTGCCTTCAGGCAATCTAATGAAAAGTGAAGGTTCACAAATCTGTTTCCATTTATTCTCTCCCTTCATCTTCAAGGAAGCCTGGATGACATACTCTCTAAGCTACAGGAGGGAAGTAGAACTCATAATCTGCCCAGAAATCTCATCTGCTCGTTAAAGAGATGCATAACTTGTGCCTTAGTGCAACAGAAAACTAAATGTGCATTGAAAATAGTCATGTTTACGAAAGCTTTTAGGTTAGTTTTGCTCGAGTCTCCATTCTGGGGGAAAGACTTAATCCATACACGGAGGAAATAAAACCCCCCAGCTCTTTTCCACAAGAATGGTACGTCTTGCAGAGACATGCACGCAGCCTAGCTGACACACCACCGCTCAGCTCTTGTGATGCCCTAATTTCCAAACGGCTGCTGAAGAAACGTGGCCAAGGCAGCCTGCATTAGCATCAAGGCCGTAGGGTGGCCGCTGCGGCCCTCACGGCCGGCTGGGGAACGGAGGAGAGAGAGGCAGGAGGGGGAGGCCTGGCGCAGCGCTGGCGGAGGGGAGCGCGGCTGCCGGGCCGCCCGGGGCCGCCGGGGGGCAGCAGAGGAAAGGGCAGCGCGGGCAGGCACCGAGCCGCGGGGGAGGCGGCGCCGGGGCAGCCGGAGCGCACTCGGGGCCCGGCCCGCAGCGGCGAGGCGTTCCGGTCCTCCGCACGGAGGCTCCCGGTGCGTGAACGGCCTTGGGTGAACGGCCTCGGAGCTGTGTCGGGGGCTCTTTTGCCGGAAAGGGGGTCACGTCTCTTGGTGCGGGGAAGAAAGGTTCAGGCCTTTTTCTCGTCTCCCGACTCGCACTTGGCTGCTCCAGCGCTGGAGCTGAAGTGCAACCGTCTCCCCTTGGCCCCTCCCCAGGTGGGATTAGAAAAACTCCCTGGGACTGTATGCCCAAGGGGGACTCTGCTGCCATGCAGGACTGTGGAGTGGTTTGGGTTCCCTGAGCATCTGAGACCGTCACGGGACAGCCCTTGGGAGCCCTACTAGTTAAACCTTACTAGTTGTATCCGACAGCCATGGCAGTCAGTATGCTGAGCTGTACCTTGCAACTCCTGGCTGGGGCTCACTCAGGAGAGCAAGAGGCAAATAGCTCTGGAAGGGTCAAAGAGAAGAAGAAGCATTTTAGGAGATCAAGTAGATGATCAGGTGCAGCCCTGCAGAAGGTTGGGAACCAGGATCCAGGCAGCTTCCCTGCTAGGGCAAGGTTGTCTGGAGTTGTTGATTGTAGGCTTTCAAGCTCAGGGTATGCTCCACTATGTTCTGGTAATGTTTCTGTCTCAGCCACATCAACTCAATGAAGGGGAACCTTGAAAAGACTGTTTGTTGCTAATGGGAGCTCACAAGTCCTTCCTCTGGTGCCAGGCTAGAGCTGAATTTTCTCGTGTTTATCATTGGTTTACAGGGTCACAGCTCTTTAGGCTTCTCTGAATGCCCTGCTACCCCCTGGGCATCAGTGGTTTTCTTATCTTACTTCCACAGCCTCCTGAGTTCTGCATGTCTTGCTAGGGGACTCATTTTCAGCCTGAGGCAGCAAATGGCTTCAACAATCTGAATGTTCCCCACATATGCAGAGACCATCCTCCAGCCAGTCCTGAGCAAGCTACAATGGCAGAGGCTAAGAACCCAGAAAAGGTGCGGGGTGGGATGGGACAGGACGAGATGGTATTGGACACATGAAATAATAATGTTTTGCTCAGCTCTGCCTGCCTCAGCAGTAGCAGCGGCAACAGCCAAAAGAGCCTGTAAGGACTGAGAGATGGTGGAAAAGCCTCTAATTCTGGCCACCAGAGCAGCTTCCAACCTGCAAATAGCACAGTTCCTCACAGTTTCCTCTGCATCTAGTGCTGCTGCAGTCTAAATGTTGGGAACAAAGGTTGGTCACCAAGAGTGGCTGGATCAAAGAGACAGAGAAAGATTTGGAGAAACATCTCTATGCCTTACTGTCCTCTGAGCACATAGATTTATGTGATACAACATCACTTATCCAGCTCAGAGGAAAAGATCTCTCTCAGGGCACCTCTCTGGAGCGTGTATGAGACTGTGAACTCTCATGGTCTTGAGGCAAGTTTTCTTTTTCTCTTTTTCTTGTTTTAATCCCAACAGGCATCTTGATTTAGCCTGTGTAAAGAAGATTACTTTGGAATTTCCAGTCAAGATCTGGTTTGTTCTACTGTAGCAGGGCAGAAGAGATGTTAATTCTCTTAATCTTTAATTTTCATGCTGAGAGGGCTTTCCTGACAGGTGGAAGAATCTGAATTCCAAAGGACCACTTGTACTACCCATGGCTCTGATACACTTTTGAAAATGATACCTTGAAGCTCTCAGGATCAGTGCTCCGCAGAGCAAGTTGCAATAGGAAGGGGTAGATTTGGGCCTGCCTGTAGGTGATAAAGGAGTCCTCGGCAGTTTCTGCTCTAAAAGTCAGCTGTGAAGGGAAGAAAGGGGGATACTGTCTGTCTGTGCAGCCAGTGATTTTTCTGCTTCTGAACTAGGTGGGAAGACTAATCTAATCTGGGAATTTACCCTTGACAGGCTGTAAATGTTAGAAGTTGTTTGGTGTGTGGGGTCAGAGGATGGAATGGCTGAGGATAGAAAAAAGCTGCCTGGGGGGTCCTGGGCTCCTCTATGATGGAAGTATTCAGTAACCTCTGATGCAGGAAGAAAGTCTCTGGAGTATGAATGCAGTTGGTCATGGGTGGCTAGCCACTGTGGGCTGAAAGACATAAAAGGGAACAGGCTGCTGGGATGGACTGGGACTGAAAGACAACAGAAAGGATGGGATTTCCATGTAAAGCCCAACAGCAGTGAAGCAACTGCCTGTCTCTTGAGGAGAACCCCAGGAGAGTCACAATGGAGAAAAAATAAGACATTTGGGGATTTTGATAAGCTCTAGATACAGCCAGCTCTAGAGATGGCAGCAAACAAAACTAGATGCTTCTCCTGGCTTCCGTTGTGGATGCCAAGAAATAGCATGGACTAGAATAGTTCTCAGAAGGGAAAGTCCATCCTTTCTCTAAGTAATAATGAATCTTATACCATTTCCTGCAGCTCCAGAAGCTTTCTGCAATTGTAGACCTGTGTATGAGCCTGAAATGTGCATCCCATTTGGGAATCTCTCCAGGGAAAGAAAACAGAGATAACAGCTTTATGTTTTGAGTCATCTCTACAGTTTTGTTTAATTCAGTTTCAAAGGATGTATTTGAAATGAATAAAGAGCAGAACAAAAGGAACTACATGAGTCTGATGACAAGCCCTCCCAGAATGGCAGTGCAACGACCCATTCAAACATAGTTTCAGTGTAATTCTACAGCCTAAGCCTATAGAGAATTCACAGAGCCACAGATCTGAAGATGGCTTAGGCATGAAGTTATACCAAGCAGCAGAGCTTTATGTCCTGGTAATAAAGGCTCCAGGTGACACTGGATGTGTCTAAGTAAGGGCAGGATTTAGTCTAGACTTAACAGACAAAGCATGACTAGAAAAGGACTTTCAAAGAAGACTCTTTGAGTAGCAACGGTGAAGTTACATTTTTCTTGATAAAAAGAACTTTGATATTTTCATGTCACTTATTTGATCCCAGCTGGGGATTCAAACTCTGCAATGTCTGAGACTTTTTCCAGGACTTTGTTTTGCTTCCTTTACAAAAAGAAACAAGCGTTGTGAGGATTGCTAAAAAAAGACAGCAGTCCCCAAAGCACTGCTTTATTTATCTTCATGTGATCAGTCAGTTCATATCCAGATCATACCATATAATAAATAACTCTAAGTTCAAAGATGGTAGTCTTAAAATTACAGGAGTAAGGGAAATTCATGAAAAGAGAGAAGGGGAATAGTAAAACCAATTCCATTGACCAAGCTGATCAAATAAAGGGATCACCAAGATAAATTTCAACCCTGAAACAAACATACTATTTTTAACAATTTCTAGAGAATAGAAAAGTAATACTATAGATATCTCTGATTTAATAAACAAAACAAGACAGTGTTGTGGGGACTGAGGATGCTAGAATGGCATAAATGATTGTATATTGCACTGCTTATAGTTATGATAATCACAGCCCAATCTGGCCAAATGTAGAAGAGTCAAAACTCTCAGGCATGGGTGACAATAAAGCTCATTGCAAAGGCTTACAATAGTAGATATTATTATTTATTTTTTTTAGTATTATTATTATTACCACTCGCTGTAGCAGTAATAATCATTTGAAGAGTGCGAGTTATTCTGCCGAAAGTAAGTCTTAGGCAGCACTGATAAACTTTAAGGTATAAAAATATATGAATAAGTTGGTTTCCAGAGACGAAAGCAGAGAGAAGGGATGAAAGCAGACAGGAGTAGCAGCAGTATGATGACAGTGGTTCTGGTGGTGAGTGAAGAACAGAAGAAATTGGTTTTAGGAGAAAAAGAATCCATCATCTTGTAGTTGGTTAGGATGGCACTTCAGGAAGGAATCAGATATCAGAATTACAGAACAGCTGAGGCTTGGAAGGGACCTCTGTAGGTTGTCCAGTCCAACCCCCCTGCTCAAAGCAGCATCACCTAGAGCAGGTGCAAGGCCACGTCCAGTTGGATTTTGGATATCTCCAAATGTGAGGACTCCAAAGCCACTCTTGGCAACCTGTTCCAGTATTTGACTACCCTCACAGTGAGAAAGTGTTTCCTGATGTTCAGAGGGCACCTCCTGTGTTTCAGTTTGTGCCCATTGCCTCTTTTTCTGTCACTGGGCACCACTGAGAAGGGTCTGGCTCTGTCTTCTTTGCACTCCCCAATCAGAGATCCCTTCTGTTGACTAAAATGGGAGCTGTAGGAATAAGACATGACAGGAAAGCTAGTCTGCAGGAAATGTAGGCAAACAGGACACTGACAGAGTGAGAGAAGAGCACAGCAAGAAGGGCTCATCCAGTACTGTTCACTTGAATGCACTTCAAGTCACATCCTTGGATGCAAGACTGCACTTGTCGGGGAAACACACGTGTACATCAATGAGGTATATGTCATAACAACAACAAACGGAAAGTATTTCCTAGAAAGATAGGATTTTTTCAGAGAAAAAAACAACAAAACAAAACATGAAGCAGTTATGTTATATGGGAACTATGGGTTGGGGAGCTTCCCAGAAAGCCAGCTGCCCCTGTTCCTAATTATTTATTATTCATCTCTGCTTCAGTCCAAAATGAGGGCTGATTTATGGGAAATGACTTAGAAAATGAAACATGGAAATATGGGATGGATGATGATTAATGGGAGCTAAGATATGTCCCTGCAAAAACACAAAGGGCATAAACATCCAAGGGGGGAAGGTTGATATGGGGTGACACTAAAGGGTTTTCACGAATAAGTGAATAAAGGCAATATATTTCCTGATGGTAAGGCTATCAGATCACGGAGTACGCTTTGAAGAGAAGATTAGGAGACATGGTGGAAAACATGTTCCTCACTCTTGCCCTGAAGAGTATGCTACAGGTAAGCCTGTTGTGTTTGGATCTTTCTGATGGCCCAAGTTGAATTTATGTACTACGGCTTTATGCTTGATTTTGCAGGTATGATGGAAACTTAATTATACCTATTTTTTTTGTTCCCTGATAAGATGCTGATACAAAGCAACAAAGTTCAGGTTTTCAATATAAAGAGCCAAAAGAATTTGAGAAAATGTATTTGAATCTTGGATTTTTAAAGACTCTTTTTAAAAAATGACTTTTGGATGGAAAACCTCATATTTCATCATACTCATTATCAGAAGTAAGGCTCTTCTTGTCTTAAGACACAGCAATTTTAATGCGTTAATGTTCACAAAGGACAGCATTCTCTTTGGATCCATTAAGAGTTTGCACAAACCACCTAAACAAACATGACTTGTGATTGGACAGTAAAGTAGTAATGACCAAGTTGTCAGGGGTGATTTTCGTACAGTTCATGCCTTCCATGGGGCAAGGGAATGAAACAGATCATTTCCTGAGGTTCTCTGAAACCATGGGTTCTATGGCTTGAAGATGAAAATGACCAACACGTTGACTTTCGCTGTCTACTCCCCCAGTACTATCCTATCAATGCTACACTTAATTCTTCTCGGCTTTTATATTCTCACAGGCTTGGTTATTTTTCTACAAAGTATACTTTAATTATTTTATGTCTCATGCCTGCAACTAACTATAGAACAAGCAAAGCATTTTTGCCTTGTGACATTTTCATTTCATGCTAGTACTCGGAAGTGCACAAACTCTCTGCCACCCCAGCAGACTCTGCTCTTCACCTGGTAGGAGTTGAGATGCTACTAGAGAAAAAATGGCAGACCTTTTGAGCACATGAAATGGTCTGTATTAGCCTGTGGCTGTCCTACATCTTTTTACGCTGGGGCTCTGAATCGCAGATTAAGGGCAGTGTATGGCCTAAAGTATCTATCAAGAGTGATGTCAGTTAATTACTACCCTGGGGATTCAGCAATGAGTTGGTGCGCTGTGAGTTAATGACTTCCAGGCATGATACTTGGCAATGCTACCATTATTACTTTGCAAGGAGACTTCAGTGTCTCTTCACGAAGCCAGCCAACCAGAATGTTGTTGATATGCTGTTTGCTTGCCTATTGCACAAGATGTTGGTGCAACTCTCACTACCTATTTGTTGATCTTTCTCTCCCTTCATTCTTTCTCTACAGTTTACATAGATATGTCACTGTCTCCAAAGGAGACTTCACTCTAGCAAACAAATCAAGAATAAGGCTACATCCATTTCCAAATTACAATTCAGTCTTCTAAAGATGGATGTCGACAAGACATTGATGAATTCAGACACAGCTTTGAGATTTCTCAAAGGGTTTGAGGATTTCCATTGTCAGACATGGCTATTGTGCTATGAAAATGACTCCCAGCTGAAAGGGTGAGAAAACATTTTAAAGGACAGCTCAACAGTATTAAAAAAAGCTGGATACCCTGGCACCCTGGGGGAAAAGTTGCTAACAAAGTTAGTGAGATGGGGTGGGACAACATTTGAGTGTCACAATAATTGCATTGCATAATCTTTGTCCTGCTTACCCCCAGCTCTCACCAAAGACAATGGAAGCATGGGGTTTTCAGTTCCTTGCAGGAGACACTGAGAGTCTTGCATCATCAAGTCCTTTTTATTTTTTCTACAAGATTATAAAACACAGAAAGGCATTCTTGACTACAAACTAACATTCAAAGTCTCACGAGAATAGATACCGCTCCCTTGGCCATAAAACTTTGGAGAGGACTCAAAATGACCATGATCCCAAATAAACACAATTTGAATGAATAAAGAATGCAGTCATCCCATCAACAGATGAGCTTGATTATTGCTTGTCTCTGCAGCCCCTCTACGGTACCGCATTACCTCTCAGAACGTGTCAGATGCAGCTTGCTAATGCAGCTGCCACAGCGGGCCTTCAAGCCCCTTACCATTTTACAGATGGACTTGGCCTCCTCAGAAAACTTATGGGAGTACACCTCCTCTGTCTCCAGCACTCTTCTGTCCACTTCTTCCCTCTTCACCTTCTCTTTCCTTCCACGAAATGGTGATTGCCCAGCAATCATTTCATAAATGAGACAGCCCAGCCCCCAGTAGTCAGGGCTGAGTGTATATCTCTGGTTGTTCAACACTTCTGGAGCTGTGGAGGAGAAAGATGTATCCTGTGACAATGTTTGATGTTGGCGGGAAGAGAGAATGGTGGGCAGAATATAAAAATACCTCCCGATTTCTCTTGAGTGAATTACAGAAAATGCAGCATGTTACATGCCATGTTCTTTTCTCTACATGCCATGTTCATGCTGTCTTCTGAGTTCTCTACCAAGTCAGACCAATTGAAAAACAAAACAAAACAAAACCAAGTTGAAGCTAAGTATTAAGGAGGGGCCCAGTCTTAAGAGTGCTTCCAGACTTCTCTGTTTACAAAATGACATACAAGCACACATCCTGTAAACAACAGTGACATTTATCCAAAAGCAAATTCTGTCTTTTCATTCAATTTATAATTTATTTTCCCTCCTTTAAAAAAAAATAACAAAATAAATCTACTTGTTTTGTGTTGCAAACATCCAGTTTGCTGTGGGCTTATAGTCACTTCCTTGCAGGCATCCTTACCTTCCATACATAGTTACAAAAACACATACACATATGTTCATGGGCACAGAGTCTTAGTGTGTACACAGACTTACACTGAAATAACAAAACCTAGAAATGACAGCTGATTTGCTTGCTTTCATTAAAGCTTCCATATGATACAACAGTGGCTCATATCAGCTAGTTTCTATTTAGTCAAATAAACATATGCAATTTTTATTCCACAAAGGATGCCTACCCAGAGAATGCATGAAAATAATCACATTCAATTTCAAAAACAGTTCTAGTTAAATCTGGGAGTGTGTTTTTTACCCATGTACAAATCTCTACTCTTTTGTGTAGCCTCCCACTGTCCAAATAGCAAAACATAGATGTGGACTTAGCCACTTCATCACAAACATACAAATACTTTTTAAATACTATACAAAGTAGCAACGAGAAAGAAATCTTTTCTTTCCTTTGTGCACATAACCCTACTGAAATAAATCTATGATAAAATCACTAGAATCCCAGTTGTTATCTGTTTTTTAAATTTTTCTTGCTGATTTAGCATTGTAGACCAGTCTCATTAAGAGCTGCTGTGGTCCAGCCTTTTCCTGACTTCTGATTTCCTCTAGATTTTTTATTATTATTATTATTATTTTTTCTGGTTTGCTGCAGGGAACTCTACCCAGCAGAGTGTGATTTTTAAAAATTCTTTTTCTTAAGCCTACATGGCAGAAAGATCTCCAAAGCTCAAGTAATCCCAGCAAATTGTCAAAAAGATGAGCTACTGAAGACTTACCCATGTACCCTACTGTTCCTACCCTTCCACGGATTGATTCACCCTCAGGGATTTTAACAGCTAGGCCCAAATCAGATATTCTAATATGGCCTGGAAGGAAAAAGAAAAACAAACAAACAAAACAACACAAAGCAGATATAATCGTTTGACTCCAAATTAGCTCAAAAATACAACTGTTGTCAACACTACAATACTCTTGTAACTTACTGTTATGATATGTGAAGAAATGAGTGTTTTAAATCATCGAATTGGAGCAGTTTCATTGATAAGGAAAAGAGGAATTACCGAGGGGGATATAATGCAGTGAAATGTTAACAGTGAGGCTAGGGACTAGAGTGGATTGTGTTAAGTATTTCAAAGCAAACCAAAAAAAGACACCGAGTAGCATACTGTAGGGAAGTATCTTGAACTGATCACAGTGGATGGATGGGCTGACATAATTCTGAGACTCTTTGATGGCTGAAGGGACTACATCTGGTCTATAACTCAGCGTAAGATTTGATTACCGCTGCCCTCAGCAGCAAATGGGTACCTGGCTTTGCATAAAATGAGAGCTGGCTCGGCAAAGGACGAAAGTACTTTTGAAAATGGAGTGGGGAGCATAGATTAGAAATCACAATGTCCTTTGTGTTGTGCTAGCCTTGTAACAATAGGGATGGAAAAACAATGGAAAAAAGGCAGACACCACCAGCAAAGTCATGCTCTCAAGAACACACCCTGCTGTGTAGCACAGCTGCTTCCTTCCACCCGTGCAGCGAGTCCTAGCACTTCACCCACCCCAAGACATAGTATTAGAATATGCTGAGCCTCTTATTCACTTCAGAGCATTATTTGTCTTTGTGCAATATGTATCCTAAAACTAACTTAATCTATTTTACTGTGAAAGAACCTCTGTAAACCTCTGAGACTTACCATAATCATCTAGCAGGATATTTTCTGGCTTCAAATCTCTGCAAATGAAAGATAGCAGTTATTTGTATGAAGCTGGGTTTGATCACATAAGCATATGACAGTGTGTGAGTGCATTTATTACTAGTAATAAACCAATTGAGTGTCAACTCAAACAGTAAGGAACTCATGGAACCAATACAACTTTCTGCAACTCACCCCGTAGTTAGAATGAAACCATATGTCTTTTTCTAAACTGGAGTTACATTTTTCCACTAAGCCACGCTTTTAGTTCATAATGCACTCTATAATGGACTCATCCATCTAGACCAGTAAACCCTATAAACCAGGCCTTGTAGTCCTGCGTGTTGATAAATCTCTGCAACATTTCCTTTTATAAAATATTTTTGTTAAAATATTAAACATTTTAAAATATTTTATTTGCTTATGAAAATGATAACAGCAATCCGCTGGGCTCAGATTTGCTCTGCCTGGCGTCTGGCTCAGGCCAGTGACGTGAATGTGTGTACATGCACTTGTGCACATGTATAACGGTTTTAGCTAGTTTGGAAAAATGAGGGGCAGAGAGGGGAATGCTGTGCCCGGATTAAAACTCTTCTTACAAACATTTAGGAAACTCTGATGCCTATGTGGTTTGGAGCAGTGCCATGAAAACTGGCAAGGTGGTCACTCTGATGTCAAAGATGTGCCTTTCGCTGCTCATGTGGAAAAAAAAAAAATGCCCAATCCAGCCAAGTTATGAACTTCTGAAAAAAATATCTCCCATTTTCATATATGTAGCACAGCTGTGGCAGGTCATTCTTATAAAGGGCTTGTCCACACCAAGCCGGCTCTACCAGCTGCAGCTTTTAGGTGCTGTCCGTGCCAGCCCCTCTCCATCCCTGCCTCTCCTGGTGGCAGGGGGCTTCTGTCAAAGCGGGAGCTGTACGGCTGCTCTCCCTGCTGCTATGCAGACATCACGGGGGCAAGGAGCAGCCTCTGCACAAGCACAGGGCAGAGGAACCAGCCAGGAGCAGGGGGAGCCTGGATCAGGCACCAGCGTGGCTGGGTAAGGCAGGGAGAAGCGCACGGATTCAATTCACAGCTTTCTGCCCTGATTTTATCTGATGGATTCCTACAGAAACCCAGTATTTAGCCTGGTCCAAATCCAAGCAGTGCTTGGTCTCGCCTTTCTTCAAGGCCTCCTTGCATTTGTGAACCAGCTTGATTCTGTTAGCTTCCCAGCAAGACGCATTTCTTTTCAAAGAGCAAAGAGAGGCGGGTGTGCAAGAGGAACCCTCCCAACAGGAGAGCGGCGTGCTGCCTCCTGGGCAGGAGGCCTCCTGCATCACTTCAGTGCCGTGAGTTTTCCTCCGAACAGAGACAGATATGTGGCAGTTTCGACAATGCTGAAAGTGACACTTCAAAACCTGTCTGGTTTTATTTAATTTTTTTCAAGCAAGAACATACCAAGCTTACTTTCCAAGTAAACAATACTGAAATATGTGAAGGGCAGCTGGACGCTGAGGAGAATCTGTGATTTTGTTTAACATATCATACCGTGGGCTTTCCCTGCCTATCAGCAGAAGTTTCCCAGTACTGGAGCAATGTGGTGGAGGGCGTTTCCTACTTATTTTTTAAGACTTATTCCAAATCCCTTAAGAACTATTACCTGAAGAACTTAGACTTCATTAGTTACTTCATCTTCCACTCCAGCACTTATTAGTCCCACCTAAAGCTATGACTATGGCTAAATGAAAAGGATTCCACATGTTAGCTGAGAAAAGATATTTTCTTTGAATGAAAAAACAAGAGACTCCATGAAGGCTCCGAGAACAGTTCAACCCTTACAGTCCTTTGTGATTTAGGGCAATTAAGGCAAACTTTCCTTCCCCCAGACATCACTTGTCATTTCTGTTTTCAGATCTCCGGTTCCTCAGGATCAAGGATGGCTCCCTTTGCATGGCTAACACTTGGAAGTGTCAGGGAGGACTGTGATTTTTGTGCTGAAATGTCTAGAAGAATTAACACTCCTCTGTGGACCCAGTTATGTGTAAATATGCTTCCCAACCGTACAGTTTCCGAAATGTAAACTGGCCTTGCCTAAACATACTGAAACATAAACTGCTGGCACTACGCCCATGCTGGAAAGGCTATAGTGCATTGTTCTGCTCTACAGGACAGCATAAACAATACAATTAATCATGGTGGACAAGGCTTTGCTGTGTACTGTAATGCCTAGGACATTGTGATCTTGATGCAGATTGGAGCTTGCAGGCATTGCTATAATATATATATATTGCTACACTGCTATTATATATATATATATATAAATTCGAGGAGAAGCAGAAGGTTTTCTTCTTTGCTTTCCAGGAACAATCAACCCATTGACCTTTACTAACATGATACTGTTGAGAAATATAATGGAAGCTCCTTGTTTGACACGGGAATTCTGACTTTTTATCTGATGCTGAACCTGAAATCTGGCCCGGTTGTTTTTTCGGGTCACATACAGAGCGTGCCTCACTGGTGCATGAGATGGGGAGGTATTTTGGAATGCTCTGATTTACTCAGAAGCGTTTTGTTCACAGAAAATGAAATTAAGTCTGAGGAATAAGTGTTTTGCTATGAATTATTCACCTTGAGAAAGCTGTAGCGTTTAGTTGCTATATTTTATTGACCTATATAGCACTTCTCACGGGTCCCAAAACACTTTGCAGTATTACAAATTAGGGGTCTCTGCAGCTGCTCCTGAAATACTGCTAGAAAATGTCACCTACCAGGATATAATATCATTCATCACCAAAATGAATGTGCCATCTGAAGTGCAAACTAGCAACTCTTTTAAGAGGAGCATGAAACAAGTTCTTAAGAAGGTAGGATGCCATTTCTCTCAGAGCCCCATACTATTTTAGATGGCCAGATCTAATTTGTTTTATTAGAGAGTGGCATTAGTATGGCATTTTACCAGTCACGTTATGAATGTATTTATCATTTTCATCAATAAGGTATGCTTATGATTTACTTTTTTTTTTTTTTAAGAAACAATAAAATACCTCCTAAAACTTTTCTGAACATAGTAGGATGGTTTTTTTTAAAGAAAAAGGAAGCCAGGTATGTCACTCATGATCTGATTTTTCAGTTGACATTAAACATTTAATTCTATTTTGTTCCTTGAAAAATTCTACTTCTGGGCCAGTGCCAAATAAATCAGCATATTATCTATGTCTGCCCTCCTTGTACGAGCTAGCAGGATCTGAGTCACAGCAAGGCAACCGAGTGGCAATTTGTTAGAGAACTCCTCCAAGGAACAATATCATAATTTATCTATATACAAGCATATGCACAATGCTTATTATACATGGGCATGTCAATGATTTAAAGTGTAGCTTAGTTAAAAAAAAAAAAAAAAGGCATAACAAACCACCATATTATTGTCTATGAAATATTGTCCTTGGATGTTCTTCCATCAATTTACAGGACCTCTTCTGCTGTGAATGCCAGCAATAATGATTTCACAAGCTAGGATCACGAAGACAAGCATTAAATGTTGTTTACAACTATATTGGTTGTTGATTAAAGAAAAATAAATAAATCCCTGTGGAGCCATGAGAGCTCTCTCTAGAGCCACCCTTCTTATCCAGCCAGTAAACCCGAAGAAGTCCTGACAGAGTGTTTGTGTATAGCCATAAGCCAGCCTGGAAACCAAGAACTTGGCTCATCTAGCTAATCAAAACTAGAGTTTCCATGTCCTAGGGCATTAATCCGTGCCCTTTGTCTCAAACCCTCCTGTGTTAATTACTCTGCTGGAAGAGAGGGAAGTCCCTGGCTGCCTGCAGGACACTGCCAGCCGTGTCCCTGCTCCACAGCAGTAAAGGAGGCCTAGAGACTGCCTCATTTTGCAGGAAAAGTAGGAGGTAGCAAGGAGAGATGCAGGTTTGCTGCAGGTCCTGAAGCACCAGCAGTGCTCCAGCAGAGAGCATGTTGTGCTCTCTGTGAGGATGTGCAGCTTCTCCCTGGATGGAGGGGGTGTCTGCTTTCCAAACTCTCTTGGCTCTCAGCTGGAAGTGAAGAGGCACCATTTGTCCAGTGTGCCCAGACTTCAGAGTGGTTCCACCTGCTCTAGCACAAACTGCATGAGAGGAGAATGAAACCAGCACAAACTATGTGAGGAGAGAATGAAACCAATTACAGCAAACTACCATGGCTCGTGGGCCACAGCTTTCCCTTCATCATCTATATATTCTGCTCCCTATGGGGCAGGAGAGGTGTTTTTTTTTTCCCCATGTCTGATGTGTCATAGCCCCTAATGCAACACAATCTAATTAAAATAGAGGCTTGAATAGAATGATCTCCATTTCATACCAACTAGAAACTTGATTCCTTAATTAAATCTCTTTGAAGAACTTTCATAATTCTCTTAGGTCATTCAGTGCATGCTGAGAGTAGGATTTGGGGGAGTTTTGTGTTAGTTCTGTGTAATTTAAACATGATATTTCTAGTGAAGCAACTGCTTCCTTCCACTACTACTGAATCGTACCGCATTTGTACATGGGTTTGCAAAATTTCATCAAAGACACTGAGACACCTAAACTGCATTGTACCACCATGAGCAGGGGGGATGCAGACAATTCTGTTCTACCTGGGAAAGTTGTCTTAAGACTCTAAAGAATGCTTACCTATATACTGTATTTTCTCTGTGAAGGTCTTCTAAACCACAGAGAATCTCTGCTGCATAAAACAAAGCTCTTTCCTCTTCAAAGCCTGGGTTTCCCATGTTGTAGATATGAAACTTCAGGTCACCTCCATTCATTATGGTCAGAACTAAACACAGTGCATCCTTTGTTTCATAGGCGTAGGCTAAATTGACCTAGAAAAACATTTGTAGCATGGTTTTGACAGTTCAGTTATCTACTAAGGAGAAATCACTCACTTCTCATTAACAATTTTCACTAGAAAAAGAGAAAAAAACCACATTGAATTTTATAAGGGCCTTATCACAATAGCAAATACACATTTTAAAAGTATAGAAAAATCAGATGTTAGGATTTTATAGATTGACTTGTTGAACCCAGACTACTCATCATCAGAATCCCCAAGTTTAATTCTCAGATGCTTCTGGGCAACAGAAATCTTAACAGTCAAGGGGAGATCCAACTCCAGCTGCTCTGTTTTGCTGGACAGCTGTCAAAAAAACCACCATCTCAGTGGGTTCCCAGACAGCCCACAAGAGCTGGCAGAACTCAGGAAAGCCCCAAGTCAGGCAGACCAGCTCCACATCACTGGCTAGATGCTCCTACCAGCCAGTCTCTTCTGATCTATTTGGGCTGAATCTCCTTCAGTCTGCTCCAAGCTCCTCTCTCCCAGGCACTGGGGATTCAGGTAATCACGCAGGATAAAAATAGCTCAGCCTGATGCAAGCCCTGATGCAAGTCAAGGCTGTAAAGAGCATCAAGCTCACATGGTAGAAACAGGCACCTTGCTTGGTGCATTTCCCACAGACCACAGATAAAACCGAGACTCTGCAAACGTGCATGGAGCAGGAGTAAGGTGAAATGTGGAAGGATTGGCTCCCTACAGAAAATGGCACCTTTTCTGTAACGGGAGTTGGAAGAGGGATCAGATACAACAGGAGAGGGTGCCCAGCAGGTGAGCACAGAACTAAGCTCTAGAGAGTTCAATACTCACTACAAACTGACTATTGACTTTTTCTAAAATCTGCTTTTCATTTAGTGCCATGGATTCGCCTTTCCTCTTTTTTATTCTCTTCTTCTCTAATCTTTTGCAGGCGTACATCTTCCCTGTTGCTCGGACTTGGCAAGCGCAGACCTGAGAATTAAAGAGAACAATTGCTGGGTAAGTCAAAGAAAACACTTTTTCTGGGTTGCACTTTGCTCCTCACAATCTGGTCTGATCTGATTTAGTCCTTTTAAGGCTAGAGACAGTGGTGTAGCAAATAAGACTTAGGCGGGGGCATCTGGGGAACCGTCTACTGTTTCCAAACCTGCTGTGTAATATTGGTTTAATTATTTCACTTTCCTCCGCCTGCTTCCTATCCCACCTCCTTTTGTCTGTGTAGATGGTAATCTGCTCCACAAAGGCCTGCCTCTGCCTCCTCAGACCCTGCTGCCCAGGCAGTGACCTCAAGCCATTAGTAAAATACAAGCAGGGTGTGACCCTAATTCCACTGTGACTGCAACAGTCAAACACAAAATAATTTTTGAAAGTGTTCTTTTGAGATTGCAGTGTCAAGAGAGGTTAAGTAAAACTGTCAGCAATTAATGAAAATCAGCTTCTGTCTCATCAAGATACTGTAACCTGCAGTGCCTGAGAAGGAAGAAACATTCTTAACAGAAACTTTCAGAATCACTCACCTCCCCAAAGCCGCCTTTCCCTAGCACCCTGTACTGCCTAAACGTGTTTTTCGTTACTGGTTGCCTGGAAGAAAAGGGAAAAAAAAAAAAAAAAGACACACTACATTTAATGCACTCTCCGTGATTTATTTATTTCAGGGCATACTTTTGAAAAGCAAAATAGATAAATATTATATAATCACATTATTTCAAGGTAATTATATTATATAATATAATATATAATTATGTAATTACATTACTTCAATACTATGTATGGCCTGAACTTTTCAATTCCAACATATTAAGCTGTAATAAAATACAACACATTAGTGAGTCATCAGTATAATTTCTGCTAGCATCTTAGGACCGAGGAGGGTTCTGAATCTCCGTTATACAGTTTTGGCCTTTGTCAAGCAGAGACGAGGCCTGAGAGCTTGCAACAGCTTATTAATTCCATGGCTCATCTCGTGATACAGAGGAATTTTTTAAGGGTCGTGCTGGGCTAAGATCTAATCACTTTGGTCTTCAAACTGAGAAAAAGAGATCCAAGATCCAACCACTATGAAAATACTTCTGTTTTCTTGACCTTAAGCAAAACAGGAAATCAATATGAAACAAGCAAAAAACAATCCCGGGAACTGGAGAGGAGAATTCGGATCCCATTCACAGAAGGGTAGGAGCAGGAAGCAGGGCTCGGAGCCCTTCCGGCCCAACCTGAATTACCTGCCTCTTGGGACAGCACTGCTGGGCAAGAAAGGAGGAAGAGCATCTCTTTCCTTTCGGGCATGTGAAACAGATTAGCTGCAACCATTCACCTGACAAGAAAGCCTTTTGGTTCAGTTTCTTGGGCAAATTAAGCAGAGGGTCTTTTTTTTTTTGTCTTATTTTTTTTTCCCTCTGGTGAGTTAACCTGCGTGCATTTTCTGTAGTAATTTAAAGGCCAAATTAGGGGTTAAACAAGTCTTTCTGACAGCAGAGTTCTCCACAGGGGTACAAGATCTTAGGAAATTCCCACAAAAATCTGCTCTACCAAAAGCGCTCCAGCCCTAAATCTAGCTTCTACCGCATTTGCTATCATTAAAGTTTTACAATGTGACAGAGAAAGAACTGGGGACTCTGAGATATCTGATTTTGTGTCCACCAGTCTATCACCGAAGTTTTAAAATTGCATTAGCAGTCGATATGAACGTTCATCAGAACCTCGTCAGAGCTTTGTTTTCCTTTGGCGGGCAGCCAGCCGGCAGAGGGAGCACAATAACGTGGCTGTTCCAGCGGCGGCGATGATGAGGTTGATGACAATAAGGAATAAACGTTCAAGTGAATCGTTTCATTTATGCTCATCATTGTTTTTAAAAGTAGGGGGAGAAAACTATGCAAATAGCCAAAACGGAAAGAGGAAAAATGCTATTTTCAGGCTTCTAAGAAAATACTGCAAATTCTGTTAGGGTTAAAAGCAAGAATTAGCAGTGATAACTACGTGCTCAGCAATGTCCCTGGAGTAAATCGACTATTTGACTCTCCACTGGAGCCAGCAGGCTGCCAGAAGGAGCTGTTGATCACTCCATGCTACTAACAGCTCTTTGCTAATCCTAAAAACAGTTCTTAAGCTGGATAGGCACAGCCAATAGCTTGTCACATTTGTTGGGAGAATGGAAAAAAATAAAATCCTCAAAGCATTTGAGAAAATTCCTTATCCTGAATGTGAAAATAGCTGGGAAATAGCCTGGCTAGAGATGAATCATCTGATGTTTTTCAATTGAAATGGAAGAGTAAATGCTGGATTCAGAGGAGATGGCATGTGGAGCATGTCTTGGCATGAAGCGGCTCTCCCCTCTGCCCACCACCTCCCTTCCCCCTCTGCGGCAGCTGTGTAGCTTTCCAGGGAGAGTAACTGGCACAGCTCGTTTGATCTCCAAGCCCTTATGCTCATATGCACCACTCAAGGATCTGGTCCCAGCTCATCCGCCGTAATTAATTCCATTTGTGGCAGCTGGGGCTTCTCTTGACTCAAGGTCACTGTCACCCAGCAGTGGTCATCTGCTACGGCACTCACCAGCAAGGAGGGGGCAAAGGTCCCGTTCCCTGCAAATTAATACCCACTAAGGCAGCTTGCTCATTACGTGTGCTCTTCAATGTCTAGCCAATAAATACCATGTGAGGATCTATATGCTGCATTTTTGTCTGTTTACGGTGTTTTAATAATTGTGATAACTGGTCTAGACAAAAAGTCACCATATTCAGAGCATAGCTAAATAGAACGACAACAAAAAATCAGAATGTATTTTAATCATACCTAATACCATTAAACAGCAGAACATTTGAGCTTTAGAAGCCAAAACAGGCTCCCTGGTGTTTTGGGATGGATTTCTCTTTTATTATTTACTTCCCTACCAAGCAGCATCCGTTTCACTCTTGCTTGGGCAGTGTTCGCGAACGCAAAGCCAGAGACTGGATGTGTATCGTACATTTAGCGCTATAGATGCACAAGGCTAGGTCATAAACAAGCGCAACGTGTCCTCCCACTGTGCCACGAATAGCTCATTGTGACAGGGCCTACAATGAAATTGGTCACAGAGGTTTCCTGGATCACAGAGGAGACTTGGAGTCCTATTTTTATGGGTTGTACGTCTTGTCCTATTCACCAGGCATGCACAAGCATACTGGGCAAAGAAGTTGCCCAAGCTGCTTGCTGGAGCCTGCCACCTCCAGGACAGAGGTGTCCTTGAGAGAGAAGGCAGTGGCCGGAGAGCATTTCTGGATGTGAGCACATTCATGGAGAATAAAGGAGCACTGCACATGCCCCAGACACCAATCGTACTTGGTGGATGATCACAGCTGGAGACTCAGTTCATAGTTAAATTGAATCCAGTGCCAACATAACCATGACTTTTCTACATGGCATCTTCATGGGGCTAAAACCATCACTTCTTCTTGAACCTTCTAACAGTAAAGACTTACAAACAAAAGCTAAAATTAGAAAAGCCTTCCTGGACCTCTGGGAGAGCTTCCCTGGAGTACAGCTCAGGGAGGCAGGGAATGAGTCTTGATGGATCTTTCGAAGGAGAACAGCATGAAGAGGGAGAGAATCGCTGCACAGAGAAGGCCATAAATGGCAAGCACTGGGAGGAGGTACTAATAATGACGAAGAAAGGACAAACTGACTTTGCCTTCAAGACAAAGGGACTGTACATGCACCATCTCAGCTGCCAGATTTTGACAGTATTCTGTGAGCTTTGCATGGTAAGTGAAAATAAACCCTTTGTATTCACCTCTATTAAAAATAAATAAATAAATAAATAAAATATTGTGACTTACCTTTCCAACCACTTCCATTGGAGAAACCTGTCGAAGTACATGCTGTTTAGGTACTCTTGGAATGGTTCCCCACTGAGGTGGTCAAGGACAGATCTATCTCAGATGAAAAGGATATATAAGCATTTTATAATCCTCATCTTGGAGCAAAAGAGAAACAAAACAAGAGGAGAAAATACAGACTTCTTGAACAGTAGGGTCATCTGACTCCTACTTAATTTCTATTTTATTTTACTCATGGTTTCAGCCTAGGAACAAAGTGATATGTTTAATGTGTTTCATAAGAGAAGGAGTTACACAAGCTGAATAGAAATATGCACTGGTAATGCTTGCTGAAAATTAACAAGGAGTTTCCCATTGGCTTAAATGAACTTTTACAAGGGCAGTTAGACACTAGACAAGTATCTTTGCTTCTCTTAATAAATTAAGTCTGGCTTAACACAACACCTGCAGGAACTGAGCTCCTAAACTTTGGGGGATGTTTACATCTGGATTGAAAATTTCTGCCTGAAGCCCATTTCTGTCCAAGGCAGACCATCAGAGATGTTATTTTGAGCAAAAAAAAAATCAGTCTGAATTCCTGCTATACAGAAGAATTAATAACTGTGATTAAAGTGAAAGGGCTTTTCCTAACAGCAATGTGCCTTGTAGAGTAAAACAGAAGAGAGTCTGAATAGCAATCTGCATTTGTTCCTGGATCAAGAAAAGAATTTGGGGACTCACACAGTGGCTGCAAAGTGTTTATGAAAGGCCAGTATGTAACTGTGACAGATAAGTATGTTGCTTGTGACAGGCAACAAGCAGCCCCAGACCAACAGACATCCCCTGAGGAAGGCCAAGGGTTCAGAGCTATGAAAACAGAGGCTGAACTAAGAGCTGCCTGAGATGGAAGTGATCATGTTGATCCGTCTGTTTTTGGGTCCTACCTTGCTTACTGTCTCTGGGCTCTGCTGGCAGGAGGGTCTATATCTAAGAGTAAATAGACACTTTTCTAGATTTTTCTGGAGGAGGAAATACTCTGGAAAATGACTCTGGTTTGGGAATGGATGAACTATGGCTCATCCTGGGGTGATCCTAGACTTGACCAAACATTCAGGAAGAATACTGAGTCTTCTCAGTTCAGTTCCTCTCCATTCATGAACCACTATTCCTATGTTTTTGGAATTTCTAAGCTGTTTGATTTTTTTTTTGATAATAATTCTTGCACCATACATTTGGAACAGGCAGGTAATTGCAAATATTCCATATTCAAAAGACAAATTGTTGTTGTTTTCATTGGCTGTGCCCAATTTCTGATTGGACACAGATCATACAGTATTTGTTTTAAGGAGATGAAATATTTCCCTTAAGTGAACACAAATTTAGAAAAAAAAAAAAAAAAAGAAAGAAAAAAGAAAAAGAAAAAGTCAGCCTTAATGAGTTTTACCAAATATCCAAAATCAAACTGAAAATTATCGGGGAAATTGGAGGGAGGCAGGAGAAGACAGTCAAAATATTAAAGGTCAAAGCAGCAGATAAAGTTATACATCCATTTCTTCTGTAGACTGATCTTAACTAGAAGGACTTGTCTGAAACTCATCCCTGCTCCTGCTCTGACAGGATAGCAAGTTTCAAATTTATGTGCATGCTCCTTTTTTTTAGTCTGGCTGCGAACACTTCCAAAATTAACATTATTCAGTACATTTAGTAAGTACCAACAGCAAGTCTTTAAAACTTTTCTTTGACCCCATTTCAGTCCACGTAAAACGATCATCAGCATATTTATGAACAAGGTCTCAAAACTGGCTAATTTATCTGTTTCAGTTGAGAAGAAGAAATGGCTGTCTGTGAATAAGAGCCTGAATTAAGTGGTGTCCAACGCTAGCCTATTTCTTTCAGTTAATTAAAAGCTTCACATATTTTAAAGAACAATAGCTGCCTTTCACCACTTGTTTGCTTTTTAGTTCCCCTCTTTGGCAACAACAAAGTGCATTTTACAGTAAACTGTCAGCTTTCAAATCGATTTCAGAAATGGAAACAGACATCAGGGTTTTTTATGTCAAGCACAGCTCTGCCTTTGTCATTGTGACTGGCACACACAACTGGTGCAAGTTATACTAGCATCTCAACATGACACCGGGCCAATGCAAGTAAACTAGCTATGTTATAAGAGAAGGCCAGAAATAACCCACATCTCCTACCAACGCAAAGAATAACTGAAAACAGAAAAGGTCAATGAAATGAGTCAAAACAATGAATGACAGCGGAGCGAATTTTACAAATCCCCATTACATCACCCAGGGAAAACAAACTGTGCTCAGCCAGAAACCACATGGGCCAGCTTGTGATGATCCCTCCTTTTCATATTTTTGTTGGTTTATGATCTACTGGCGTGAACATACTCGGGTCAGTACTTGCAAATGCAGATCGCATACCTGGAGCTTTAGAACATAATAGTACAAATCGCCTCGCCGCTACAAAACCTGATAAGCCTTTTCCCAGACAAAGGATGAAATAATGCACGTACGTTTGAACTCCGCAGACAGACAGAAAGCATTAAAAAAGCTCCATTCTCCTGCTGAAGATTTTCTGGAAAAGCCATGCAGAGCAAGTTTGCACATTCCTCTGTCTAAATGGACTGTATAGCCACTTAATTTTTATTCATTTTGAAACAGAGATGTTTTCTTTGGATACATTAGCATTGTAGCTCTTTTCACACGGCATGAAATCCATGGCTGGTTTACTTGGCTAGAACACTCTGTCAAATACCTGAAACACTAAGTGCCTGTGTGTAGTGTATATAATGGCATGGAAATATTTATTATATTTCGTTCAGATGAAATGACTTCACTCCTTGTCAGTTATGCCTCTAGGATTATGAACATAAACTGAAGATACATGCCTCGGATTCAAATTGCAATTTCTCTCTTTACCTGTCACTGTCTTTACAAGCTGCTGACTGCAGCCGTGTGGTCTTTGGATATCAAGTTATACTTACTTTGTACAGTGAGAGAATAGCTCTTTGCAGGGGCTGTTTTCGAGTTTTTCCTCTGTCTGTTGGATAAGATCTTGACTGACTTCTGGAACGAAGGCTGGAGACTGGGGGGAGAACAGAGGGGCACATTATCTCTGTGACGAGGTGCAGATTCTCTTCTGTTAGCATGTAAAAGACACATTCATTATTTATTCCCTGCACTGCTTCAATTCAATTCCAGCGGTTGTGTAAAAGCAAAGGAGCTTTACGTCAAACAGCAGTAAAATAGGATACCGTGGTAACTCACTCCACATTCCACTCTATCCTCATACTGCTTTTCTGCCTTCTCCTGTACCTTCACCTCCTTGCCCAGCCTCATGAATATTCAAGACCCACTCCTTGCCAATTCTTTGAACTGCTCCCTCGCATCCCATGAAAAATGTGCTGGCCTGAACTGTGTACCGACCATTTTCTTAAACAAAAGAGAATTTGCTCAGTGTTTTCACTTCATTGATGATTCATTGTGCTGTCTGAAAAATCCATCTTCCATCTTTTTTCTTTCTCTCTCTTTTTTTTTTTTTTTTTTTAAACTATCAAGATTTCAAAGGAAAACAAGAGTGGAGCATTTGTATTTATTGATTTATATATAAATAACATAAGAAGATGCTTGCAAAAGTGTCCGGACACTTTAATTCGTCATTAGAAGGACAGGTTTAAAACAATCACTTCAAAAAGGAGCTATGCCAACCAAGCACATAAACTCTTTTCATCCTCTCCTCCCTTCAGAGAGACTGTACATTCAGCCCCCTCAAAAAGCCCTGGTAAGAGGTCTTTTGCTGTGTGCCTCCATGGTTAACCAGTTCAGGACCTTTGGGACTAATTATCTATAAAGACAGTTTTTAGGCAGCCCACATTCTCACTCATTAAAAGTACACTGTAATTATATAAAGAAGTGTATATGCATGCATGTGTGAGTGTCTGTGTGCGTGTACACCTATTTCAAGACATTTCTCCCATTCACACAAAAGCCCCTTCCTATAATCAAAAGGATTTTGACATTTTCAGTATGCCCAACCGTAGACGACAAAAAAAAAAATAAAATAAAAAAATCTTTCCTTGCAGAAGACACAGCACTTGGTAAGGTTCCCCATCCATGGCCGTGACCACCAGATGTGCTGAGTGGGTGGGTCACAGAGCATCATCAGTCATTCCTGGCCAGATGTTCTCATTAACTCACCCTTAGTTAGAGATATCTTGGCAGGCACTGCAGTGCATTGCAGGCAAAGTTCAAAAACACTGGGAATGAGGACAGAGGAAGGGGCAGAGGTGGAACCGGAGAAAATCTCCAGCATGGTGAAAGCTGAATTAAGCCTTTTATCTTTTTCTTCCCAGTGCTGAAATGTGAATATGAGCCTGTTGTGACAAGAAAAAGTAAGTTTGTTCCACTTGAATGTTTTTTAATAGGGCCATGGTTTACAGAACTGTCTGTGCACGCTGCGTAAGGCAGTCTCGCTATTTAACCTTGAAAGACAATCTGCAGAGCATGCTGGATATCTTTGACCTCGCTGAAAAATTTCCTCATTTCCGCCATATATTTATCCATTTCCTCAGATACATCCACTGTTAATCACAGGCAGAGCATATCGGTAATAATTAAGAAGTCTCACAGTTTCTTGATGGGCAGATGAGCCCCCATATTATGGGGCTGAGAACCGTGGAGCACATCTCAGTTTTAGCTCAAGAGAGTAAGGAGAGGCAAGAAGAGTGAAGCACAGAAAGGAGAAATAAACCCCCAAAGTCCTTTTCTCGAGTCCTACAGCTGCAGGATTGAAACTATAGGGAAAAAAGAAAAAAAACGAAGAAAGGAAAAAAACAAAAATGCTTTTTAAGGAATATTCAGATAGGAACTAAAGCCTAATGACTAGCAGCATTTCAGCTGATTTGAGCTAGGAACCATATGAATGAATACCCCTAGTTTGTGCATTTCATAGTCAATGGGGTATGCTATACAAGCTCCTCTGCAACCCAAAGCTTGCACGCGGCTGCGTGAGTCTACTGTTCTGACACAGTTATTTTGAACACCTCTCTGATTTAAAGGGTACAGAAAAAATGCTGAACTCTGCAGTCTTCATACTTATGTGGATCGGGAGTGTCGTTTTCTGGTCTGAAAGGAGCCATACTTCAGAAAAAAAATGATATTAGGGCCTCTAAATGTAGTTGCTACCAGTAAAATCTAGGATTTGTTCTAGATTTATAGGTCAAAATTGGGAATCAAATCTAACTATTAACCCCCTAAACTAAAATAATTAGACACTTAGACCAAGTGACTTGATTCTTCCAGGTGCTAGGCAACTTCATTCCCCATTGGCTTAACTGGGAGGTAAGATGCCTTGGTGTTAGTGTTGTAGACTCTGCACATAAGTATTACTAATGGGCAGCAGATCCACACACAAATTTACCAAACAGTAGCTTGCTTATGTTGCCATCCCCTAAAGTCCCCGGAGCTTTGAAAAAAATCCTTTTTACTCTAGTCCCAAATTACAAATAAAAGGTCCTCACTGTGGACAGATTTGGACATTCTGTGTGTCTCTTCCCCTTTCCCATATGTCTGTGTCCTCTCAGCTGCCAATGTTACAGCAATAATTCCATCAAATTTTGTCTGAGATCAACGTGCATTTGAAAAAAAAATCTAAACATTAGCTAAATCTTTTTCATAAAAGAGAAACAAAATTCTTATAGAGAAAGGGGAGAAGAATGAATGAAAGAGGCTGTAAGACAATTTGGGAAGTACTTAAAAATGGCACTAACTGATTCCTCTCTCCACATTTGTGGGAGATACAGTCACCACTTGGTTTTTCAAAACCACTCATTGCTGACCTTTGAATCTTTGCTTCCTCTGAACAAATCAAGAGCAAGTTAACAATATCAAGGTAAGTAAAGACACACAAATACACTGACATTCTGTACATGGGCTAGAGCCTTCCAGTGCAGAGCAAACACTTCACTAGACCACTTAATTTTCTGTAAGAGAAAACACTTTTATCTCAGGCCGATCATTTCCAAGGGTTCTGTAGGTGCAGCAGGACAGGGACTGTCATTACGCAGCCCTTCATGTTCAGAGTAGAGTGGGGGCAGATTCCTCACACGTACGGGGTGAGCATACCCAGCCCTGTCCAACCCTGCCCAGAGTCCTAGGGAGTCTTTGTACGACCCTTCCTGAGGTTTTCCCTCAGACCCCACTGTTCCCACTGCCCCCATTAAATAACCCTTTCTCTGTTTTGAGTACTGTGCATACCTACAGCCTGCAGATGTTAAAACAAAACCAGAAACAATTGCAAACCCAAACCCAGCCCACCAACCTACTTTCGCTCCCCTGGAGAACAATTAGGAAGTGCACGTTATGAGCACAGGCAAGCATTTGGATCCCAAGAGCAAAATCATCCAAAGGTAATACTTTGGCCACTTAAGGAAGAAAAAGTTGCTTCTTCTCAGGGGACGTGCAAAAGGTTTCTGGAGCCCTGATGCCATGGTTATAAGCACTGTTCTCCTACTGCATTGTGGGTCCTGGCTGTAAAAGCAGGCTTGGCTTTCACAGGGGAACAGACACCTTTCTGAACGTATTAAATGTCCTGCAGCAGCTAGGAGAGCCACACACCTCCTTTAAGACATTTGAGCTTGGGACAAAGGATTTTCTGCTAACTCCCCAGAAACACCTGCAGAAACCTGTTACATTCCCTTGTATTCAAAACAAAACACCGAGTAGTTTTTAACAAGTAAGATATTTTATTTTCCCTGACTATTCTATTTCCTGAAGGCAAAGAAAGTGATTTTGATCTCGCTTACACTAATGTAAATCAGAAATGAAGCCAACCGAGTCAACAGAGTAACACCAGGGTAAAGCTAACGGGACTGAAACCATATTCATGGCCCAAGACTCTGGGACTGCAAAAAGTACTTAAATTGATCCAACAACAAATTTTTCTCTCACCAGGTTACCTTTCTTTTTGACCAGCCAGTTTAATAAAAGGCCAAAATCCCAAACTGCTTTCACCAGCTTTTAACCAGAATCTCCTGTCTCCTGTATCTTCTCACATACGGTCAGAAACTGAAAACCTTCTTATATTTATTTTGTCAGCAAAGCAACATCTCAGTTTATGATGCCCTCATTTAATTTTTCAGAAAAAAATGCAGCTAGGAATTGGATTGGTGTTCGTCCAGAAAACCGGACAGGGATACACGGTTACCTCTGAGTGCCAGGAAATACTCTGAGAAAAAAATCTGCACTTCTAAATTTTTTTTTCTGATTTATAAGACAAAAGACGGTCTCCCAGTTGCTCTTCCATTTCCAGAAATGGCTTGAAAACTGCCGAGATGTCACACGCTAGTTCAAAGTTGGTTGGGATCATATCCACAAAAGGCTGGAGATCACTGTTCCTTCCAAACCCGACCTGCACGACACTTTTCGCGCCTTGCCAAGGGGTTGGCTGCAGCTTCTCACCGTTCCTCCCCTTTTCACTAGGAAGCGATGACAGACAGACAGCGCAGTGGCGAGGTCTGAAGCTGCGTGCAGTATCTCCTGTGTCACCCATAAACTGCAAGTTCTTGGTGGGTGCAGAGGGCACCACAACAATAACGCGGCCTGGTTTGTCCTGCATTGCCAGACACAGCTGTGTGCGTGCTGCACCTGTAACCAGCCCTCTCACCGTGCTCGGCGCCTCACTGAAGGTACCAAAAAGAGGCGAAATCTGATTTAGCCTCACATGAAAGCTTCCTGGCTGCATAGCTCCCCATTATCTGTTATTTTAAGTGTCACGTTGTATCACGATACTTTAAAATGTAAACTTTCCTTTTTGACAGCTCTGTAAGTTTTGCTGCAGGCTACCTCACTCAGCCCGTCAGCCCCTCAGCCTTCAGTGAACAGGACAGAAAACAAGTAAGCCTCCTTCCAGGACCTTCCCTATGCCTTTGACATGGTGCTTGCAACACTTCTCATGGTACTTACACTTCCCTGACGGTGGGGAGGACACCTGACCTCTCATCAATCAAAATCGGCTCATCAGGCTCATTATAAAACAAGCTGAAACACTGGCAGTGCCAAGGGAGGCATTCGGGAAACCTCTTACAATTTTACTTTTTCCTTAAAACGTGTTATTTGTTCTAATTTTTCCTTGAGATAGAACTGCCAAATCATTGAAATGGGTGACTTCAGTCCAGATGTGGTGCCTCGAAGTCTGTGGAAGTGAAAGCAGCCAGCCAGCTAGCTGCTGTAAAAGTATTTTCCTGCTAACTCCGTCAGTTAGGGTTTGCCTTTCTGAAACCAGGGTGGGGTGAGCAGCAGGTGTCTGGGTGTAACCAACTCCAATTATTTCCAGTAACTGCATGGAGCCCAGAGCAGATCCTTAGGAACAAGAATCTACTTCGTGAAAGAACAGTCCTGCTTCAAAGACACTTCTCAATCACCACGGTCTCCTACAAAAAGAAATAGATTGCAGAACCCTGAGCTTTGGCTAACTGTTCAGATCACAAAAAGGGATAGCAATGACTTTGGTCAGAATGACATTGCAACAAACAGAACAGATATTTACTACAGAGGGATAATGGTAATACTTTAGCCTTACACAGTGCTTTTCTTCCAAGAACCTCAAAACATTAAAACTTTGTTGCATGACTAAGTCCTCACAAGGCAATAGGTGGCAATCTCACAGTACTTTAAGGAAGAGCGAGCGGAAGAACAGGGTGGTTAAGAGTTGTGTTTTGCAGAAGTGTTGGTCTGTGACCGAAATCAAAGAAGTCTCACTGAGATAAGTGGAAACTAGAGATGCTCAGATTCCTCAAATCAGTCAATCTGTAGCTTGCAATTACTGAAAAAAGAAATAGAAACCTAGAAATACAGGTTTGCATTTTCTACCAACTCTTGCCAGTGGATGTGAGTCATCATAGTATCTTAAAACATGACTGTTCATCACTGCCAAAATGATATGGACCAGGAAGATACCACACTTAGAGTGAACAGACTTCGTACTAACTTTGTGGTTATAAATACAACTGCTCTCCCTGCAAGTTTCAGACATGCAGCCATGATATTGAAATGATATGAATTATTTTAAAAGTCACTTGCATAAAACAAACAATGTGCAGCATATGTTATGTCTCAGGTTATGAAAACATTCCACAACAAACTAGCTTAAAACAATTAAAAATGTTTCAGTCAATGGACAAAAGTTCAAGCTGTAACTTCTCTTGATCTGTCTCCAAGCACTTTTGTCTTAATGATATGTGTATTGTCAGCGGTTGACAGCAATTTTCCAGATATAATCTCTTTGCAAATCTCTACATGGATTTGCTACCAGCGGAGACCTCAAAACTATGGAAGGATCAGGCTGAAATGAACTTTGTTGTGAGGTGGTGCACGACGTGATGACTTTGTACACAAAAGCCTGGAAATACTGGCTTCACCCCATTGTTCCCCAGATGCCTGAGGAAGGCTCGGCTAGCAGGGCGAGTAGTTTCCAGGGCTGGTAGCACGGGTGTGACTATCGGTGGTGACTGCCCTCAGTCCTCTGAGGCTAAAACTCACAAGGAGTCATAAGGAGGGCTGTAACCAAAGTGGCTACTGAAAAAAGGAGACTAGGTAGATGTATGTAAGTTACCCTGGTGGCTGCCAGAGGCATCTCCTCCTGTGCTGGGCTGGGGAAGGCCAGCGGCAGCTGAGGTTCGGCCGGAGCCTGGGAAGCAGTGGCCACGCAGCTGGTGAAAGACAGAGGGGAAGCGTGAAGGGACTGACGGTGAGAAACGCAGGGGAAGGCAGAGAAGGGGACATAGAGCAGAGTCTTGGTGGTAGTTTGATTTTGGGAAGCCCAGGTTAGGCACGTTTCGACCTGGTGAGGGAAAGGTTGCAGCACTATCACAGCACACGCAGTCTCCTGACTCTTTTTGGTGTTATGCCCAAAAATATTGGAACATTCTTTTTTCTTGCCCTGTGTCTGATCTTGTCTGCTCATACTTAGCTGTATTTGTAGTAAGCAGCCAATTTTACATCAGGAGCAGCTGCAACATTTTAAGTAATCAACTTCTGCATTTTCTTTTCCTTTTTTTTTCCTACCACAAAGTCATCTGGGTCTGTATGAGGCAAACCAGTAAAGCACAAGGCTTCATAATTCCAGGATATTTTCTTTGAGATGACAGATGAAGGAATTGGCAGAGAGGCTGATGGGGAGTATGGAGAGCAGCTGTATTATTAGTAGCTATTTATCTATTAATAACGTGTGCAGACATTATACCTGAGAATGGGGGGGCCCATAGTGCCAGGCACTGCTTACAAAGCTCCCAGTGCAAACCAATCACACTAGCCCTGGGAATGGGAACACACGAAATACCTCACCCAGGATTATAAAAGTGGGTCATTGGCCCACTCTTCTAAAATGCAGCCTGGTGCTGTGTCTCTGAGACAAATGGCAGTCCCAGTGCTGGGGGCGGGATGACTTGCTGGTAGCTAAATGAAGCAAATCAGCAGCGCCTATCAACTGTGGGGTTTGTTTTGTAACTGCAAACCGATCTGGAGCCATGATGAATCTGTTTTCCCTCATATTCTACTGAGCTATCAAAACATTTGTTGACACAGAAACATACAATGGCTGAAGACAATAGAGCCCTCAGCAAACAGCTGAACATGTTCTTCTGCCTGGAGGGGTTGTGTTAATCCATCACAAAACGCCAACAACCTCAGTTTATGAACTTACTTACTGCAGCGGACATGCTCTAGCTCCAGGCAGACTTGCTTGCTCCAGACTCCCTGGGGTGCCTCTTGGGCCTCAGCAAACCCACGGGTAAGGAAAGGAGAAGTTTCCTCTCTGGGGTTCCAGCACCCTTCCTCTTTGATGCTGGGGTACAAGTTGCAGTTTTGAACTATTGAGAACTTAGTAGCCACTGTGGTGTCCTTTCTGACAAGTGCTAGGAAAATATGCAAAGCATTTTTCATGGTTCTCCTGTTACTCACCAACAGGCTCTGCTATCTAGCCGTACCTCCTTGTTCCCATGCTCAGGAGACCTTTCTGTAGCTGCTATCATTGAAAACAAAATGCTACTTTCTAGAAACCACATTTCTGCTCCTGATGGTGGCAAACAAGTAACTGCTATGCAAATAGTATGAGTCAAAATATTTCCCAAATACAGATCTTCAGTCCAAAGAGTGGTTTCATTGGAATGTTAAATTCTTTGATTTGGAGAATTTTGGGGCATAACCACAACATCCATTTCAGACCAACAAAAGAAGGGAAAAGATTGCCTAGATCAAGAAGGAGAAATTTCCTCCTGGCTCCTATAGGTGACCAGAGGAAATCTTAAACACTCAAAGCCTCACAGAAGTACTTTTGAAATAACAGAATTTCTCATGGGGCAAAATTTAGCTGTCTCGTCAGCTTCTTTTGCAAGTCCTACCATCAGCTCCAGGCTTTATACTCTTCAATTAAATACAAACACTCACCGCAATCACAACCAGCTATGGGGTTTTTGGTACAGCTTACGTTAAGAACATAAACTGGTCACCACGGAAGCTCTGCTTTTAACTTCAATTAGTGCTAAACTGGGCCTCACAAGAAGTGCTTAGCAAGATATTTTTCAATATCTTTAAACCCTAGTCCTTCTCCACCGGTTTTAAACACTTTGAAAACTTGCTTATAGAGGTGTCTTTACTCCTAAATAACTTTTCTTTCTTTATGTATACACAAAGCTTTATTGTTTTAGGGGTACTCATAAACTAGCCAGCTGAAGTTGTTTTATATAAACTTGTTTTTAAGTGAGGGAAGGGAATGTATATATGAATTCTTGTTGCCTTTTTCCCCTTTTAAAAGAATTTTACTAACAGATTAAGGTATGAAAACAGATGAACTAACCAGTGCCAGTAGCTGTCAGTAGGATGAGGAGGCTAGCTTGAGAAACAGAGTAGAAAAGAAGACTAATACTAGCCAAAATTAGGCTACTCACACAGTCCTGGAAGTGTCATTAGTTCAGAAGGTAACATCTTTTTTTAGCAACCCAGCTGAACCATTGCCCTAGTGCATTACTACAAGCAGGCAGACGTTTGATCAAGCATTTTTGGAAACGAATAGTACTCTCAACATTAGTGGCAAAAAAAGACAGGTCAATTTTGAAAGCTTCTGTTCTCAGAAGGTTTCTTCCCTAGTCATGTGTGCTTAATATGTTTGGATAGCATCCAATGTCCAGCCTCTTATCAGAACCTTTCTACCTTTTAACGTCCTCCCTCACTGATGGATAGCCTAAACATTAGCAAGCAACCTTATGTTGCAATAGTCTTAGTTTGGCTTCCTCTGGTAAACCAAATGTCATTTGTTCCATTAAAAAAATCCCTCTATCTATAAACACACATTTACAACCTCAACATTATTGAATGGCTTTCTTGCAGAAAAACAAACAGATCCCTGCTTGAATTCACTCTTCTGAAATATAAGCCTGCAAACATGACTAACCCTTCCCTTGCAAGCCATCCTCACACTGAAGTCCATGATCTATTTGCTTTGGATGAAGGTAACTCATGCATAGAGACCTAAGCCAGGTTGCACTTAAGTCAGTGGCTGTCGTGCTCTATCAGTTGCAGTGGGGATTTTGCAGAATTTGACCTCACCTTTTTAGGCCAAAATCCTGGGGAAACACCTGAATGAAGAGATGAAAATTCAACAGAGAGTTTGGGAAGGCCTTGAAAAGGATTAAGAAGTGAATTAAATAAACATCACATCAGTCAGGAAAGAGCAGACTACTCGCAGAAAGACTGGAAACACCCAGGAAAGCAAACAAAATCTATCTTGCACAGCTAAAAACAGGGCATTCCCTAATCACCTGTGTCACACGATCCATTAACAATCATATGGTAATTGCCTTCAGCAAAGAATTGAGAGGGAAGACATTTATTGTAGGAGATGACATACTGTTTGCAGTGGCATTTTCCACTCTTCCTCTGCTTTTCTTGTGGGACAAACAGCATCTGTGCTAGGATAATAAATTTGCTATATGCTTGATTTTTGACTCAGGTCAGACTCTAGCTTGATTAAATAAAACAAATTAACTTACAAGCTGAGGCTTGGCATGCAGGTTAAGTGAGTTTTGTAAGTGTAGTTGCATTACTGAAGAAAAAAAAAGGAATAGTTTGAAGTGCCACATTTCCATAACTTAAATGTTCTGGTTACTTCTAAAATACATTCATAGTCAACAGATTAATTTTTTTTGGAAATAATTCTGTTTTTCCAGAATCCTAATTCTCTACTGTTAGGGAACCATATGAGGAATAGGGTATGTTTAACTTCCATTTTCATCATGTGTCTCTTTATCCTCTTCTTTGTTGAGGTCAAGTGCACAGTTGCCTGCTACTGCTTGAGCTTAGCACAATAAATCAAATAAATGTCTCAAAAAGACATTTGTTGACCCCTTCTACTTTTAGCTTCAGAAACCCAAAGCTGAAACAACCAAGAAGATTGCTGCAAGTTGCAGTGGGTGCACTGAACTGCTGTGGAGGACTAACAAAGGACTCCTGTACAGCTGAGAAACTGCCCACAGAAATTTGTGTGGATATGCCATGCAATGTCATTTAATGTGTTCTGCATTACACTCAGAGTGCCATTCACCTCACTTCACTTTAATCATCTGAAAAATGAGACCCTCAAAGTCACTCTGGGCTCCTCATCTCTCCTGTCTAAATGCCTGTCCATGTTTGGACCAGCCAAGTTTACACTGCATGTGTTGGGAGTGCAAGAAACCAGACTCACCAAAGGTCTATTTTATTGTCATTTTGCGCAAATGCACAAAAGTTACCTCCTGCAGATTGCTTGGATGTCTTACAAGGCAGTGTTTCAGACAGCTGGAAAAGGCTGATTCCTTTTTCCCATGTGGACACATGTTTCAGATAGAAGAGGCTGTATCTGGAGAAGCTGAATGAACCTTAAAGGCTTAGAATTAACTTCTCTGGCCATTCGATAAGCCACATGAACTGAGTATAAGCGATGAGGGGTATGCAGATGGGATAAGGAAAAGATAACCCCTTGAAAAAGACAGGAGGAAACTATAATGAGCATATTCATTAGCCAAGGGCAGACAAGTACATCCTTTCAGTTCTCTGATAATCCTGAGCAGGCTGCTCTTTATTTGCAGAGTGTCCTCAGCCTTTTCAGATGCCCTGGCTAGTCTCCGAGAGGAGTCATAGCAGCCTGGGGGGCCTGCCCTCCCTCAGCAGACAGATGTGAGCCAGGTTTACATGTGTGGTTGACACGAATTAGCTGAAGCAAGTTTCCATTTTCCAAAGGGTCAAGTCAGAGTATTTCCAGCAAACACAGGGCAGCTATAACGCTTTTGCCCACTGACCAATGATTTTCCTGACCACAAATGACAAACAGTTAAGAAGCGTCTGCTCCACATGAGAGTTGTGAACTTGGGAGCGTAACCTCTCCAAAATGACAGGGAAGGAAAAGCAGAGCTTCAGCTAATAACACTGCTTAGGATAAAACCAGTGTGGTTAATGACCCCAGACCAAGCCTTCAACCAGCCTGAGCAAGTGCACTGTGAATGCAGCCCTCCTTAAATCTACAGGACAAGGCTCAGAGGACTGCTCAAGGACCTATTCTGGGGAAGTGTCACCAGGATAGAGCAGACTCCGTGTTGTTTCCATGAGGCTGTTGTGCAGTTTGGCACCATTGCAAGAGACAGAAATGCTCAGTAAGTGTTTAGTTAACTAACATTTGTATTATAAACAGTGGGTAAAGGATGAGGAAATAGGACTTGAAGAAACCGTGAGAAAATGTCTTTTAGTCTGAGACCACAGCAAAGGAACTCCTAATCAAGGCAACACTGTGATTTTTTGGATTCCTCTGACACACCATATTACAGCCTGGCTGCAGTGACAGAAGAATGCTTATTAAAATAAATTCTGATTAGAAAGCATTAATTTGAGTAACAAGGTTGCTGTTCCGCTGCTCAGATATTTTCCCAGAATTGAACTTTGGAAAGATGAGCTGAGAAGGGTACTTTCCTGGACTAAGACATAGTGATCAGCAGAGATATTGATCGCGCTGTCTCTGTAACAACAACAAGAATTATCTATTGATTTCTCTGGAGACTGGATTATGTATTGATTATGCTAGCTGCAAAGCAAAGGCCTAAGTAATGCTATCATCTGTGGCTAAAATGGTGCCTGTAGAGTAGTGAAGTCAATAGAACGGGGAGATGAGAAATCCATTGAGTCACAAGGTAAAGTCCCAGGGCAATTAATTAAATGGCAAAACTCTCCATGGCTCAAGTAAGGCCAAGATTTCTACTTAAGTATTTAGCATCCTGAAAGGTCTCTTAATAGGAACCCAAAGGACGCAGTGAATAACATTTTGAGTGAGTAAATAATTCTAGCCCACCCTATGTCCAAGTAACACATTGTATACAGACAGGCACTTCATTCTTTTCATACTTCAATTGGGTCCTTAATGAAATGCATAGAGCTTAGAAAAAATTGAAAACTAGCTCTGAAGATAGTGCTTGGACCAAGCCTTAAGGGACCATTCACAGTAGCCAGTGAAAAGCAGTATTGTGTTGACCTTTTATCACCAAGATAATAAGCTTACAGGGGACAGAGATGACTTGCTGGATATAAGTTGAATCTGTACAAGAAACGTAACAATGTAGAAAAGAGTCCCAGAAGGCTTTCTTTTCAAAACACAAAGCCTCTCTCACATGAAACTCTGCAGATTGCTTTACAGAAGCTTAATGTTGTTTTCTTTTTTTTTTTTTTTTTCTTTTTCTTTCAGAGCTTCACTTATAGTGACATTCAGCTTTTATTTGGCCACTTCAATAACTAATTATAACGTCTTCCCTAGAAGGCATTTAGTAAAACTAAACAGTTAGAGGAAGAGGTCTCAGCACTTGAATCCGATTCCTGGTACGGTATGACCTGCCCTTCCACAAATGGGTTTCAGCCAGAACTATTAAGAAGTGATGCATGAAACTTTCCTTATGGGAGATGGAAGCCTTTAGTGATCAGAGAAGATGACTCACTCAGAAGCATAAGTGCCGAAGTTTGCATTTATTTTCATGATGAAAATAGGAAGGGGAAAAGAAATGTCAAGGAGAGAGCAACGGGAGGAAAAGCTCCTTGGCATCAAGATTAAAGCTATGGTGTGCAAAAAGAAAACAACTTTCTGGCAATATACAGAGCTGAGAAAGAGTGTTTGTGAGCGAGAGTCTGGACTCAGCTGCATTACTTTGTCCAGTAGAAGGGTTCAGAAAAAATTTTAATTTCATCTCACCCATATTACATAGATATTTTCTTCTCCAGAAGGAACTGACATAAGAGAAGAGCACTTTTTAACCAGTAGACAAGTGGAATGCCAGGCACTGCTGATCAGCTAGTTTCCCTTTCATAGGACTTTTCCCACCCTTCCTTATCCTATAATTGTTCATAAAAACAAAGACATATTTTCATTTAGCAAAATACCCATTGCTCTGCTTAGACTGGAGTAAGGAGGTTGTTGCTGCATCCAGCTAACCTTTTGCAGAAAAGAAAGACATTGAAAATGTGGTCTTTATACTGTGCATTTCCTGGAGGAAAGGAGACGGAACAGGATTTCAGATAAGAAAACTAATGCTGTTGCTGTTCTTCATATTCTGTGAAGCATATTAATGGGCATAACAATACACATTAGACATCCTATTCAGTAACATTTTTAGTACCCAGCTGAGTCCATATATAAACTGTAATGGCATATGGAGACTGTGTTAATAGCCATTTTGAATCAATTTAGTTTTATACAGTGTCTCTCAAAGTATCTCAAGGTGCTTGCTTTACGGAAAAAGAAAACAATGTATTAGTGATTTAGTAGAGTAAGGCATGGTGGCTTTCAGGCAGGAAGGCAAAATTGCTGCACACAGATGTATAACTCTAATTTAAGAGCAGTACAAAGGTAAGCATATCTCTTTGCTCTTGCAGTACCAGAAGAAGCCAGGTAATGAAGGCAGGCTGGGTCCGGTTAAACTCAACTGTTCCACGAAGCACTGAGGGCTTTTCTATTTACAGACAGAACTGGAACTTAAATCTGAAACATTCCCACTCAACTGTTGAGATTAGGAAAAGTCAGGAAAGAAATATTTGTGACCAATTCATTTTAGCAGTTTTACCATCGTATTTCACAACCTCAGAAATTTTAGACTTCCTGTGGGTTGGACTTTTGCCCTACAGGCTTATTAAGTCAAGAAGGCGGCTTTAAGTGCCTTTTTCATGGAAACTGTTAAAGCCTCCTTTGAAGAAGCAAGCCTGCAGTCAAGAAATCTTGATGTTGCCAGTGTGGCAACTATTGTGTTGCTTCTGTAAGGCAAAGGCAGCCTGTGGGTGGGTTTCCCTTCGGATCACAGCACTGAGGTGGCACTTGCCTCATAGGGCACAAGACTGTTCCTGTTGACAGATGAGGCCCTCTCACCACTGCTCATCCCCACATAGCCTTGAAAGTGGCCTAATGAAAGTGGGACCTGCTTGGAGAAGTAACCTAACACTTTTTCAAAGCATGTGTCAAGGGTGGTGGGTGTCTTCCCCCGCCTCTTCTGTGGGTTTTCTGTCTTCTGTTCACCATTCAGGCAAAGTTGCTCAGGAAGCCATAGAAAAGCTTCTCTCTTGGCATCATTACTGTGACAATCACATGTAGGCCTTACATTTCCCTCCCATCAAATAGTTCAGAATGGTCTGTTGGATATGGATGTTTCAATGCACTTTTGACAAGAGAGAGGGAATATTGATGTCTTCCTAGAGAAGCAACAGGGACTTACCTCTGCATGGAGGCCCTGCCTCCCCTTTTTTCCCAAATGAGTTCCTACATGCCATTTCTCCAAGAGGCCTAAAACACCTGTTTCCCTTTCCAGGTGCCAGGACATGCTCAGAGTTTGTCGTCGCTGTCACCTGTAGGTCAGGGGAACCATGGAAGCCTGACCCACAGACACCATCCATGGTGTCAGTCATGACAAAGGACTGTAAGGTCTCTTCTCAACTACCTCAGTGAGTGCACAGGGGCTGCCCAGGATGTTAAAGCAGTGCAGAGCCTGAGTTGTGCTTATATGAAAAAGTCCCTCCCTGCTCAGCCATCTCGATAAGCACTGAGCTTGTTTAGCTCCCTCAGGACTGATGCCGAATGCTCTCACTAGAGCTGTCCATATGGGCACTCACTGCTCCCACACGCCTGAGTTTCCTGACTGCAGCACTGTGTAGTAACACCTCACAGACAGCAACTACACGAGCCACGTGAGGTTGTAAGTGCTGGTGTGATGTCTACTCATCTGGGGAAATGTTTTCTTTCTCTTTCTGCTGTGCAAGTAGTATATGTTTTATTAAATAAAGCACATGTTCCTATGCAAATGAATGCATTTTGGAATGATGATACGCTGACACATTGTATGTTAAATATGTATGACATTTTAAAAACTAAGTAGGAACTAAAAATCATTTATAAATATTAAAGAGCTTGAAGTCTACTTTTTGTTTTGATTTTGCTTCTGATCCTGCACCCTGGGAAAAATACTCCTCACATTATAAGACTGAATTGTCTGTCCAAGAGCTAAACCTATCATTTTATTCTATCAGTCAAGCTGTATGTCACACTATTTTTGTATCAAGACAATGAGGTTCTTTGAAGCACAGACACACACCTACTTAAAAGAAATATTCCTCTGAAAGCAGAAGGCTTTGGAATCAGTGGCTTTTTGTATCTTTCAAGGGACTGATAGCTAAATGGGGAAATGCGGCATCTAATGAAAAGATGATTTCTTTGCTGGCCAAGATGATATTTCATAAGGACATTTGGATCCAGATTCAGCCCTCTTGACTGCAAGTATCTAAACTGGCTTTGAATCACTCACCTCTAATGGCTTAGAGGACCTCTGTCCTTTGGAGGTTCTTACCTCTCTTTCTAGGCTAGAAAGGAGAGTAAGGATCTGAACTCCTAATCTGAGTACCTTAGTTAGGTAACTAGAATGAAATGGCATAATCCAGACATTGCTCTATATATTCATGCATTTGTTGTGGGGGAGACCTGTGTTAGAAAAACTAGTAGTCAACCCATTGCTATGGCACAGTCAACCTTGCCTCTAGGAAGTGTTTTCTGCTACACACAGAATGGTTTAAACATTCTTCTGAGAAGCAGCAGAAGTTTCCCGTTAAGAAAAAAAAATGCAACACTGAAATTAGAGCATAATCACTAGGGAGCCAGTATTAGATTACAACAGAAGGAGCGTAACTTTGTGTTCCTTTCTGCCCTAAGACTTTAAGGTAATTTGCAGACACCACAAAAGTTTCAGAACAGACTGAGCCCATTTTAAGTACTGAGAAATCAGGCATGCAGGTCAAACCTGAAGTGTAGAGCGTGGCAGAGAATGGAAACTCCAGCTGTGAAGTCCCAGTCCTTTTATTTTCCTGCAACACCACCATTTTGTCTTGATGAAGAAGAAACCGGTCTCAGCCTGGTCCTCACTGCACAGTCCTTGACCTCACTAAATTACTCCATGTGCTTCTGCTGCGCTATGGGGCTTCTGGTAAATGGATGGGGATGGCAGGAGCACAATGGGACAGCTCTGAAGGGTTTTGGCATCTGGAAACCTGCACCAAGACCAGCTGCACTTAGCTGAAGCTAAACAGCACTGTCCTGTCACTACACTATCCATGATACCAGCAAAATGCCTTTCTCCATTTCCCAATGAGGACTGGAGCAGTGGGAAACATTTTCCCTCTGTATTTTTTCCTCTTTCCTCTGGAATTTTAAGACAAATGGTCACCTCAGTGGATGAAAACCAGTAGAACTTCATGGCCCTAATGAATGGGCAGCAGGAACTTATACTGGCAGTGCTAAATGGCTGCACATGAAACTAGCCAGGCTCAGTAAATGAAACCAGATCCCAAAATGCAGTCTGAGATAACTGAAAGTATGCACTGAAATTTATTGTAGGAAAATGACTGGAAAAAAAAAAAAAGTGGTCTGCTCTGCCCCTGCACCTCCAAAACATATTGTACTATTTAAACGCTTCAGAAAGACATCTGCCAAAAATGCAATTCATTTTCCTGAAGGTCAAATGTATTTCACTTGTAAAAAAACATTGAAGCAGTGATTGTACATCTTGGTTACTCTTATGAAAGCAACTTAGGAAAAATCCTAGGATTGTTCTTGTGTTTGAAGTTGGATGTTTATTGCTTACTGGCAGTGACTTTAGTGCAAAGGTTAAATGCGGCCAGCAAATGATCAAACCCCAAAAGGGTAAGTCCCAGTGCAGCCTGTCCAAAATTCCTGCAGCGAATCCGTAGTTCTGTTCGGAGTGCCACCCTGTGGACAAAGCTGCGACCATGAGCTCCTTTCCTTCTGACAGCCCAGAGATGCCACAGTCAGGAACTGCCAGGGGTGGAAACAAGAACTGATGATATCACCTCTCAGCTCCAAAACACGTCGCACAATTTCAATCTTGTATGCTCGTGGTTACCCTGGGGTAACTGGTGGGGGGAGGAATGGGACTGCTGTACCAACACAGTGGTTTTTATCAAAGACCATCTCTGCTGGTGCTTTCTACACAGCCGTATATGAAATGTCACTGCTTTTGAACCAGATAGGAAATAAGTGGGGCACCTGTTGATAACAGCTGCGAAGGTGTCTTCCAATACAGCACAGATGTAGAGCTTCACACGTAACGAAGAGATCAGAGAAGCCCCCTGCTCATCCTCAGATGAATTAAGCTCCTAGTAAACTCAAGTGCATCCTTAAAAACCAATTTGTGGATTGAAATACATTTTTTTCTCTCTGACTGTTTGTATAAGACTTGCAGCTTTATACACTGGAGATTGCCACCATAAATTTTAGGACTCTAAAATTATATTACATAGCTTATAACAACCTTGTTTAGAAAAGGTGTGCCTTGCAGCATTCCTTCAGTAACACCACTTTGGCTGCCCCTTACCTCTGGGGTGAGGTATTTCATCATGATTTCCTTTCCTTTCTCTCCCAGCTTTTCATCTGGAGCAATTTCATACTCTGCCTGGAACAGATATAAAGAAATTGTCAATATTTGCACTCATATTTCAGCAGTATAACTTCATTTTGGATATGGCCTTAACTGAACACTCTGTCTGAAGAATCTGGAGAATAAATACCATTTTCTGACGGAAGTAAAACCCGTACACACAATCCAACTAAAACATTTCCACTATATTTTGAACAAACCCTACTGATATGCTTTCTGAGAGGATGTCTCTTAATTAACACCATAAAATTTAATTCCTGTATATTTTATAGACTTGCCAAGACAGTGTTCAGAAAGCACCCAGTAACTAGAGACATCAACTTTTTGGTTTTTGTTTAAAGGGAAGGTGTATATAAAAGGTAACATTATTTCTTGCAGTAGTAAAGAAGGTGATTTTTTGTTAATTCTTGTCACAGTGGTATTTCAAGAACCAAGTGAATTCCTTTAGCAGATTGTCTGTTTGGAATAATGGGTCATTCCTACTAATTTACATCTTCCCCTTGATGTAGAACTTCTTCTGCACAGCAGAAAGATTTCTCCATCACTTTTGGGGATCCTGGACTCAGCCCCTCCAGAAGGCAGATTTGAGAGCTGCTTTCTTAAGCAAATTTCTCAGGATGCAAATAAAGCAAAGTATTATTTGTGTACCACTAAGACATGAATCACTTTAAAGTTTTGTAATCATGGAAGACATTCGAAGAAAAAACTTGCTGCGTGGAGTTCCAGTTACTAAATGATAACGATAAATTCTTAGAGACATTCCGACTTGGCACTGCCCAGGGTACAAAGCTTTAGCCTTAGGATCAAAAGATTTTCCAAGAAAAAAAGTCAGCCTAGCAGTTTTCATGACTGCTCGTATTAGAAAAAGGTTCCCAGAAAATCCTGCCAAACCAATTAAGTAACCTGGTCCAGTACAAGCTGTTTGAGATGATAAATGAGGAGGAAGTTAAGAAAAAAAAAAAAGGTAAATCAGACTGAACTGGCAAACACTTGGAAGAACAAGCTTCAGAACCATTGCCCGCTCAAAGACATATGCACTGCTGTGACTTTGATACAATAAATCTGAAGGAAGGCTGTAATGGATACCCTAGCCAAGCAGACCCAGGAATGACATGAAAACCACAATGTAGTAATAATACTACTACCCGTCTATCTGGCCAGTGCTGATTTAGCTATTGTAGCTTAAGTCTAAAGCTATGTATTTATACATATACTTAGCAGGTTGCTTGAACAGTCTAGAATTACGATCTGATTTGGTTTGGGAAATGACAGTGACCGCAAAAAAAAATATTAAAAAAAATATGCATTGCTGATGAAAAATGTACTGAAAGCTAAAATCCACAAGAGCAGCACTTCTCTTTTAGTGGCCATTTTGGGGATGAACCGATTATGTTCTCATAAAACTTATTACAAGGGTTTAAAAAAACATCTTTCATCCAATTTCCTGTCCTTTTAGATGGTATCTGAATATGGGTCATTTCAACTCTTAAAGCATGGATGCTCTCAACTGTTTATGGGATCTTCACAGAAATTTTCTCCGTGAGTCGTTGCTAGGGCATAAAGCAATGGCAAGGGTAACAGAAAGAACAATTTTTTGAAAGGTCAGAGTTGCATCTGCTTTTGGTCTTTACAGATTATGGTTAGGTTCATACACAGACTAGGAGTTTTTCCTCTAAAACAAAACTGAAATAATATCTTTTAAGAGAAGATAATTGTATTTAAGCATAACTTTTTGTGCAGGAGGCTGCCAAGAAAGAACTCCTTAGCATTGCCTTGACATGGAAGTATCTAGAGGATCTGCTGAGTCCTCAACCCAATGTTACTTACAAATTACTCAATAATGACCAGTTTTCTCTCCTTCAATTGTTTAGACTGTGAATATTCTGCCATACTATTCTGAAAAGGCCAAAAGAAGTTGGGCTAATAGATTTCTTAATGGATCTGTGTCCATTACCTAAAGCTAGTCAGAGAGGCTACATCAGTTTGAGTCCTGCAGGATGGATTTGAAATGCCAAATAAGCGTGTATGTACAGTAAGTGCCTGGCAAGTATCAACGCCTTCTTCTGGAGATGGATTTGTGCAAATAGAGGATGACCACACCTGGAAGTTAAATGCTAACACAAGAAGCTAGCTTATATAAGTGGAGAAATGTGAGTTTCTCAAATAGGTCACAAATTTGGATACAATATCTCATGCGTTTGGACTGCTCCATAATAGTGGTGTCCACGTACCAATATGGGTCAAAGTGCTTCAGTAATCTCTTGACAGAATGCCCCGCTGAAGATACTATTTGGCAATGCAAATCTTTGACAACAGCAGTCACCAAGGGTTTTATGTCAGGACTGCAAGCGGTATATCTAATGCTTTGTCCTACACTGGACAAAAGCAAACTTTCCATAAAGTTCTCATCTTTCTCTTCAAGTGACATGGTTACTACTACTCATTATATCCAGTGGTGAATATACAGACCCCATATAAGCAACATCTGATACAAAACACAACAGATAGTTTGCTTTGGATCCTGGTAATATATTAACCAGGTAATATATTGATATATTAAATTAAAATTAATATCCTGGAAATATATTAATGCTAGTAAATAAAAACTAATTCAAAGTCATCATCTGCACTTGAAGTACATCATAAGGTTGTCAAAAATTCAGTTTCCTTTTGCCAGAGATATTGCATTTATATCCCATCAGAATTGTAAAACAGTAAGCAAATCAGGACAAACCTGAAGAAGACAGAATTTTACCGGGAATTGGATCAGTGTTTCAAAATGCACTTCCTGATGGGATTCAACATATGCAGAGCTAAAAGCACATGCACACACATACACACAGTGCCTAACTCTATCTCAAAATAGTTGGGAAGGAATAAAAAGAAAGTTCAATTATACTTGCTTTTGACATTCTCAGAAGATGCTACAGGATGGCGGTAAAGGTAGGAAGTGACAGACAAATGAAGGTGTGAAAAGGAACTATAAACTCTAACTGTGAACAGTGTTGATTTCACTGTAGCTCAAATACTAGAAGCCTGTTCCATTTTGTTTCTAAGTTTGTTATTATTTGTCCCTTCAGTGCCACTTTTGAGTTATTCGGCTCCAGTTATTGGTATGCTTTCAGCCATGGACTGCTACTGCGGGAAGAATTACACACATACAGACAGAGTGGCTTCCCCATGTCCCCTCTGTGCACGTCTGGGAAGCGTACCAAGGTACTTGACTCTCAATCTTGTGCTTAAATCACAAATACATCCCCTTCTTCCACAATACTCAAAAGCGCGGCTACAGTTTGAAAATCCCTAATTGCTAGAAATAACATTGTTAGCTAAAATCCACGTGGAGCAAAATATTTTCCATTATTCCTTTGATGAATCCAGGCATGTGTTTCAAGGCTCCCGCTCTGAAGTCTAATAGCTTCTCCATGCCCTAGTTAGGTCAGACAGGGCCCTATTCATAGCTCATAAAGGAGGGGAGGATTTACGATCACCCTGACTGCATGGGACGAGCTGCAGGGAAGGCTCTTCCAGCAGCCAGGCATGGCTCCTTCTGTCCAAATGGCGAGAGGATGTGGGCTGGCCGCCGTTTGTTGCTAACTTGTCTTTTGGCTCCTGCTTTGGAGGTAGTCGTTGTTTAGGTGTCTCCTGCTTCCCTAGAAGCAACCCTGGCTAAATAGACACATGGGCGTGCAAAGAGCCTCTCCCTCTGAAGCAGCCACCCTTGGGACAGGCCACACGAGGTGGGATGGGAAAATATGCTTCCACCAGGAAAAGGAGCAAAATCCAGCTGGTGGCCTTCCTTGGGATGGGGCCATGAGCTCACGAATGGCCAAGAAGGGGCTGGGGAGTGACTGCAACTAACAGACAACATTGCCAGAGCACTGAGAGAAAGAGCACTTTGGATGAAAGTCTGCTCTGTTGGCTGAGGCACAGAGAGCACTGGAGGTTCACAAGAGCAACCTTAATTCTTCCACATCATTTTATCCAGTCTTTGACTTTCATCTAAACATTCTCTGAGCTCCTGAAGCTCTATGGCTTAAAACTCTGTGAAAAATGAAAAACAGAGCCTAAGGGATCACTTTGGATCCAGGTGGATTCTCACCCACAGCGGGTAGCTGCTGGTTGCCTGGTTCAGTAAGGCACAGCCACAGGATTCGGTCCCTTGAACCTAACAGGAGATGGACTTGGGAAGGGATGCTTCCACCAGAGCGGTTTCAGGCTTCTCAGTGGGAGTCAGGAGCAGGGGAGCCAGCTACCAAGCACCTGCAGGAGGTTACTGGTGTTTTGGCCCCAATTTCATACCCTCACTTTCTCAGCTCCCTCCTCTGTTATCCTCAACTTCTCTCTGCTGCAGCGCCTGCCATCTCCTCCCTTGGACTCCGATTTCTGCCCTGGTATTGCTGCTGTGCTCAAACAACCTCCTTGCACTTGCCTCCGCTGAGATTTAAAGTCTGTGACTGAAAATTGGAAGGCAAAAACCAAACAGCTGGGATTCATAATAACTCACATTTCTCAATGAAAAGTTAACTTGAAACCACATTTTTCATGTTTAAGTGCAGGGCAAAAAAGAGCCCTTTTGACTGTTTAAAAACACATTTTGAGTTAATGAGTTTGTTGATATCAACAAACTGGCATTTCTGATGGAAAAACCCTTGAACAGCTTTAAGGCACACATACACAGATGGTTTATATACCATGCAAGGGACTTAACCAAACGAAACCTCCCTAACAGGGAGACGCGTTTTTTACAAATGGCACTAAATGGATGCTTGTTCATCCTTTTACCCCAGATAAGGGTAATGTCTAGTGAAGCATTCAGCTGAAAATTCCACCCGAGGTGATGGTGTCCCTCACCCCCGGCCCCGGATAACATGAGCAGAAACAGCGCAGAGAGTCACCAGGGCTATTTTCCTCCACCTCATGCACTTCAGTGCAAAAAATGGCAATGTCCAGGTTAGAGAGAAAATAACTTCAGGTTATGTTGTCCTTGACCAGAATTAACCATGTTCTGCTGCCAGCTCCCTCCAGTTAGACTAAATCTAGTCCACAATAACCTGTTAAAAACCATCCCCTGAGAATGAAAATTATACATTCAGAAATGATGAGTGTGTGTAGACAAAACAGGAAAGGATTGTAGTGAGGTCTTAGGCACTCCACAAAGGGCACACCAAAGTCAGAGGAGAAGAGAGGAGAGCGAAATGTGGGGAGCTGGCCTCCCTTTTGAGGAGGGGACACAAGGGGGGGGGTCCCTGCTGAAATGCCTCCTCTTGTGCTGCTGGACAGGCTGGCTGGGCAGAAAACATTGCTAATAGGTGACCTGCTCCCTGAACTGCCTCTTAGCAGGGGAAATGCATCTCCCAGCACTTTATTTTAATGCCTGTCCTTTGACGGCTACCACGCTCTGTGACGTTGCTGAAGTATTTGTAAGCACAGCAAAGTGTGCTCTGGGGCTGTGTGTGAATTCTTTGTTAAGGGCTTATGGGGAGCTGATTTAATCACAAAACAGCTCCGTTTAATGATAATAGATTATGTTTGCACAGTTCCTTCATCCGAATGGCTACATAAGAATTTGGTGAACTACTCACGGATGATCTGCATGTTTATGTGCTCAGAGATAAGCACGCAGTGCGTATAATCACTCACGTACTCAGAGGCACAAGTTGTAACCATCGGTACTTCTTACTAGATATTTTATCTAGTAAAGTCATGAAACTGTTTGCACGATACCCACAGCAAGAGATGCCTCTCTGTCCTTATAATATTAGTGTGGCCTAGCAGGGGGGATCACCACTGCCCAGTTTCCCAGATGGACAGCCATGCTGACAGCCACTCGCTGACCCCACAGCTCCACCAGCACCCCACTGCAAGGCTCTGGGGATCTCCATTTTTATCACGTTTATCATTTAACGTGGGGACCTACAGCTTACAAACCACATATTGCTGTAGCCCATTTTACTACAGATTGTGATTTCCTGAGCACTGTTGTCAGAAGACAGGTAAAAACTTCATGTCTCTGGGCACTTTCATCTCAGTTACTGGCTGAAATTGGCCAAGGTATTCACAAGGTTTAGAGGGAACTAGCGGATGCACACCTACACACATGCAGAATGCAATGATACAAATCCTTTTTTCTTCAGAAAGCCAGCCTAACAACTGCTTAACTGTACAGACAAAAAACAAAACAAAACAAAACAAAAAAACACCACCAGATGCTGCTAAAATTAGATTTGCAGGAGACTACATCAGACCAGGTTCCTTATTCCACCTAACAGCTGAAATAAATGTCCAGCAGAAAGGAGATTTTTTTTTTCTTTATGCACTCTGGTCTGCAAGGTCTGGCTGCAAGGTCTGGCAGCCTTTGGAAGCAAGGGGGTGAGAGAGTTCTTGCAAAACTTGGTCACACATAAGTTTGGAAATGGAAATCGTTGGTAGGTTGTTGGGTGCCTGACTCAGTTTATGATTTCCTCCCAAGAGTCCCAGTTGCTGCTTTCTTTGCAGGCAATTGAGTTCACTGGTTAAAAAAAAACAAAAACAAAACAAAAAAAACTAGTGAAAATCGGGAGGGATCAATTACTGGCTTCTGCACGACTTACAGCATGACCTGGTAAAGTTACCTAGCCATGCTCTTGGCTTCCCCTTCTTTTTGTAATAGAGAGGTAGACTAACTTCTCAATGCACAGAAAGCTCTCCGAGCCTTTGGTGAATAGCTAAACATTTACCTCTTTTTTTTCTTTCTCTTTTTTTTTCTTTTTTTTTTGTTTTAATTTGATACTAAAAAAAAAAAAACAAAACGCTAAGTTTTGCTTCTCATGTTAGAAAAATAATTAAGCCAAAAGAAAGTGGAGGGTTTGGCTTTTTCTGCTCAGGGCTTGTTGCAGCAGGTGGTCTCCAAAAGGTTTCACATTCCTGGTGGTCTCAGAATAGGGCTGTAAAATCAAGCTTTTGGTCTCATTGTAGGACTTTTTTGCCTAGCATAGGATTTGGCCTGAGTCCCACTACTCACTCAACACAGTGTCACCCTGCTGGGTGAATTTCAGTAGCGATCGTCCAATTTAATGGCTATGGGCTGTGTTGCTAGACCTTAACATTGGATAATACAGGGATTTTCACAGGCTGGGAACAAACTTGTGCAGAATTTGAAATCAACAAAGGAGGCTGCTGTCAATTAGCTTTAAAAAAGAGCAAACACTCAGACCTCCACACAGCTCAACATTTTGTTCATGGAATTGATGTTTCATTAGGGCAGGCACCTCTCTAGCAGATGATGGTTGGGTGCAGGATAAACATGTTCATGGTACCCAAAATGTCCTCCTGCCCACCTGTCTTGAGCACAACCTCACAGAGCATCTGTCAGGTATGGTCCTTTCATGATCCACACTGGCTAAACCTTCCCACTGGGGAAAATCACAGCCAGCACAAGGAATATAAGGTGGAAGCTGTGACCACCCAAAACCTCTCAGAGAAACCTCTCCATAGACATGCTAATTGAAGGGTTGCCTTTTTTAGCATGCAGAAATATGAGGGTAAATGCTTCGGCTTGTCATTTAAAGCTAAACTCTACACTTTCTGCTGACATGAGGAAATCCCTAACGAGAGGATGTTGGGTATATCCCCAGAGAAGGACTATCAGTTCACATCATGAAATGAATGAATCCATGAATTCTCTAACGGCCTCTCATACCTAAGAGTCAAAGTGCTGCAATTTAGCAACGTGTGTGCCAAATGCACTTGGGAAAATGAAGTCCTCCTTTGGTTTACCTGTGAAGTTGACTGTGTACATTCTTTGATCGCTTGGTGCCAGGTAATTCTACACTCTGTTAAGCAGAAGGTTTTTAACCTGCTGAGGAAGCATGTTGCTCTGTCACATGTAACTCTGGTAGAATGGAGACCTAATGTCTACTGCAAGTAACACTTTAAGCCAAATGTCATCCTGCTTCAGCACTGCTGTAAGCCACCTAAAGAAAAAGCCAATTTTACAAAGCATTGCTATGATTCAGCAGCCTGAATATGAAATCAAATTGCAAAAGGAGTCTAATAAAGATGTATAGAAAAAGCACTAGAATGTTTTAAATTATGTTAAGTCAAAAAAATTACAGAAGTTTAAAGACGGTTTTATAAATTGTGACGGTACAAAAAATGCCAGCTAAAATTGATTTTAAAGAACTTTATCCAAGGCTTTCTCTGATGCAGATTTGTTGTAGGTGCTGTGGTACTAATATACACTTTAAGTGATGACCTGTCCTCTCCCAAACTCTTGCCTTTACAACTTCAGTGCAACCTCCACATCTGCCTGTACTTCAGAATAGCTTCACCACAGCACAAAGAAAAAAAATAACTTTGTTCCCATTGGTATACATTGCTTTGCTTTTGACTTAGTGCCACCTAGAGAGCGAAGTCTCCTGGCCATGGACACTCAGTGATGACAACTGGCAGCTCATCTGTCAGCCTGGTGGGGTGTAGCCTTTTGGCTCCTCACTGCCCTACCCTTCAGGAGGCTCCCAGCAAGGAAGCCAGTGAGGACTTTGGGACTGTGAGCAGCTTCTCCCGCTGGTACTACACATGGCCAAATGCTGCCATGTTGGGAACAAGCATCAGATCCTTCCAGGGGCTGTGGGGGCTGCTTGGTGGCCGGTTTAGCTGGGAGCTCACCGGAGAGGGAAACGGAGCTGGGCTTCAATAGCAGGTTTGGCATGAGTTTCTTGGTGACGTCAGTTAGGTCACTTCTATAGCTCGTGCCTCTATTTTCCTATTTGAAAAACTAAGATAAGATCAGGATGCCCTTTATAAATCACCTTGAAATCTACTGATGGAGAGGCTTGGTAAGAGTGAGATATTATTATCACACTCCTCATCCCTTCTTGTCAGGCCATTCATCATCTTCCCTTTCCTCCCAGTGCCTCCCAGCACTGCAGATATCCCGATACCAAAAGACGTCACTTGCTGCTGCCCAGCTGCTCGTGCCTGGGCCTGATGCAGGCTCTGCCAGCCCAGAGCTGGGCTCCTCCTTTCACAGTGGCTCGTGCCCCCCCAGAGGCTGGTACCGAGCCTGCATGCAGTGTTGCCCCTCCACCTCCAGCGGCTTGCTCTGGTGCGTCAGACATAAAACCCCATCCCGTGTCAGTATGACTTCTGGAGCTCCAGAACGGCTGATCACACAGGTCACTCCGCCAGCACGGGAGCAGGCAGCGATGCCGCTCCTTCAGAGCAGGACATCACTCCTCCTGCCCTGCCAGCGCTGCTCCTCAGCTCGCTGCCGAGGCACAGGGGGCCGCAAAGCACCATGAAATATCACAAGAAGGGACTTACCACCGAGTCGAGGAACCTAATGCAGCACTCGAGCTCGGGTCGAGTTTCACAGAACTGCCGAAAGAGAAGCCTTCCGATCGGCTGCTTTTCGCATATGCTGCAGTAATCTCTCTCTAGAGGCAATAAAGAGAAGAGAAGCATGAAAATGAGAAGAGCTTTGCCTTTGGGGTTGCTTAGGAGTTTAAAACATTGCAAGTGAGTGCAGAAGGACGACCCAGATTAGAAATGACTTCTTCTCTCCACCACGTTTCAGGTATCCAAGTGCAAATATAATTAATGGCTTAAGTCTCAAACAAGACAGGCCAATTTTACAGAGCTGATGTAGGTAAAAGCCCCACAAAAACCATTCAGCTATTATGAAAGAATAACTTCACATTTTTCCACCGTGGAATTGCATGTACTCTTCAAAGGTACCACTCAGACGGGCAGTGTTTGCAGGAATTTGAGGAGCAAATTACAAGTCCCTGAAATGTGAATCATACACTGACGAGCAGAAGTTGTAATTCGTGGTGACTTTCCTGGTTCCTTCCCAAATACGCACTACAGTGACCCTAATTTCTGGAAACATAGAATCCACTCTCTACTAATTATTTGTTGCAAAACACATATTTTCAAAGGTTTCAAAATTTCTATTTACTTGCAGAGCACTAACCTATGGATGGAGTACACGGCATCTAGATGGCTCCAGTTTCACACAGCACTCTTCTACAGAAGAGTATTTCCCCATAACAATCATGTTTACAAGTCATTCCCCTGTGTGGGGTCGTGGGGTCTTTTCTGCACCCAGAACCACCCCCCTGTTAAAGCAGGTCCTTTACCAACTGCAGGTACTATATGCAGGCATACACGAGAAGAGGGCCAGCATCATTAACCGCTATCTCACCAGTACAAATGAAGAGGGCTTTTTTGGCGAGAGCAGCAGATCCCCCAGCCTGTTTGGAGCAGCAGCGCTTGCTGGAGACACGTTATTCCTTTAGAAGCACACACATGTCAAACAACATACTGTGTTTCCTTAAGCATTCCTCTCACCACCCTCCTCGCTGCCATATGGCAGTTGCTGTTATTATGGAAACAACCAGCTTCTAAACACATAACATAACACTGCAAACAGACATACTAAACCCACACAAGTTGTCAGCGCCTTGGTTACTTCTCTCTCAGGCCCGGAATGTCTTTTATTCCCCCCCTGCGTTGTCCTCTCACCCTTCCCTTCCACCCCAGGACACCCGCAGGCACCTGCAGGCACCCGGCTGTCCCAGAGGCACCCAGCCGAAGGGCCTGCTCCTCACAGGTGGCACCCTGAGGACCGTGCCCTGCCTCACCAGGACATCCCTCGTGATAAGACACACGGCACGTTGGCCTTGCTCGCCTGTGGCTGGGTGGCAGTCAGGCTCCACGCGGCAGCGCAGCGGCAGGAGCACCCCAGGCCCGGCCCTTGCCAGAGCAAGGCCTTGCCTGTGTGCGGCTGTGGCTGTACCTCAGGACATGGCCTCCAAGGCACCTGCAGGGAGGCACGGGATGGGGCTGGATGGCTTTTAATTCAGCTTCCTCCTGCTTGGGTTTTCTGAAGTGGTCTGGGACCACGTACACTCACTGTTTTGTGACTGGTCCTGCCAGCCCAGGTTGGATCACAACTTCATTCTCTCTGTCCAGAAGCCTGCAACGTTTATGGCAGCCTCTAGCAAATAAAACTGCATCTAGATCACTGTATAAATCTTAACTTGACCTCCAGCCTAACTATCGGCAACAAGCCCGTGACATGGTTTGTTTGCATGACACAGATGGGCAAGGCCAGGAAGCCAGCAGGCTCGGTGCGATGCTGAGCAGCCTTGGGAGATCCTTGCAAGCAGTGCAAATTCATGCTGCTCGACCAAGGAGCTCTCCTGGTGAGAAGGTGACAAAATATGCAGACACGTACAGTGCTAAGGTAGGCAAAGGAGGTAGGGAGGTGCCTGAGTGCATCAAAACATCAGCTTACAGTGCCCCAGAGCGTGCGGAGCCGGAGCTCGGGTGAGCTGCCCTGGGAGCTCTGGAGATGCAGCTCCCTCTGCCTGAGGCTGTTTTCTGCTGTCGTGATGAGCTAACTCTTCTGAAGTCATGAATAAAACACACACTTCCAATATCTGTAGCACACAGCCTGACCGTTCTCAGGACCTGATCCCTCTGGAAGCCCAAACCCACAGCAACCTTCCTCAATATTAAACAGGCCGTGCAAAAAATGTGACTATGTGAATCACAGATTTGTGACAGAATAGAAGATAAAGGAACAAATACATGATTAATCAGCCAGTTTGTTCTGCACTTTCTCTTGTACCATGTTGCTTGATGCCCAGCGTCAACGCTAGTACAAAACGGGCAGTTTATCAAAGGTGAAATAACATGATGACACCCACTGCAGGACACTTTTCTAACAGAACGGCTAGTGATAACAGCTGAACAAGCATGCAAATTGTACGTTGAATGGCTGTAACACATCAGGAAAAGAAAACAAGAAGCTAAACACTATTACATATGTGGATAATCTAAACACAAAGGCGATACGAGCACAGACTTACTTCTACAGTATATAACTTGGCCAGCACATGGGAACGGTGACCCGTTTGTAATGAGGAAAAAGGAAATGCCAGAAATAATCTCCAAAAACACAAGAGCCAGAGCAGTTCCCTGGAGCCATCCACTCCTTGGTAATATTCGTTTAAGTGCTGGATATACTGATACAGACAATAAATACATGATGCAACTGTTTTCATTCCTTGTAGGTTACATACAGTATTTTCTTAGGCCCTGGTTTTGCATTGACCTCACCAAGTCAGCTACAGGGTCCTGCGCTCACTCATTCTTGGGATGCGCGGGCCCTGGAGTAGACTGAGGAACAAAACCACCTCCCTCAGCTCATGCAGAAAACCGAGAGGATAGCTTTATAAAGGCAAGGAATGAAGCAGAGCAGAGGTGCTTTAGTAGCACTAAAGCACCACGGTTTTTTAGCACCACGGAGGCCTGGCTGAGGCACCCAGAGCCGCAGACAGGAGCTGCACCCGCAGGGAGGGGACGGGGAGGGATGCAGGTAGCACAGCCGGCCGATCCCTCGGGCTGGGGTTAAGCGCCGTGTCGCGCTCGGTCTGCCTGCCAGCAAAAATATCCCTCCAGTTTCAAAAGTTTAAAAAATAGAAAGAATGATTTCCTGAGGAAATGGAAATGTTAAACACTTGGAAGTGAAACCATATGCTTATGATGATGAAGTGTAACGAAAACAGCCCTGAGAGCAATATCTTTGGTAGTCGGACCCTCCTGCTTCAGCAGAATCCTGTTTAACACCTGCAAAGTCACCCACAATGGGGGTGAAAAGCTGGGCGGGTTGAACGCCTAGAACAATAGTCACTTCTCACTGATGCTGAACTCTTGATTTAGAAAATATAACTGCTAAATAATGTGGGCATGCAAATGAATTATTTTTCTTCCTGACAGAGTAACTACACAGACTATATAGATTAAAATGTTTATGAAAAGGTTTTATACAAAATGCTATCATAAACATTCTAAAGATAAACAATATTTATTATAAATTCTGTTGACTCATTTTTCCTTTAGCTTGTAGCTCCTATATTAAAATACTGCTTTAAAGAGCAGTCAGCACACAGAACATACCTAAATAGTTATACCTCTACACAAATAATGCCACCAGCATTCAAAGTCTATGGCTAAATTTGTTCCCCAGCAGACATTTTGGTTCTGAAAAATACATAAACACACACCTATGAAGAACAGTGCTGTTAGTAAAATTTCATACTGGTCAAAGCATCATTGATGAAATGAAAAAAGCAAAATGAGGTATGAAAGCAAGCAGCTGCTGATAAAATCTCTGACTTTGAAGTAAAAAGGAAAAAAAAATAAACAACTAATATTTCAATTAGAGAGAAACCTCCCTGCACCTTGCGAAAATATTTTGTCTTAATTTGCCATTTATATACTTGGCTCAAAATATCACTTTAGCAATTTCAGTGATAAACAACGGTCTGCAGAGAGAGCAGGTCCCTCCTCCTGTTTCACATTTGCCATAAACCTGTGGGTTTTCACAGGCTTAGTGGTGAGTTTGGAAACTGGGTGACGACCCTTGGCTGAAAAACCAGTCTTTTCTGATATTGCTTCCCGCAGTGCAAACTGCAGGTGTCTAAGCGAGAAACCTTCCTTCAGACTGCTCTGGGAAGCCGTACTTCTGTTTCTGGACTGAAGCCCTCCTTTTGAAGGGCTGCTGATCCAACACCTGCGATCAGCTGGTGAGGCTTCCTCCTGTGAAATGCCTGTGGGGCGTGACGAGCTTAGTTTAAATCTCACTTTTGAAGTGTACAAAGGCCAGGAGCACCTTTTCAGCTTTTTGTCATTGCTGGTGTGGTTACTCATTGCACTTATGAACTATCTATTAAGTAGCATTTCATTTCTGTTTAAAATACTGGAGTCCCAAGAGAAGGCATTTCAAAGAAATGCATGGAGAATCACCAAGAAGATATGCACCATGCAAATTTGTTCTTGGACTCTGCATCTTCTCTCTCCTTGGCATTAAATCAGCCTGGATTAAGCCTGAGTAAGATCCGAATGCAATTTAATTCTGCTGCCTAAAAATAAAAACAAACAAAAACCCCTCCCAAACACCTAGAAACCCAAAAGTGGGTGTAGTGAGAATTAATTGGTTTTTTTCCTGCTAACAGTTGAGTTTCAAAAGGACCCAAGAAAAGAACTGAGCTCATCTTCCCTTTCCATTTCTTTTTGTTTGTTTTCTTTCAGGTGAATCAAAGTGATAATCTTTCAAGTAGATGTTCCAAGTCTAATATTCATCTGCTGTCTCCAGTCTGCTTTAGTCCAGAACAACAAAGAAAATACACCAAAAACATGGAAGAAAAGGTCCTGAGCTGGACAATAGGAAGCAGCAGCAAAGTCAGAACTGGCTAGCAATCCATTTGAAAGATTTTTGGCACACTGAAAGTAAAACTTTACTTTTCCAAGGTGCACAGGCCTATCAAAGTGATTCCCACCAGCCCTGGAACAGCAGAAACTTCAGTAGAGATGCCTCAAACTCACAATGTGATTGATGCCTCAATCTTCATTCAAACTTGGGGGGATTCAGCTAACATGGAAACCAACCACCCCAGCCCAAATCCCAAACCAGTTCTGTTTTTTTACACACATCTACTTTACACATGTAAACTCTCTTACAGGAGCACTCAGTGGAAAGAAGGACAAAAGCATGAACTAAAAGCAAGATTAAAAAACATGCCGCATGACTGAACTCAACAGACTCTTAGAGCCCATTGTACAGTATGTACTTGTAGTAGTTTGCTTCATTTTGTGAAAAAGAAAAAAAAAAGACCAAAGCCTTTAAAGTATACAGAATTGTTTTGTGTCCAGTAGGGGTACTAACGGAAAGCAAATTGTGTCTTTAAACAGCAAATAACCCCATCTAGAGCTACATTAATAAAAATACATTTTCCATTTTAAATCAGCAAGTCTAACACTAGGGCTTATAAATATGTTTTATAATTTAGTGCTGCTCTTCAGCTGCAAGTGAAATTATCACTGCCTACATATAAACTTAATAAACATAGAACATACTAAACTGTCTAGTCTTTGAGGTTGATGAAAGTTGCTTCTTATCAAAGGCTCCTTTGTGGATGCTTTAAAAGGATTTAACTTGCTTTGATTGCATTATTAACAGTGCCTGTGTTGCTCTTGTATTTCAGAATAAGCTGGAAAGCTGGAACATTAGCTCTTACATTCGACAAAAGTTGGTTTGCCATCTATAATAAATACACTTCAATACAAAAGATAATCCTTGTGTTCAAAAGCAAGACACCAAGGCTGGCCACGCTAACACTTCTGCAGATCCAGTTGTTATATTTGGATTTTTCTCTGGTCTTCTCTACTGGAGATCTCACAGCCAGTCAGACCTTCATAAACTTTGCTGGAAAGCCACATATTCGCAGTGAGAAACGTGTCAGGTTTCTTTCTCTGGGAAACTGAAAACATGGGCCCATTTCTGAAGAAGAAACAAGGATGCTGCTCTTTGAACTGCTGCACCTGGCCAAGCACACATGCAGGAACACAATGAGGGATCTCGTTGTTTTGACTGCTCGGGAGTGTTGCAGAAATGGGAGGAAGCAATGGAAGTCAAGTTTCTTTTTCTTTTCTCTTATTTTTTTTTCTTCTTCTGTGTTTTGATGTTGCTGCTGGTGGTTTGTTGTGTTTTGGTGTGTATATGGAAACCTGTTGTTCAGATGCTGCGGACTCTCCATTTGCCCTGTCTCCAGCGATGCATTTTAAAAGTGAGGCAAGCCAGATGGTGAGAGAATACAAGACAGGAATAAAAATGCCTCATTTCAGCTCATTCAAAAATTCCCAGGAACTGTGGCAGTAAGTCATGTTATAAAAGCCTAATACAAGCAGCTAGACTCCTGTGGGAATTCAGTTACCAGTACAAATAATATTCTACGTACTGCAGACCTCAGCGGCATGCTGTATTTATAAAATGGGGCTAATAGCACTGCCCTACCTCAAAGCAGTGTGGCCAGAATAAGTATATTAAAGTGTGTGAGCCCAGAGTGCTACTGGATAGCCCTGCGGATCCGTGCTATTTACGTGCAATGCAAACCCCTGGAGCGGAAATTTAGTCCGAGAGAGCACAGCAGAGTCTTTTTATACATTAACCGCTATACTGCTCCATAACTTCACCTGGCACTTCACAGAGATTAAAAATGACGACGCAGCCCCTGTCCTGGAGAGTGCTTGTATTGGCACGGCCAGCGCTGCACAGGTGCACGACAGAAACTCCGGAGCCAAGGGCTGGGATGAAGTTGGGTTCCTGGTGGCAAAAGCGCACTCCCTCGAACGATAAATATTTCATCTGTTTTCTTTATTTTTAATAAAATATGGAAATTGTTAGACCTTATGACAGGATAATGGCTTGATAGATTCCTTGTTTTAAACAGCAGCTCTTCCCAGTCTGCGGCTAAAACCAGCACTTCGTGGCTGGAGAAAGCTCTAGACCTAGCCTATTAAGCCCTGGGGAAAACACGTTTTTTTGGCCTTGGCTGATTTTTTCCCCTTGAATTTAGGATTTTCTACAAGAAACTCGGAGAGCCTCATCTATGCCGTTACAGTGAGTGTTGCTTTGGCACTGACTATCCAAGCTTAATTAATTAAAAATACAAACGCAATCAAGCTTATTTAAGACAATGGAATTACCCCAAACTGGTTTTAAGCCCTGCCAACTTAATTTTCTCTGCTTGTAGGCTGTCTTTCTTAAAACAAACAAAATTTAATCTCCTGATCATTGAACATCTAATGTAATTATTCAGATTCAGACAGTGTTTGCTTTGTATAACTCTCCTTATTTCCACTCTTTTCATGGAATTAGGCTACAGGGATAAAGTCCACACATCACAGCAGCATTACACTGAAGAGGGAACTAGTCCAAACCTTAGAGTTGGACCAATATGGAAAAAAAACTTTTGGAGAATATTGTAACAAATTCTCAGCTAAATACACTTTGGTCATATATACGGATCTTCTAATTTGTTTTTTGAAAGCAGCTGTATTGAAGCTTTGCTCACGGAACTTTATTTGAAAGTCAAATCCTGCAAACAGTTGCACAAATATGCTTGCATGAGTATCTGAACCAGAATGCGTATGAGGCTTTGTTGATTTTGGCAATGATTTTGGCAGGAAGGATAACAACCCACCCACCCTTTTTGTAGCAGCAGCAGGAGGATGAAATGGGACACTGTGCGCTCAATGTAGTCACTGCACGCAAGAACACAAGTGGGGTACCCATGGCTGGGGAGACGTTTGGTAAGCCAGCCTTGCTCCAGGAACAAAGGCAGAATGCTCTGCTCTGAGCCTAAGCAACTCTCCCATGTAAGACAAGGTCTCGTTCTGACAAAATCCACTCCCTCTGCACTTGTCAGGGAAACATTCCCACCAGGGGCGCATTATCCCAGCCCTCCTCTAAAAGTCCTGGCGTCGTCTCAAAAATTCTCATTTGGGCAACTGCATCATTTACACGTTTCGCTGAGCAAGCCCTGCGTTCAAATGCAGCCAGCAGGTGCTGCTGGGTCAGGAGTACATTTATCTTGAGAAGATGGAGCTTGCCATTTGTATTGGCGAGACTTTAAATCACAGAAGTAAAAACTAGATTGTTGTGTGAAGTACTGGGTGCAGGGAAAGATGATAAATAATTGTTACAAATAATGAAGGTGATCTTAAGCCTCCTGAAGCAGATGGAAAGATTCCCATTGATTTCAGCGAGTCTTTCATTGGGCCTGGCTCTCCCACCTCTGTCAAGCACAACTGAAATGAATAAAACACTCAGTGTGTCTCTCAGTGGACATGACAGTGGAAGTGCATGCACCATGATTAATAGGAAATCTGAATTGTGAATGCGCAATGGGAATATTTTAAAATCCTTTTTTAACAGAAATTATTGGGTACCACGTTCTTAAACGCATGCTTTATTTCACATTTGGCTACCAGTTGCATAGAAAGGGAACAAAAAGTGAGAAAGTGCAGGGAGACTGACTGATTGACTGACTGATTGATAGATAGGAAGACAGATATCTTACACTGCTTCTAGTTAAGATATTCAAATGACTAGTAATAAGCTGGTTACTGTTCGCATAAGTTACACTTGAAAAGCACGTACCCCTGGACCAATGCCTTTGATGAGGTTTCACTTTGATGAGTGCCTGAACTGTTGTCTTCACGGCTGGTCACGGCACTATTCAGGGTGCGGTGGGCTCCCAGACTTGCCCGTGTTGATCACAGAGGATGCATCGTCACCAATCCTTTCTGGCGCTTGAATGCAGAGATTGTTCTGCAGTCCCAGGGGAAGGGCTACCCACACCATCGCTGCGAATATTGTGCCGACCAGAAGAGAGGTTGTCTTTATCTTCTTTAACGGCTTTCAACAATGCCTCTGCGGCAAGGCCAGAGGAACGGAAAAAATCCCTCAAATAAATATGAAAGCTCACCTCAGAAGCACCCTGGGAAATCTGAGGAACAAACACTTGGTTGTTCTCATTTTGTCCTACTTTGTATTGGGATGACAGAACTGGATGATTTGTCCTAAAAGGAGGTAGCTACTGAGATATGTTTTTATTTGGGACTTTTATGTCCAGTCTTGAAGATTTTGACTGAAATACCTAACTTATTTTCTGTCTAGTGGTGTTATTTAGACTCCTTTCTGGTGATGTTCTGAGTAATACGTGCTGAAAGAAAATTTCAGTAAAAGTTGTAATTTGAATGTTTAAGGTTATGAAATCTACAAGAACTGTTGCTGTTGTACATAGCACAAAATAAACATCTCGATTCCAGGAAACTAAAGGAGACATCTTGTGAATCGCTTTCTTAAGACGAAAAGGCTTCTGCAAAACTACTCTTTGACTTCTAAACTAGCCTGGGTAGAAACCGAAGCAGCCATCAAGACTAAACCTTTATCCAGGTCAATAAAATGGTAGAACATATATAGCCGCTAGCACAGTCACTCTGCAAATGCATATTTAAGCAGCACACTTTACTGAGAGGCACATAATAAAGCTATTCACAGGGATTACTAACTGTGCATGCCATTCAATAATCGCTGTAAGTGCTAAACATCTCAGCCATTTTACTAATGATTCCCTTAACAAGATACTAGATGTTCTTAGATGTTCATTGCTAAATTTACTTTTCTCTCTCTTTTTTCTTTTTTTCTGTCACTTTTCCTTGTGGTATTTTGAAATAGCACACTTCGAGTACAAGAGAAATCCACAATCTTGCACTGGCAAATTACTTTTGGAAGCATTTGTCAATTCCAACCTTTAAAAAATGAAAATTATTATAAAATAAGCTCAATATTAACCTAAATAATCAAAGAGATGATACACTGAAAAAAATGAACCCTCACCAGTTTTAAGAGGTGTAACTGGCCAATGACAATGTTGCTAAATTATCATTTGACTGGATCTTTGGCCCAAGTACAAGTGGTCTACTTGCAATAAAACAGACACTGACTTGGACTTGGTTTATATTCACAGTGTGATTTGATTGCCTGCTGTGTGACATCCCTCTCTGAGTGGGTGTGAGGGAGCTGAGCTGCTGAGTAAAACTGAAATGAACAGTGAAAAAGAGATTTTAAAGTCATTTAGAAACCCCAAATACTCTAAGAGAAACCTGTGCAAGAGGGGATTGCCAACGGAAAGTATTTTTTTCTCCTTCTTAACAGAAGTCTTCAGTACCAAGGATCTCTTCAGACTATGTTATTCAGATGGATGGAAACAGCGTGGCACTTGGTGTCCAAACACAAGAACTGTGAACAACCTTATGCAGGTCTTAAAAGAAAATGCAATTTTCAAGAGACTTTCTGCATTGTTCCTATGAAAACTGGATTCTCACAGGGAAACAAGATGAGTACTTCTGTAATATTAAAGATTATTCTAATATTTGTATTTTTTCAATTTGATCAGATTCTTCTTTAATATTTTGTTTCATTTCACAATGTCATACGAATAATGTCTTACCCTCCTCAAGTGTTTTTCTCCAAAATGTTTTCATTCCTAAATTTCAACATACCACCACAAATATTCTGCAACACAAAATAATGATGTTCAGCTCTGCAAAACAAAAAGACCAGACTACCATCTCCAAAGCTACTGAAAGAATTATGGTGAAAACAAAATTAACAAGAGCTTCGGCTAGGGCTGCCCCCCTTGCAATTAGTGCTGTGTTATTTAGAAAATAAAAACATGTTTAGGAATTTTACCTCTCACCTGGAAGATGATACTTCAACATCCTTAGTACTGCACGACAGAGCTGAAGTACTAGAGATGCTGAAGTACCTCTGAGATCCTAATGCATGTCTGAAGTGTTCTCCAGCACCCCTCCAGCCAAGTGCTGCCCCACTCAGATGTTGCTTCACTCGTGGTTATTAACGTGAGATCTGTACACGCTGCTAGGTAAACAAAGCAAAGGATTTGAAAAAAACACTGAAATCTAATTCCGTTATCTCATAAACTTCTATACCAAACCGATGCAAGAAACAGCACTGTTGTTTTATGAGGAACATCACAACTCAGTATTTGTCCTTTGAGAAACCTGCTTCCAAATGATGCTGGTGAAGAACACATAGATAGGTGGAATGGATTGGGCTAGAAATAAGCATGGTCTTATTTCAGCATGTGGAAATTCTGAAACAGCTCACATTGCCTTTTATCAGTCGTGTGGCACTACCTCATCCCTGTGTGAAGCATCAGCTCTTTGCCCACAACTGTGGAAATGATGCTCAAAGGTAAGGTGCTCTTAGGACATTTATCACAGGGTAAATAATCACTTAGATCCTGGCTCTTGTAGCCTCATGTGCTTGTGCCTTCATGCTGGCCTCAAGAACAGGTTGGGTAGATGGTTTTGAGTGCTCTGATGTTTAGAGCAAGCTGTCACTTAGCCAGCAATATTTTGTGGCCTATCTGCATGGCTACAGTGCTACTTCATTAGTGAACTCAGAGGAGTTCACAAAACACAGAGGTCAAGTTTGCCACATAAAATTATACCTCTAGAGATACACAGATTCTCCTGTGAGGATGAGATATCGGTAGGCTAAGTACAGTGAAATAGGCTGGAAGAGAACCATCGCTCTCAGCTAAGAATTAACACCTCCCAGGATTGAGGTGCACCATTTTCTGAGTCACCAGGGGAGCCCAGGAACCGTGCCGAAGACAGGGATTTCCTCTTCAGCAGCCACATTAAATGGGCTTCTATGAAAGGAAAGGGGGAAACGAGGATAGAAAAGAAGAGCCGCATGGCTGATCTGAAAGGAGAGCATGTTTGCACCGACATCGAAACATTAGAGACATTGTTCGAGTGCAGTTCATCCTTGCAAAAATATTATCGTCGTCATGATGCCAAGGTTGGTGAAAGTATGGGCTACCTGCCATGGAAGTGCTGGGTATTTAGGCTAGACCTGTCATGGGGCTTATTTACTCTCTGCGCCCAACATTTCAGACACACTCAAGTGTAGTGTTCACGTCTTGGCAGGAACTTCTCATTCATGCATTTTCTCCCGGTCCCCTTTGAGGAGTCTTCGTCCTCCCGACATTGCAGCGGTTGAAATTTCATTGCTTGCTGAGAAAACCAACACTGATTAATTTCATCCTACTTGCATGGAAGAGGTAAAGTATGCAGGTCTCTAGCCAGGGACAAGGAAATCCCTGCTGCTTACACGCCACATTGAATAAGCAGCCCATGGTTGTGGCCATTGAACTTCAAGTCTTCATTCCACTGCAGGAAAGAAGCAATTAACCGTAGCAGCATGGGAAGCAAACAGGAAGTAATGCAACACATTCACTTTTGATTAGAGATTTTTTTTTTTTTTAAAGACATAATATTCCACAAGGAAGAATTCAGCTGTAGTGTTGCATTGACACACCCCAAATTATTAAAGGAACATGACTGAGGTTGCAAAGTTAAGCCTCAAAACCTAGGAAAAACCTAAGTTAAAATTTTCTGCGTAGCCTGAATGCCATTCCTCACTGAGCACGCATTCTGGTGCAGTCTTTAATTACATCACTGCAAACTGTTTTTTTTCCCACAGGACCTTCGCCTCATTCAACGCACAGAACGGACAGTGCTTACTTAATGAGCAGCTATTCAGTATTTCGTTTTCTCCTCTGGTTCAATGTGTGGCCCTAGACTTTATTTACTGCACACCAGTCGGCCTGCTCAGGAGACAGAATGATTCATTTCCCCATGGACCTTTCTGTGGCATTCTCCGCTGTAGCCTTAGAATACTTCACACCTATTCATGGATCTATTTTCACATCACCTCTGGGAGATGAAGAAGATGTCATTAGTCCAGTTTTATAGATGGGGAACTTAAACATACGAAATTTAAGATAAAAAGTATTCACTGATTGATTCAACTTGATTTTCCATGTATTTAACCTTATACACAACTCACTCCATTCAAAGCTAGTCTTCCATTTGCTTCAGCTGCAGATGTTAGCACTGAGACCCAAAAATCTCAGATAAATACTCATAAAATGAAAAATGCACAATTAAAGGCCAACTCTGAAAAACTTTTTAAGTTTTAAATTATTTGTCTGTCACCACATAAGACCTAAGTGGACCAGAGTGTATCCCTGTCCAGTTCTCCAGTGTGTCACTCAACTGCTCTGCCCACCAGACAATTCCCTGTGCTGCTGCAATTCGCTGGTATTATTCAGCATTTCATCAATTCCCTGAATTTATTCATCATATCTTTTTTTGTCATGATATAATCGAGACCGTCATTTTATCCTCCTTTATTAAACAACCCAATTTCATCCCGAGGCTAACTCCATCTTTTGATTGAATTATGGGTCCTGGGGAAAAAGTTAAATATGTAGTTTTGTATCATATAAAAAGATATGAATTTAAGCTACAGAGGCAGCTAGAGGCTCATCCAGAAATATTAACATTTTAACACATATTTTTGTAGGATTGATTTCCTAAGTTTTTAAGGAACTTTAAAGAAAAAGAAAAATAAAATGTTGTGGAGCAACTCTGATAGTCCCTTGCTCATTAGGAACAACTCACCCAAGACGCTGGGAATGTTTGACTCGGTCACTGGTCACTTTAAGAATGTCTTTTTAACACAGATTTTTCTGAGCTCTTCCCTAAGTTTTCTTTGGAAAAGAAACTACATTACACTGACACCCATAATAATACCCACATCAGCAGAGCTGAAATAGGGATGTCACAGTACTCACTTGTGCTGCTGCAAGCTGATGAAAGAACTGTAAATTGAGTTAGCTGACCATCTTCTGTAAACACTGGAGAGAGGTGAGATACATACCTCATCAGAGGCATCTACAGATACTGGCTGACTGCTTCATCTTGTCTGAAGATGAGATTCTGCCCTTAAATTCAGTGTTTCGTAGCCATTCCCCCATGATTTGTCTTCTTCCTATGGCTCTCTCACGTGGCCATTCCCACCCTCAGCTTCTCTGGCCAAGGAGCTCTAGCATTCCCTGGCCAGCCAAACCTCCCCTGCCTCCTGGCCTAACAAGTCCTGGCCTTACCACCTGGATCACCTTCCTCCACCCCAAACCAAACCAAACCAAAATGAACCCCCCCCCAAAAAAAAACACAACACATGGCACAGAAAACATCCAGCATGGAAAATTTCAGCCTACATAATTCTGGCAATATCTCAATCTCATACTGTGCAATAGTAGGCAACCTGAGTAATCGATGCTGCTACCCAGCCCCCAAGTAACAGCAATCCTTACTCAGAAGTTTCAGCTTAAGGAAGAGCATCTTAATTATTTACTATGTGTTACAGAGCCAGTTCTGTCCTGCCTGCTGATGTTTTAGGACCCTGATCTGTGAGAAGCCCCAGTGATTTCAGAAGGCTTGACTGGAAAATTCATTGATGCTATCTTTGAGGGTTATATGGGAATCAAAACACAAGCAGCTTCTTCTCCAGGGATTTTTTTTTTTCAGCATAAATAAGCAAATATGAAACATCAGGATACAAGGAAGAAAATAGACTTTATAATATTTTTGCAATATTTTGCTCAAGTTTATGATTTGTAATAGTTAAGCATCTCTGTCTACTTATCAGGGATTAATATTACCTTACTTTCCTTGAACTCCATTTAGTTCTTATATTATGCATATTCCACATGAGCTCTCTCCTCTCAGAATTTCTGGCACAAATATGAGCCTCTTTGGTAAAGACTCATAAGGTTATGAATGTCTGGACAGCCTGAGTAATGAAAGGCCATTTGGGGCCGAACCATTGACCACAGATTTAACTTGCCAGAAAGGATAAAACATGAAATGTAAATTAGGTACTAATAGCCCATTTTCCCTCTAAATCCTTGGTACAGATATGCAATAAGAAGCACAGATTATGTTTTGAGAGAGATTTTGGAATAATCTGCAGTTAAAAATATTGTATGGGACCTTGTGTTGTGGCCTCAGAAGAGACTGAATTGTGAGTTGTTACTGCTGCCCTTGAACCCACTTCAGTCAATGGAAAGTTTCATTGGCACCTGGATTTGTTGCTTTGGGTAGCTGCCTAGCTACCAGCAAAACCCAGCACATAATACTGTCATCAGGGGAAGAGGAATGTGCAGTCCAGCAAGCAAGACATGCATGGAAAAGTACATTTCTCCCAGCATGTTTTGCAATCTCCATGCTATTCCCTCCCCATCTTCCTTTCCACTGATCTCATCCATGGAGATGAAGTCAAGAAGAAAATGTAGGAAGTAGCACTTGCAGGGCAAGATTATTGAACTGCCCATTGAGTGACCAACGCCATCCTTAACTTAGCTTTGACCCTGTTAATGGGGCCATCCCGTTGACAAAAACAGGTATTCAGATTTGTTGGTCAGTCAAGGTAACTGGAGGTTTTGTTAGCTCACACAATGAATTTGGTATTAAAGCCATGGTGTTGCATTCTGCTAGCGGGAGTGTGCACTAAACTGTTGGGAAGCAGGGTTACACGTTATGCATGGTACAGCACCGTATTTCTGCTGTGTTGATTTCAGAATACGTAAGAAGCCATGTTCTCCATGTGTGAACTCCTGCCTCCAATTACACTGTGTAAGAACACCTGAGCCTTCAGTTACCCCCCTCAGGAAACTATTGTTCTTGTTCTTTTCACTGTAACCCAACTATGAGGAAATGACAAGCTTTCCTTTTCTCAGCTGGGTCCAGAACTATCTAAAAATAAAACCTGTGGAACTAGCTTCTTGAATTAATTATGTTCCAGATAAAAATAAACCTGAAATATGAAATGGCATGCCCATACACTTGGCCTTAATGAGATCTGTAATTGTTTCTCCCGCTCATGACACATCTCTGTTTTATGTGAAACCCAGAATCTTGCTACCTTTCAATAGGTCTGTGTGCCTGGCATGGCTGATTCAAGCCACAGTTCTGCAGCTCATTCTTTGCACTTAGCAAATAAGATAATTTAATCAATAGCTTTAAAAATGAAACAAATACCTATTCTTGGTCTGCAAAGAGGGAAAAGTATTAGCAAAGCAGGTTCCACGGAGGAAGAATTCATCAAGATACCCTACAGTTTGAGTTATCTATCAGCCTTAAGTAGGAAGCTCCAGTGGGAATACTCAGGTACACTGGTATTTTAACATTGAAAGTAGTGTGAGCAGTGGGTACACCCAGTGGGTACCCCACTCAGCCTCTTACACGCGGAAGTCAGTGGCTACTTTGCTGATATAAGACTTAAAGAGAACAGGGCAGTAGATCACTGCTCCATCGCTGCAGAATTGCCTTGCTGGCATAGAGATCTGCCTGACAAATCTCCCAGAGGACAGCAAAGGAGAGAAAGTGAAGCCCTGACTGCTTGTTCACTCTTCCTGCTATTAATTTGCACCATTATTACTAATAGAGAATATTTTACTGTGCTAATGCCTAATCATGGCACAGGACCAAGAGCGTATGAGGGAACCCATGGTGCTAGGCACTGAATAAACACAGGAAAACAAGGCAGTCCTGCCCCAGTGAGTGGAAAGGTTTAGATAACATGAATATTCATCGCTTTTGGAAGCCTGTTGAAGCCATCTTCCAAGTCATCTCGGGTTCAACCACTACTACTGATGTAGCAAAAAAGAGTCATGATTTACTCAGGTAAAGGAGGATACTCCTTAAAACACATGTTCTGGCAAAACAGAAACAGACTAAACAAGCCTCTTGAAGAAATACGTATTTGAGAAACTGCCCTGATTTAAAAGATATGTTTTTTATCCTTCACCCGTTACACGGACCCACACTACGGCGGCATACTGGAGATACATCATGTGATAATTCAGGGACACTAATGCTGTAGAAAAATCAACGATAACGCAAGAGCAAGCAAATAAACCTTGAGACTATGAAGCAAAAAGAAAAAAAAAATCCACCAGGGCCTGGCCTGGTGCATGCTATCGTTAATAACACGAATTCATGGTCCTGAGAGGAGAGCTGATGTGCCTCCCCATAAGGCAGATCTTAGGGGCATATTCATTACTAGCAAAGCACAAGCTCCACAGTTTGATCTCATATAATGATCCAACAGTGGCATTTACGTGAGCAGAATATAAACACCCAAGCTGGAATTTGGCCAGGACACTAGATTTAACAACCTACTCTTAATAAGAAATGCCACATAGGCTGCAATATCTAAGCAGAGCAGGCAAAAGCTCAATTAAAAGAGCTCATCTGAAAGTCCCCCACACAGCAAACTACACAGGCCAGAATTTACAGTCCTGGGAAACATCAAGTGTTGAGTTGACTCTGGCTGCAACTGCCAAATGTGGTATAGCACTTTGAGAACATTTGTTATGGATGAAAGCAAGCAAGTTTTGCCTTGGAGGGTCCCAGGTACATCCCACAGGAAAAAAAAGTTGCCTGCAAAAGGCCTCTCTGCCTCCCTGCTCTGTTGGCCAGCTTCTCTTGTGTGTACCATCATGCTCTCGAATGAACTCACTCCTAATGTGATGACAACCTCCCCATTTTTTGGATGCCAGACTTTAAATGAAAGGAAATTAGGGTGTTTGGAAGGTTGTCACTTTATCTTCTGCCAAAGACCAGGAGAATTTTTTATTTTATTTTTTATTTTTTTTGGGAGCAGCCAAACCGCTTTTGAATCACATAGTCAACACAGTGCGTATGGCTGACTTGCCTTAAAAAAGATCTAAACACATTTACTGAATTTCATAATTGTCTATTCTTTTTTCCTTTCCCTACTCATGCTTTTTTTCTTCTGTCTTTCTATCCTATCGTTTTACATGCTCAGGCCCTACTATTTCTGGTCTTCTCTATCTCCTACTCTCTATCTTCACTTTTCCTATGTTACCCTCTCCTCCTGTTTTCTAATCTAATCTAATCTAATCTAATCTAATCTAATCTAATCTAATCTAATCTAATCTCTCCTCTTTATTCCTTTGCTCTTATTTACTTTTCATATTTTCTTTTCAAGTAGGAATACAGTTTGGCTCCTTCCAACCTCAAACTTACCACATGAGTGTGCCTTATGGCAATTCACCAACCGACAGAGAGATAATATGATATTTAAGAAGATAAAAATTTAATGCCTGGCTCATCATGGCATTTTCTTCAGTTTTATTGGTCTAACTCCACTGAATTCAGCAGAGTTGCAACAACTGGAAAAACAAGATAATTTAACGGCGTTGGTGTTTTTGCTTATGCTGTGTGACCTCCGCTATTCCAGACAGGACCCCGAAGGCATTCGCAAGCTAGTGTAGACATGCCTTGTGGGTGCCTGTTTTTGCTCATATCATGATATTCCCATCCTGTTCTATCTATAAACTCACAGGGACTCGCCAAACTGTTTATTTTCCATTGATAACCGTTGAAGGTCTCTAACATGAGTTCCACTCCTATTCTGAGTGTCACTATCTGAAATTAGCTGTAAATCTCTTGTGCTGCTTAAGCTCAAGGAAGTTCACTGATCTTGAAGTTTGGTATCTAGACAACAATCTTCTTTTAATAGCCTATCCAGAGATACAAGCTAAACAGAAAGGCCATAGACTTGAAAAACCTTGCAAAAATAATTTCAAGACACTCTCCAGGCAAGGTCAGTGACTCTGCCCTATCATCGATTTATTTAATACTTTTTGTTCTCAGAGGAATATTAAAATATTAATTGTCATAATCATAGTTAAGTATTTAGTACAAACAAGAGCTTGACTTCTGTCTGCCATAGCCAATAGCAGTACCAGTAGCCAAACAGATGTAACAGTACAAGGGAAGGTTCAATTTGTCAGTGAAGTTGGAACTGAAAATATTAAGAGCATCTGGAGACACTATTCCACATCTGTTTAAGTTAGAATATGTAATCGTATCAAATGGGGAAACTCATAAGAAATATGATTTTTTCTTGTAAATGTTAGCAATCTACATTTAAATCTACTGTGTAAAATGTTTAGGCTGTATAATTAATTCATTACTCCTGAGAGTACCACACAATTTAGATTAAGTTGCTAAAATGACAGACTTGCCAAGGCCCTCCAAAGTCAATAAATCCAGTCCTCCGTTATTCCAGGCCACCATTATCAGATGACACCTTTGAAGGAGAATTAAAATGGAAGCCAGCACTCTTGGTATGCTTCTCTAGTAAACATGACATCAAAAATCACTTTCAGTAGCTACACTACCTATAAGGTTACAATCACATCAGAAGAGGTAGTGAGATCTTCTGTAGATGGAAGAAACATACAATATTCATTATGATCAATGCCTTGGAAATCATGTAGTAAGAACTGAAGGCACCAAAATACATCTAACCTATGTATGCAATGCTCTTAATGTCAAAGGACTGGTCATTGGAGAAAGGAAGACAAATTGTCATATCCTAAAGTTAATTATTATATAATTTATATTCATTCCTGTGTGATGCATTGGTTTTGCAAATGGGTGTTAGGAAGCAAAAAACAGCTGAAGTGCTATCAACACTCCAGTTCCTTGCTGTGATATATTAAATTAGCAAACAAAGTATGTTTGAAAAGGGTGTCAGTAGAGCAAACAGAAAGCAGAAATGAACAAAGTTAGGTGCTGGCCAGAATCCTACATTCATTCACGATGTATGTAGATGCATTCTACAGCATTTACATTTACCTATCAATATGTTTTGTTTTTTTCAAACAAAGATAAGTAGGTTTACCACTTAGAGAAAAATAGGACTCAAACCACAACATTCATTCGGTATGTAAGCCTCTGAAAAAAAAACGTAGTGGAGAGTATTTCCAGAACACCCTTCAAGAGTGCTTTCTATCTGACTGCTGGTAGCTGACCAGAAAGATGATGAAGACTCTAATATAAGTAAGACATTTAAATACGCATTTACATTTTTCATTTAAAGTGGGGAGCATGAGAATTGAAAGTAGTAAACTCTTGGGTTTGCTGATACATGTTCAAGGAAAAAATTCATCAATGTGGCTACATCAAATTGCTGCCACATTCATCATTGCTTGCTTGCCTTCACGGTCCATCAAGCATGCAGGAGAATTAAGATGACAATTCATCACATGGCTACTGCTGAATGCTTCAGCTGAGATAAGGTACCAGTCAGTTTTTCCTGTCTGCCAGGTAGGTTAAATGGCCTGCTTGTGATACCAGTTTTAATCATTAATAGTAGGCTGCTACTCATTTTACAGAGCAGGGTGCAGTTTGTTCTTCTGCACTGCCTCACTGCATGGCACAGTGCCATACAGTGACTTCTGAAGAGCTCTCTGGGGACAAAGAAGCTCTCGTAGTAGTAAAAGTCCAATGTTGTCCAGACAGGTGGACTTTTGGTGAGCATTGCCAAGATCTGCACAGCTGTGAACACATTTCTCTTTCTGGAAAATTGCTGTATTTTGTGAGGACCGCAGAGCAAGCATGGAATCTGGGATTCAATAGGATAGGATTGATCAACTCTTTTCATAGATGCATGACAGGGAAGAAATATCACGGGAGTATCTTCTCCAAGTGCCAACTGCCCAACAGTATCCTCTTTTAGGACATGGGAGAGAGGCTAAATTATATTACAGGCCTTTTCTTTGACTTATTTTTCCCAGAGTCATTATACCCTGTTCAATGAAAACAGCTTGTGCAAATGCAAGCCAGCAAAGGTGTGAAAAAAGGAAGACAAATACCAAAACAATTAAGACAACTGAGGCTGATAACTCTCATCAATCAAAACTCAGAAAGGGTGGCAAGACTGCCACTACTATGGAATAACCTGCTTGCATCTCTTGCAAAGGATATTTCCCCTGAGCAGACCCAAGACAGCATTCACTTTGCCTTAGGTGCCTGTGTTGACAGGCAGATTTTGACAACCATTCTGACACCTGGTCCTCTCCTTGGCACAGCCTAACAGAAGGTATTAAAATACTCACATTTCAGTATTCAGATAATTTCCCTCTACATCCATCACCGTGAAAAGTTTTACAAATATTCCAAGATATTCCAAGAATTCATGCAGAGTCCACCGGTATCATCAAGACCTGTGATACTCTGTAGTTCTCCAGATCAGACAATTCATCTAATTTGAGCATTTTGCTGTTCTTTTTTTTTTTAGCAATTCAGCACTGTTGTGCGACATTTTAACTTGTGACCTTTCTCAGTTTCTTATCAGGTTTTCTTGTATTTTTCACTCCAGCCTTCAAATAATTTTCCGATTAAATCACTGAAATCACCCAAACCAGCATGTACTCAGAGGAGCCCAAACAATTCTAAAGGCATGAAGGCCAAGGCCTCTAAATTCAAGTTTCCCATGTAATTATCCACATTTCAATTTGAATATATTTGGGTTCCTCAAATCAAGGGAAGGTAACAAACCACTGATTAACATACTATGAGTTTGTTACTGGCCACAGTTAAGACAGCGACCACTTTGTTTTTCTTGTATCCAATACCACAACACACTGCATAGCTCAGCACCAGCCCAGCCAGATGCAAGGCATGGACTTCACTGCTGGGCCCTGTGATTCTCCCCTCTGTATGAGTAATTGGCAGCTGAGTTCTGGGTTAGAGTGGGAGCTTCGGAGAGCTACAGTAGGTCATTAATAACAAGAAGCATCTAAAGCCCTAAAATATCCTGTCTCTAAAATTAATACGAGCATGAGTTACACTTGTTGTAAATTAGACACCAGGAGGTCCAAGTACAATTTTTAGCACTGATTTAATAGATCAAGAGCATGAAATGACAGTGCAAGTACAGTCTGAGATAGCAAATGCCTACTAGGCTATCCCAGCTGCAACAGGCTAGAGCATGAAGGACCATAGCATGTTCTTCAGTTTGGGTAAAGTCCTTCAGAAACACTAGGTGCTACTGCTAGTTCTTAATAAGCCTGTGCTGTCACTCTTTTCTGGCTGTTACCATGCACATTGCATTAAGCCACCTGCAGCCACATATCGGGAAGGGCCCTGGACAAATAGCTTCTGTTTTTGTTTTCTTTTTTTTTTTTTTCATGGGAGCTTCCTTCAGTGCAAACCCAGAGTGCCTGTTACAGTGCTCGTGTTGCTCTCCCTCATCTGGGGTTTTTGATGAAGTGTTTCCATGATTACCTTAGTTTTTTACTCATGCTGCATGAAAAATTACAGTTTTTGTGTGCACTTTCCTTTGCCTTGAATTAGAGCATGATCTTTTACCATCGCCATGCTCTGTAGTTCTCAGACTCTTTGACCCAATCTGTCGGAGTCTAGGTCTAAATACGATCCAGAGGCCACACTCCTTGTGTTGACTGATAACCTCCTCTGGGCCACAGATAACTGTTAGTCCGCAGCAGTTCTTTCAGACAGGACAGCTGTATTTATTACTGCACATTGGCCACATGGTCTTCCCCTTCCTCAGGGACAGAAGCTGAAGAGCAATGCCAATTTAGAGCTTTGGTGGGACAGAAAGTTCATCAGGACAGCACTGGTTACACTCTAGGGCAGCAGAGCGGCAGTCCAATCCAACATGATTCAGGGACATACCTGGAGCTTCTAGGCCTGAGGCACAAAAGAAAACTGATTTACTTAAACAGCATGAAAAGGCAGCATGAGAGGCCAAAATGAAGGGGATAGTTCTGTCACGCAGCTTCAGGGCTGGGTGGGATTTGCCGAGTGGCTTTCCATTTATGACTGATGAGAAAATTGTGGGCTTGACATTTGAATATGGACCTCTTTGTGGTGATTCATGCCTTTGCTGGCTTCCCGCACACTTTCTCCCCTTTCAGATGACTGAAAAAAGCACGATGCTCTTGAATGAATTTTTCTTCCTGCGTGCCCTGCTCAAGACATGCGCTGCACAGAGTCCCCGTGACTGTCATTAGCTAGCAGTTGAGTTCCAGCTCAAGTGGAAAACACTGAGCCATAACATCCTAAATATCAGACATCTGCTGTCTCCGTGCCCCAGGCCATGTCACTTGCAATCATTTGAAGAGCTCAGGATCAGCTCGGCGGTTTGGGCTGGAGAGCAGCCCGGGCTGCAAACACTCTCGGTGGAAGGGTTGTCTCCTCTGGAATGCACTTCCCCACTTCAGCTCTAACAGCCTGGATTTCATGACCCCCCGGTCATCCTGTAGGGTCCATCTGCTTTCCCAGGCTTCGAAAGGGGTGGAGAAATTTGGGAAATTATAAGGCTACTATAGGAAATGGATAGCAGCAGCATGGCAGGAAGAGGTTGTGCCTTGAGTCGTTGACTCAGTGAATAAAAATTGTACTGATACCAAGAAAATCTAAAACAGAATGGGGATCTGCAACTATGCTAAACAAATAAACACTTATTGACTTTGTAGGTTATAAGATAACAGTTTTACTTATCAGGTTATAAGGTTTTTATAACCTGATAAGTAAAATTGTTCTGATTAATTTTTTTACAGTCTGTAAATAATAATAATAATAAAATAAAGAGAGAGAGAAAGAGAATGATCCTATCAGGAAACGTAGGTCTTACAGTCATAAAAGGAGGGGTGATAAAAATTCCATTAAGAGACGTTTCCAAAAGCTCATTTAAAATATTTAGTGCTGATCCTTTTGTCTTTGAGCTCCTTAAAAGAAATCACCTCTTGCATCATGCCATTCAAAATGAATTATGCTTTCAATTTTCCTTGTTTCCTGCTATATTCATATTAAACTATTATACTGTACACAGGAAAATATCCAGCAAAAGCAACTAATCTTACTGCGTGCTATGAATGGTTTTCTTCAGATGGCTTTAATGCTGAAGACAAAGGTCAGCAATTTACCACAAACAAGGAATTTAATATTTCCTCCACTTGTGAGCAGCATACTTCCATGGCCCTCACAGCGTTCTTCAATTACGTTTCTACTGGAAAGTGGGGCTTTGAAAAACTCTCTCTAAAGGCTGCTCAGTTTTTTCCTGAGAGACCTGACGTTGTGAATACTGTATTAGGGAGATGCCAAATTACCTGCAGAGGCCCTCCACCTCTTCCAGGGACACTTATTTAATTAATGCATACCACAAGCATTACGGTGTGGGGCTCCTTGCAGCTGAGAATTTCTTGTTTCGATGCACGGACAGTTCGTGTCAAACCTTGCAGCCCCACGACCGGCTTTGCTTTGCACACACTGACTGAGCAGCCTGGAAATGCCTCTCAGAGCAATACATGAAATGGACAAATTGTGCTTTGAAATTGGGAAGGATGGGGAAGACAGCTGGAAATGTGCATTATTTAAAATGCTGTAGGATGAGAAACAGATGCCGGCATGGCATGTGTGGAGCTGCAAGTTACACAGCTTATGCTGGCAGTTGGCAAGCGAAACTGGTATCAAATCCACAGCTATGCAAAAGCCACCACCACAACTGGCACCCAGGCTGGCAGAGCCAGCCAAGAGTGAGCGATGATGGGTGCTGAAATATTGCCCCTCTCTGCTCTGGTCCCCTCCAGGTGGAGGTGCAGTGGCAAGGCAGGGCAGGGAAAATCAGACTGCACCTGCCTGTGAGACGAACACAGCATTTCTCTTTCAAGGGCTGTCTGCGTTATTAGCTGTCGCCAGGACTTAAATTCACTTAAATGAAGGAAAAAAAAAAAAAAAGGAGGAAGAAAAGCAAAGTGGTGTATTTGCTCTCTAATTCAAGTCCTGATGATCCATATCTCACAGCCAGAGCCTCCAGCTGAACTCCCAGTGCTTTCTCTGCTCTGAGGCGTTCAGAGGAAAGGGTTTGTGATCCCTCGCTAACACATGTTGTAAGTGGGTGAGTTAGCAGTGGGCTGAGATTCCCTTCCTTATTGCTGCCTACTGAAGAGGGAAACCCTGGAAAACTGCCAGGTCCGGGGACTTGTTAGGGAAATACTAGTTTGCTGATTGCAGTGAAAAAAATAAAAGGATGAGGCAGAATTCCACATAATTCTGCCAGCTAAAATATTGTTTTGACTTGCATCAGTAGAAGGAAGCTAGCAGCTAATTTATATAAGGGATAAAGGCTTTTTTTTGGGGGGGGAAATGTGATGTAGCAACTAGTATACAGAAGGCTAAAATCACTGGGGCTTAGGAAATAACCATAACCCCTCATTCTCAAATATCATGTGAGAAAAGAGAAAATAAAGGAATATCTTACTTATACAATGAGTTGCAGTGAACAATTGTGGACCTTTTTACAGATTTCAAGCAGTCTATAGGTGCTTCCCAGTAGTAGTTGATTATGGGTGATGGTTACTTTCCACATAATTCAAAGGCGCTATTGAGAATAAAATCCTACCCCTTTTTTTCACCCAGGATGGCAGCTCTCCATCAAGACTCCTTTAGGATTTGGAACACAGGCGGGTGCCAGAAAACTTGTGAAAACCACGGGGCTGGAGGGTGGATCCGTGTCTTCCCTCTCTCTGTGCCGGCCCTGTCGTAATCCCAGGCCGTACTGATGCATGAAGCCCATCCCAGCACGCGGTGGGAGTAACCACAACCTCGTGTGACCTCTGCGTTGGCAGCTCCTCCACGGTTCGAAACTTTGCATCGCCGCCTTCCAGTCCTTAAGATGTTACCTAAATAAGTTGATTTGTAACTCATAAGAAAGGCTCTGGCCCCTGAGGAGACTTTGAAGTGGACTCTAAAAAAGACATTAGCTCTAGTCATAGGACTAGGGCTTGTCAGTGGCAAAGAACAGGGAGAAAAGGCTGTAATTCTCCCTCGCAGCTCTGACCACTGATTCACAGTCACACTGGCGTAGATAATACTGGCATAGACAATATTTTTAGATTTTTTTCTTTTTTCCCATAGAAGATAATGAGGTTATGGCGACCCACCGACACCCGCAGTCTCCTGGGCAGGGATGAAAGTGGCCTCAGAAGGAGGGAGTCTCTACCTTGGAGGAAGAAACCCTCAGTGGAGCTGAGGACGGTCATGAGGTCCACTCCCAGCACAAGGGCTGGTAAATAGCTGCTCTTTTCACTCTTTTTTTCTTTCTTTCTTTCTTTATTATTATTTTTTTTAATACTCCCACTGATGATAATGCAAAGGGGGCTTCCAGCCCAGCCACACTCCCATTGTCCATTCCCCATCCTCCTTGGGCATAGGTCGGAGGCAAGCAGAGCCCCCAGGAGGCAGCAGTGCTGGCCCATTCCCACCGCAGGGGCAGTGACCCTGCTCCCTGGGGTCCCTCCAGGCACCCGCAGGGAGGTCTCTCCCAGAGCCATCCCACCTCAGTGCTGCTGCTCAGGCTGAGCAGGTTCAGCTGAGATCCAAAAAGGATCTTGTTAGAAGGATCATGGCTGCCAGTTGGCTTTGGCTCTCGGATAGCCGATCAGGGTGAGTATGTCCCAAACTGCTACATTAAGCCAAATGCTCCACGCTGTTCGGTAAGCTCCCCACGACAGGTTTCTCTTTCGTCCTTCAGAGTCAGTGCTGTACCTTTGCAGTGTGACCGCACTTGGGGCTTTGTGCTGAAGTTACTGTTCACAAGACAAACAGTACATATGCTGAAAGGTCAAGTGTGATGAACTCATTACCCAAGTGCTGACTATTTTTTGTTTGGACCAATCAGAGTATTGCTAAAGTGATTTATACTAAATTCTTCCTATACTCAAAACAATTTTTCTCTGTAAACCATGTTTACAAATGCCAAAAATATTTTGAACCAGGTGCTACGAAAACCTGAAAGCACTTACTTATAGAGGGCTGTTTCAACACTGCAAATACTCATGTGTAGTTGAGACAGATTTTGTTCCTCACGAGAACAACCTTACACCAACTTGTCCACACTGCCTTGCTCTAATTTGTTCAAGTGAGAGCCCAGAAAATCAGTGTGACGTGAAGAGACCGTCAAGGTGCCACTGTGCAAACACAAGGCTGGTGCAGAGCAGGAGGATGGTGAATATGGCAGGTACAAAGAAATTTGTAACTATTTATAGAGGTTAAAATTTGGTTGGTCATTTGATAACACAGAGAATTCACATCTTTTGAAATTAATTATTCTTCTGGAAAGGGAAAAACCTCTATATTTTTCTAAATATACTGCATTTAGATTTTACTATAATGTCTTTGCATATTTTTTAAGTATTATAAGATTTCAGACTTTTTGTTGAGCCATTTTTGCACTGAAATTTACCAGTTCCAGGACAACATGGAGCTCTTCAGCAAAGTCAAATACCTTTCTGCCTTCCTCCCCAAACTCATGCAATTTTTCACAGTTTGCATTATATCATCTTGCTCCACAATTTTATTTCCCTTCCCTACATTTGAAATTTACTCACCTTTCCTATTACTTCATCCAGAAGACAGCAATTTAGGGTAGAGAATATTTTTATTTTACTTGTCTTAGAATTACCTGGCATTGACTTAGCATGGTAGAAATGTGATTAATATGTAAATAAAAGTACTGACATAACCAGGAACACTAATCAGAAACAGTCTCTTAACTCTTGCTTCTACCCTGCTGAGCAAGGGTTCAATTTTAATATCAATATTTAGCCGGATTCATGGCCACACCCCAATTTCTGATCAACAGAGCAGAGAGAAATAATTCCAATTATCCCCTCTAAAGTGTTTTCAAAGCAGTATATAGTGATTATTTGGAAAATAAAGGAATCTTTCAATGACTCCAGGGATTCAGCCAACAGGCAAAAATCCGGTTTTTGTGTGTTTTTTTTTTTTTTTGTCACTCCCCATATGAATTCCCCCAATTACCTTAAAAACAGAATTAAAAGCTATGTGTGGGATTACCCCAAAAGCTCGCAACCTCTCTTTTCCTAAAAAGCCAGAAATCAGGAGCAGTAGGACGATAATGGGCCAGATTTGCACTAACGTACCTTATCTAGGTCTCACCTCAGGCATGGACTTAGAAGGAGTAGGAATACTGACTCTGTTAACATGTGAATTAATTTGCAGTGACTTATACTATATTTAAAATTGAAGCGCTGTATTTTGTAGTGTTGTATCGTCCATTTGCACTGTCAGGAAAAAACAACAACAACAACAACAACAAAAAACCTGAACCGATGGGACTGAGGCGCTCAGATCAAGGACCTTCACAAAGAAGGAAGAAGTACATGGTGTGCCGAAGAAGTACGCTTTGTGGCAAAGAGTGTCTCAGTAAAAGAAGCACCACAAAGATAGACATAAAATTAAAAAAAAAAAGTACAAGATCACTTTTATATATTACAGATATTCAAAAGAACACAATTAAAAAATGTGAACTTTGCTTCATTCAAATATTTTATTGACCTTGGAGGACTTTCATACAAATAAAATCTAACATATTTTCTGGTTTTAAGTTAAGAAGGGGATGCTTTTTTTTTTTTTTTCCTGCCCCTCTTCCACTAAAGAAGAGCATGAAAGGAGGAAATAAAAGAGAAAAATATTGGTTTTCAGGTTCTTAGCCGGAATGCAAATAACTCCACTTTTCTACTATACACGTTCTATTTAAAAGCTATTTTACATTACAAAACATTTCAGCTAAGGACTCAGTCTCCTGTGCTCACCCACACTGACCTGCAGCTTCTCAGTGTGCCACACTTCTAGGGTGACTGTTTCTAGCAAGCCTAGGAGGAAACCCAGGCATAGTTCTAGAGGCCTCTGTAACAACCAGAAGAAACCACATCAAAAAAACTGCTTCCTCTACCACCTACCCAAACGAGTTCTTTGCCCTGACAAGCATTAACTGAGGTCAGTCCTCTCCCTCCCCAGATGCCTGAGCGCATCCCCAAACCCAAGGATTTGGGGCTGCTTGCGTGCACTTTGCAGCATCCCTATGGTCTAAGCCTGGTAAATCTTTTCTCTCTCCTTTCCCCGCACACAGTTCCCTCCTTTCACTGTAAGAGCGCTCCTGTACAATTTATTTTAAGGGAAATGTTCTCACTGACTTAGCAGAGCCGAACTGAGTCAACGAAACCAGCGGCTTCCTTTGCCCTGCCGCCTTCTTTCCATTAATATCAGTAGCAAAGTTACATGGGAGTTCGACGGGAAGAGGAGTAAGATTTTATCATAAATGTAGCCCTACCTCTCATCCCCCATATCCAGGAAATGCTAACTTGATTTTAAAATAAATTTCCTTAACAACCAAGCACTACTATTTAACAGGACCCGTGAGCACTTCTATAGCATTTTACAATTTCAAATCACTGCATAAGTATTAATTAGCCTTAATGACTCATATTACCTAATAAGATAATGAAAAACCCTGCAGCTCACAATATCTACTTCTATTTTCAGTGAGAGATGAAATGGATCTTTTAAAAGGGTATGTTCTCTTTTAATACCTTTTCTGCATATCCCTGTAGTAACTTTTGGAATTAATTCATTTTTTTCTTCCTTTGTGAAGATTAATTTATCGCACCAACTACAGTCTTTGCCACTAAATAAAAATACAGAGGTTTAGGGATAATATTTCTACTTTGGGAAGCTTTCTATTGAATGACTGCAAGTGTGGACTCGTTGCTTGGGAAGGAGGCTTGGGTTCGCTGCCTGTTCTTTACGGAGAAAAGCAACGTCTTTCTTGGTTTCTTTCTGGGTTGCCCCTGCCAAGGTAATGCTTAATGGATTAAGTCTTGTGAAATGAATTCTGTAAATAGAATGTGGGCTGAGATCATTTCAACTCATTTCCCCTGCGTCCCCTTCCCGTCCTGGAAGCTGTCAAGCGCAAGCAGCCTGCGAGCAGCCTGTGCTCCCAGTGTTAGTCTTGAGTCTCAATAGATGCATAAAACAGCTTGTTTTTCACGTACTTTCTGTGATGGCATTAAAAAAAATGTGGAAAAAAACCAAAACCTTCTCGATTCCACCCATCGCTATAAACTGGATACAGCTAATCTTGCAAGGGCACCAAACATTGCTCTATTTGTCCATCATTAGAGCCCTGGAAACCTCTGTTTATGATAGAATTATAGTTGAATCTGAAGGATTTTAAAGAAAGGAACTGAACCAACTGCGGGTTTGTAAACAAACAATATGGTTTTGACGTCAGTCGTATCATTTCATGTGCTGGAACACTATCTATCACGCGGCCAGTTCCTGCCCCTGAAGAGTTTCTAATTTAATTTAGATGCATTCATGATATGGGACAGCACGTCAAATCCAAGAAACTCCAGGGTACTGCTGAAGGTCTATGCTGGAAATGCTGTGTAAGCCGCGCTTCGAAGGAGACCTTTTGGCTCAAGGAAGAGAGGAAAGTTGTGCCTAGTGCAGGAGAAAGGAATAGGGAAGGAGATGGGGAAGGGAAGGGTATGGAGCTGAGATTGTCAAGGGGAAGGACTTTGTTTCTTCCTCAGAAATAAATCAGCTCGAGGGTTTTTTCCTGCATCGATGCTATCCAAAAAATCTGCATAACTTTTTCCAGAGCAATAAATCCTATCCACAGCTTTCAGCGGTGCTTCCAGCTTTGCTCTCCGTCCCTCCTGAGCTCCCCTCCCTCCCTCTGTGCTCTCGGTGGTAGCCCCGCAGACGAGAGCAGTGCGAGCAGCCCAGGGGCTGTGGGGCTGGCCACAAAGTGCAGCCCCCGGGGGTCTGCGCCAAGCAGAGGCAGGAGCCCCGCTTCTTCCCCTACCCGCAGGGGCTGACACCTTCGTGGGGAGCTTACACCGGGGTGATGCACAAACAGCAGCAAGGTCCCACTTCGCCGTTCAAAAATGATTTGTGAGCTTATGTGTTTATCAGCTTGGGCCTTAAATGATGTGGAGAAGAATCCCAAGTACCTCAAATTTCTCTGGAAATTTACTTTGATAAGAGTATAACAATGATGCGGTATGCTGATTTTTGGTTTTATTTACTAGATAATTTTCTGCTCCGCCAATTCCAGTTCCCCAGGTCCACAAAAAGCCCTGTGCATCCCCGGGGTTTTTCAGAGCTCAGGGCTGGCTGCTCCTTCTCCGCTTTTTTTTCAGCTTTTCTCTGGCTGAAAAATTATTTCCAATAAAAATGTACATTATTTTTTTCCAAGGAAAACTAATGCTTTCTACAAAAATATATGTATATATATTTATATATATTTCTCAAAAACTCCGACCCTAGTTTTGGTCAAAAAAATATGACCAGCCTTCAGCGCAGTATCCAGACAGATACTGTAAGATCACCACGGAAGTTATAACCGCTTGTCCCTGGTTATTTACAGAGGAAGGCAAGTTTCAGTTCCTTCTCTTGATCTATTTGTGGGCTTCAGAAATACATTTCCAAACTTTGCATTTTAATCACTGTAAACATCAGAGCTGAGGAGTCTGCTGGAGAGCAAATTGGCTACTTCTTTGTGCTCTGGTGAGACTGGGGGTTTGATGCCTTTCCTCTCCCGTTTCAGTGCCTGAGCTTTATGAATGACACCGCCACGTAGCCTCAGATTCTGAGATATGCACATTCGCAGCATTTCTTTGCTCACGTCTCCATTCCCTTAGCATCTCACTCACCAGCGCCTGACCCAGCCCCCAGCAGAAGCGGGGCAAGGTGCCACACCGCCGCAGAGCCTTGCTGTGAGCATCAATATGCCACAGTGTCGCTGCACCCAACGGAGTGTACCAGGAAACTCGTGCTCTGCTTTCCCAAGGGCCCCTCGCCCAGGTGCTTATCTCTGCAGTGCCTGGAAACCCTCAAAGTGAGGGCACCTGAGAATCGCCGGTGGGAATTCGGGGAGGATGCCCCAGCACCGCAGTGCAGAGCAGAGGTGCCCGAGCCACTTTAAATGAGACTAGCGGGGTATAGTAGCAGTCTTTCTGCCACAGGATGGAGCTCAGTGCAGGCTGCAAAGCATTTCTAGGGAGCTGGATAAATAGTCAAGCACTCCTCTGTCACTGATGCCCACGCTGCTGCTTGCTACGAGCACCCGTGCTGGCTACCTGGCAAAGCTCGGTTGGGCAGCTCTAAACTCCATTGCAGTGCCCGCACCATCAGCGTGCCTCCAGGTATATCCAAAGTGACTCAGAAAGGTCATATGGGTGAAGGTCTTGATCTGAAAAAGTACAATGTAGAAAAGACGAGGGGGGAAAAAAGAGCCAGCTTTTGTAAAAAGGGAGCATGTGAACTCAGTTTTGTCCCACTTACTCGCTCACCATCTCTACAAAGCATCTCTCACACAGAAATGTATTTTTGACAACAGTGAAAGGAACCTCCCAGAAATGGAAGCTCAAGCTACTTTTACCCTGGATAAATGGGACACAAATGTCACACAAGAGGTTAAATGGCACTGGAGGATTTTTCTCCCTTCTTAAACCAGGTGTGTCAAAACTGGGGACTGATCTTTCTGCCTGTAAAGTCTCACTGAATACAACTCTTTAGCAAAATACATCTCCCTGCTTCTCCTTCTACCCGAACACAATGCAGAACCAGAAGCTCCTTTACTGAAGGAGTTAAACTTTTCTGCAATAATGCAACAAATCACTCCCTGCAACAAACAGCAGACACATTCTGTGGCACTTTCCCCACAGACTTCAATCTATGGGGAAAAAGAGTCTTGATTTATTATATAGCATTTGGACAGTTACGAAAGAAAATTTGCCAAAGATCGGAATAATCAACTCTTTCACCCAAGCAGTTTTTTATGAAAGAAAACGGCACAGAATGGGTCTGAGCAAAATAAATAAAAATTCCACACTTTTAACCAAGAGAACCTTTTGCGTCATTCAGAAATATTTACAGACATCCAAAATCTTTTATCATCAAAAAGACACCCTGGCCTTTGAAATTACAACTTTTTCTTGTATTTTTGTTTACTGATGGCCTTTAAACTAGTGGGTATCACTAACTTGTGGCATCGACTCATGCCATGTTTGCCCAATGAAGGAATTTTTAAAGCTGCGCCTTGCTATTTTTTCCCTTCCCTTGAAACATCTCTTTCGCAGAGCTATCAGCCGTGAATTTTAACGATAGCAGCACGCCATTTGCTAACAGGATCCGTGATATGATTCATCGCCACTAATGTCAGAAACACAAGTTTTCATCGATTGGAAGGGCTGCTAATGCCAGTGGTATCCTGGAAAAGGCGAGCTGTTTTCGTACAGTTTGCCTTTGGACACGAGAAGAGTGCTGCAGCTGAGACATGCAGTCGCTGTGCACAGCAGATCGATCAGCCTCTCTCAGAGGCATTAGGGTGGCATCCCTCTGAACAGCCCCCCATGCCACTTGCCCATCAATTAGCACACAATGCAGGCCACAGGTTTTCCCTGCAGAAGGTGTTGTGTACTTTGGACAAAAAAAAGAAAGAAGAAAATAAGCTGTTTTAAGTGCAATCCAAAGACATAGCTCCTTGGTAAATGGCACTTTTAATAAAGATGTTTCCAGTGGTTGTTTATTTATCAAAACACACTGCTGCTCCCAGGTGTTTTCATTTTTGTTTCTGTGCACAAGAAGGAGGAGAAAAAAGGGTTTTACTAAGCGAGTCTTTCAGTAAGACACCAGATGATGGATAGTCAAACACAGAGTCTCCTGTAAACACAGAGGGAACCAAAAGGTATGAACTGACTCATAATTGTGTCAACACAGGTCGCAGACCCTTGGTTTATTTCAGCCTTCCTGTTTTTCACAGATTTCTTTTCACACTACACTATTTTCTTAAGACACAGACGCTTTTCAGTACACCTTAGTGGGGTGCAGAAGCACACACAGCTTTACACCAGCGTGTGGGCATTTGTGCATACACGTAGGCTGTATTTCCACAGTCACAACAGCAGCGTTTTCCACCCGTGGCTCACGGCTGCACCACACCAAGCAGTGCCTTGCTGCAGAGCAGTTCGTGCCACCTCTAATTGAGAGGGAGAAAAGGTCCAGCCTGTCCCTACCCTGAGCTTTTCGACAGATGATCTTGGGAAGTATCCAGAAGAAAACCTCAGCAGCCTAATCCTCTGGTTCATGCAGTGTGGTTTTTTTTTTAACATGTGGCAAAGTGGCATGACTGTGTCTGGCCAGAAGTGCTGGGAGGCTGACACATGGCAGAGAGCTCTGTGATGAGCAGAACCTACCAATATTTGTCTCGATCCCTAAGTACATGGCACTGAGGTTGCGTCCTTTTTCTTGTGTAAAGTCATTCTTCTCTGCTGGTTGTCAGCTGTCATAGGGATGGGAAGAACAAGCCTCTCTGTGGTCTCTGCTTCATCATCGAATTTATCTGGCACTGGCTGTCGAGCCCAAAAGTTGTCAGGGGAGGGACTGATGGCAGACACACCATGCAGCTGAGTTCACTGCAAGTCCCGCAGCAGTTCAGGCTGGTTCAGTGCATTCCCTCATAAAATCACCTGTGGAGGTACCTTGCCCCTGAAACCCTGAGGTCCTGGTAAAGGACTTGCAGAAAATAGCCCGTGAAGATGTGTCAAAGGATAATTGTTATCCTTGCTGTGCAGGATAATACTGCCAGCAGAGGCAATAAAAGGAGCATCCATACACTGTCACGAATGCCTCGGGTCAACTGCACATGTGCATATCCTTGGTGCTAGAGACCCAGAAGGTCTGGTTCATCCAAGATGTGTCAGACACGCTGTACGAACAAGGGGAAATTTATAAACAGCATCTGTTTGGCTGGGATGCTTCAACCTCAGCTACATTAACTAAAATGTGGTAGTGCCCGCATGGGCTGATGGCCTGATGAGGCTCAGCGGGAAAGCTGCTCGATAAAATCAGAGTCACAGAACAAGGATCGGGACCTCATTTCCCATTGTGTAAAAATCAGGTGCCGTAATTCCCAATCAACAGGTAATGGCTGCAGTGAAGCCATATCCACCACAAGCATCACAAGGGCACTTGCCCTGTGATTTCTCCAATTCAATCACACACACACAAAAGGCAAAACAAATTAGTTAGGAAAAAGCTGCCACCAAAAATGTCAGAAATAACATTTCAAAAACAGAAATATTCTGCGGACATTTTGTCTTAAACCACTATCTTTAGAATATTTTATACCTTTGCAAAGAGCAAGAATCTCATGTAGTGCAGTTTGCCCCTGCACTACAGAGAATTCCCTATATTTATATTCCCCTAGATTTAAGTTAGATTTGCTTCCAGTAGTTTCTGTACATTTAGAAATTATCCCAGGGTTTGTAGAGTGGCTAAGTGGCCATGTGAACTGGAAAAACCTACTGTCTCTTCTCCTGCCTCCCCCCTCTTTCTATACCTCCTTTTAGCTCTACGGCAGAAGATGAGGGAAGTGAAATTTACTGAAGGAGACCATGAAAAGAGCTTCAAAATGTTCCACATATTTTCTCTCCATAAACATGCTGTGAATTTCGAATGTAAACAGCGCCAGGGCACTGCCAGTCAGACCCCAGGAGTTCACCCAAGTCAGACAAATTATGCTCCTTGCTATCTCAGTTGTTACAGTTTCTTGCCTTTCATTCAGTCATTGCCAATGCCTGGATTTTATGTCAGTGTGGGGGAAAAAAAACAGCCTCACTTGCTGAAGTTAACCTCTTGTGGTGAGATCAGCAATACTGAGCTTTCCAGTGCGACTTCACAAGGAGATACCTGCTACCCTTGTTTGGCAAGGCGGCAGTCAAAAGAATGCTGAAATTTGGCAGGTGTGAGCAGGAGAAATGCTGTGGTAAGGAGACGGTCACTGCAAACTCCCTTTCCAAACCTGCAGGGGTTGGTCCACGTCAATAAAACAAAGTAATTTTAACTGCCTAAAGCCGGTGTTGTGATGTGAATGCAGGACAGTACTGCTGAGCAAACCTGCCTGGCAGAGGGCAGCGGCTGCCTCTTCAACCACCATATCCAGAGTACAATTAATATTAGCCTTCGACTACATCAGCAATCTCACAGTTTTCATCAAGTCTCACTTCCTCTCTGATAAAAAGCTACTTATTAGACGGAAATGCAGGGTGCAATGAGGGGATTCATTTCTGAATGTCCATTTCCAGCCACATTGGCCCTGGGAGGTACCAACACAAAGTACATGTCCCACATAACAGAGAATGTTGAGCTTGCACGGCAGCACCACAAGAGCTATATGCATTGTGTGACCATCTCTAAAGTGATCCCATTTAATGAAGAGTAGCTTTAATGCAGTTCTGCTGAGCCAGTATTGACAGCACATTTTATTTAGGCAATAACTCCAAAAAAAAGAAGGGATAAGCTCTTACCTATTGTTCTTCGGAGATCTTCACACTGGCTAATGTGGGGGAATTTCAAGATTTCCTTCCACTTTTTGCTTTTGCCTTTGCGTTTCCCTCCACCCCCTGCAGAGGAAGAAAGATCAGGATTAGAGTGCTTTGGGCACTATGCCCAACCCACAGTTTACCAGCCCAACAACAGCCCTTATGGATATCTTGAGTAATTAAAGCTGGGTAGATGGGCAAATCAAGTCAGCTTGTCTGGGCTGAAATGGCCCAAGGAGGTGGCATCTGTCAGAAGACTGGGTTGGCAAAGGTTGGTAATTGGGGCTTGTGGCCCACCAGACCCAGTTCAGATGACATTGCCTGAGCTGAGCATCTCCAACGCCATCTGCCTCAACTCACAGCCATTTCGTGCGAGTCAAACAATCTCGTAAAATTACAGGTCACCTCTTTTCAACCCGGACCTCCCTGTTCTGATTTTGGGATGAAACCTGACTTCATCCCAAAAGAAGAGCTGGAAACCCAAGTCCAACATTCAATGCTGGCCTCCCATCCCTCACGTTGCATGTTCTGCCAGCATGGTGTTACAGCTGGCGGTACACTCACCAGCCAGAGCTACAGCATTTTCCTCAGAGAGAGGACAACGGTGGGAGAAAATTACTGTAACATCCTCCACGCTGGTGAATCTCCCCCATCAATGTCCCGTCATAAATACCACACTGCAGGTGACACCGGCACCCAGGTGCCACGTCCAAGTTTTCCCAGCCACGCGGCCTGCTCCCGGCCTTGATCTCTCAGGCTGCCCACACGTGCCTCGTTTCCCCGACTCCCCCCTCTCACTGTACATACAGCAATTCAGCCCCTGCTCACTAAATCTGAATCACTCAAGCCCATTTTACATGCGCTGGCACATCAAATGACTAATTCGGAGATGCGTTAATTCCGTGGAGGGGCTGGTAGAGTCACAGCTGCAGACCGAGAGCACGTTGGGCACTACATGACATTGCAGCCTAAATGAGGAGTGCACGGACACAAAAGGTAGCAGGCCGCAACAAAGAAAACATGAGCTTTGGGGACAACTGCAAAGAACTGCTCTTTGTGGGGCGTTTCTGGTCACACAGTGGAATATTTGGTGCAGGAGTGCTCCTTCTGCATCTCACCTATGCCTTTGCTTTTGGTAACCAATGGTTTTGTCATGGCAGAGCTTGCCTTGGATTATTTTGAACTCCTTATTGACAGGAATTTATGGTATGTCCACATTTTCCAGTGTAGTGCAGAGCTATCTGAACCAGCCGTAAAGGAACTGGCCTGTTTAGACTATCGTGAGCCCAGCTCCGCTCCCCTTTCCAGGAACTGGTTTCCAGCAAAGCCTAGAGGCCCGTGACTGCCTCCACGCCACGCAGTAATTACGCAACACGGACATACCCTTTTGGTCTGTCATGAACTCTTCTTCAACCTCCCCTCTTCAGTGCATCCAAAGCACCACTGCTAAAGTCATTTCCTTCCCATCCCTCCGACCACAACTTCGGAGAGGCTGTCTTGCTCTCTTCCTGCAGCACATGCTGCTTGGTCTCACGTGCCGAAGCTCCTTCCTCATGCTTGTTTATCCTGTAAACTTTGAGTTCTGTTCCCTGCTGCCCAACCTCCGTGGGCATTAAAGAATGAAGTATGAATTTATCAGCACCAAGGGAGGGATGGGGAGGAAAGGGAGGGCAAGGAGGGAGGCGGTGGGGTTGGTGTCAAAGCAGAACAAACCCCCTTTTACAGCCACAGGATTCAAATTGGGATTTCTGTCTCCCTTCCTTAGGCTGCCTCTCTGGACACAGGAGGTGGCAGGAGTAAGCCAGATAAAAACATCCTTTATTCTGCATCTCCTCAGCACAGGTAAATCTTCACCTGCTGAAGGTTTAACCTCGAGGCCGAAGCACTGGAGATTTTGCCTCCTTCTCCAGCCACCTGTCTAAAAACTCTCACAAAATGGTTGCAGCATCGAGCAGCGCAGAGCACTGCACAACAGCCCTCTGCTCGACGTGACAACTCTTGGATCTGTGCAGAGACGAAACGACTACACTGAGCCGGGCCAGGATGTTTTTAAATTCCATTCGATGTAAAATACATATTGATATATTTGCATTGGATGATGTATTTCTGACATTAAATTTCCATCAGAACTGGAGAAGGGCTCTGCGGTCCCTCGTTACAACCGTGATCAATACAGCCAGCGCGTTCTCTTCTCTTTTGTGGCCGTCCTCCAAAAATAAGCAGCCTTGCCTGATGAATCATTTGCTCTTAGCTGAGCATGAAGTAGCGTTACTATTTTGCCTGTGACGTCTTTATGTTAAAGATTCTGATCAACTGCTTTAATCGACCTGACCTTTCTGCTCTCAGCTTTTCTTGTGGAGCCAGCAGTGTTTGCTGGCTCCAAACGTTAATTCCAGGGGGCTTGAAGGACATAATGCAGTGAGACAGCTGAGACAGGGGAAATTGTCTAGCAGAGCTAAAAGCTAAAAGGGGAGGTTTCTCTGAATAGGTCAGTAATTGTGCAGGTTGCAAAGGGAAGCTTTTCACACATTGTCTTGATTGCTGCCTTTGCGCTGTCTATTCTGGACAGGAGGATTTGCAATCTTCGAGGCAGCTTCTCCGAGCAGAACTTGACAGATGTGCCATGTTTTATATGCGAGTTTCATCAGGCGGTCTTGGAGGGGCCGACTGCTTTAAAACGTTGGTTTGCTGCTGATGACAAAAGGTGAGCTCCCAGCGACAGCGGGAAATCTCAGCTCCGCTCCCTCGTGTTCACTTAACAGCTCAGCATTTGCAAACTGGGGATTGAAGCTAATTCTCTAACTTGTCAACCAGTCCTACAGGAAACAAAAGCATTTGCTCTACATCCTCCCTACTGAAAAATACATGGCATGTTTCATATCTTCTTCTGATGTCCAATAGCAAATCTAGCTCTGATCTCTGTGTGCACAGAGAGACATAACCAAAAGCACACATGTAGAACATCTGGGAGCAGCAGCTACCCTTAGCCAAGGTGCCTACCTTTTTTGCCTCCATTGGGCAGGATGTATTTACTGTCCTAACACCCAGAGAAGGTAGGAGAGCACTTGCATACTGTTAAGCCAGTGAGATATTAAGTGTTTTGTCCAAAATACCGTGTGAAATCAGCGACTGAGCAAGGAGCTGGAGCCTGGAGCCTGTCAACCCTGCCAGCTGCAGGATCGAGCCATGTTCCTGCTCAGCTGATAACGGACATTTCATAACACAGAGTTAAACGCAAAGATGGGTGAATTCCTTCTAGCATCATGTCTGTAACATATTCCCTTTGCACTTCATGCCACCATGCCGTGTGGCTTTTAAGCACGGGTAGGGTGGCTTCATATTTTTGTTCTGTTTTTGCCCAAGTCAGCAAGCCTGCATCACTCCCTGTGCTGCCAGATCTGGCTAACACAAGCTTGCCAACGTTTCTTTGCCTTCAACTGCATTATCTGCAATCTGGTTAATCTGCAATTTAAGTAAACTATTCACAGACCACTGGGGGGGGGGCTACAGCTTGTATCATCCATTTTGCAGCAGTAACTAGGCTGTCATCCAGATCCTTCCCACCAAGGGTGTAGAGCTCTGTGAAATTTCACTGCTCATGTGAGAGCAGTGAAACAATCTCCAGAAAACACTAAAAGTCCAAAAGTCATGGTTAGCACCCTTCTTTCACTCAAAATAAATGTACAGGCTACAAACGAAGTTCTTCCCTTCCTCTCGCCACTCTTCCTTCACTCACTGTCAAGGTTTATGCAGCTATATGGCACACATCCACCTGCCTCTTCGTGCTCCCTCCTAACACTTCTGTTATTGGCACGGAGGACCTGCCATGTCAGACTAAACAAACGATCTGTCTAGTACAGGACGGACAACAGGCAGCTTCAGGGGAAGATCTTAGAAAGCTGTTTTTAGGTTTTTTAGAGATTAACTGCGTATTTGTGAAGGAAAAGAATACCAATTGAAACGTGGAACCGCTTATTTTCCTGGAGCGCCTCTTCCTAATGAGATGGAGTGAATCAAACGCATCAGCCCATCACTATTCTCTGCAAATTTTCCATATCTTTTGCACAACCTCTGTTGCTCATCTAGTTTCTAAAACAAATGCTTCCATCCTTCTTTGCCTACGCACATGGAAGTTCAGCCAGGTTTGCCCTTCTAGCTTCATACCAGTTCCAGCTATGCTCAGCCACACTAGCAAATGAAAACGGTTTGTTTTCAAAGAATGAAGGATGAAGGACATTGCTTGCTCTCTGCCTTTCCCCCTGCCCTTCTCATCTGGGAAAGCAGAAAAAAAAATACCAGGAACACTGCTTTATCCTTACAAGATCTTTGATGACTAAACTGGGCTTAAAACAAGCTGTTACAAGAGCATGAGGAACCTCCCTGTGAACCCCCTTCTCCATCACCCCAAGGAAAGGAGGAGAGCATGAGGGCTGGATTTTTGAAAGCAGGTAAGCTTCCACCATCCACTGGGAGAAAATGTTTCTACAGACCCGTCCCTAGAGGCTCTGGTTTATAAGGTACAATAAAAAGTCCACAACATGCCCTCAAAAGAGAATCACATTACATAGCTCCTCTTATTGATGCTAATCTGCCTTTATCTCCTGCAGCCTTTTTTTTTGATGAACGTGACTCTCAGAATAGTCACAGGCTGTGATAACGGTTTTGTGCCTCTCTTCCCTGCTGTCATGGCATGTTTGCACATAAATCATCTGCATGTTGCTACAAATGCATAAGCCTGACAACTGCTGTGTAAACCATCCCGTTGCTTTTTGGAAATGAACAGCAGATGTAGTTCATGTTTAAGCCTTCAGAACCGCAGAGATGGGAATTTCATAAGCGAAAACACAAACTTCTCCCCAGCAGTCAGGCTGGCGTTGCAAGCTGTACTGGTTACCAGCACACCAGAGGGCAAAATGCTTTGTTTACAACTGGCACCAAAAGTCCTCATAATGTTGGCTTGCAGAAGTCATCGTTCATAAGCAAATATTTGTTGCAGGAATATCGACCTATGATTTCAAAAAGAATTCCAGTAGTACTGCAAATACCGATGAGTGACTGAAACCTGGCTTTAATAACACATTTTATATGTTAATAATATGCATTTTAATAATGTCCTTTAGTAACGTCAACTGCCCTAAAGGGGCAGAGGAAGTCTTTGAAGATTGATCCTCAGGACTTGACTATCAAGGCCACACTGGTACTGCTCTAGGAATATAGAGAAGGCTTTACAGAAGCTACCTTTGTGCCTAGTCAGAGCACTTTCAGGGGGTCGCAACTAAGCTGAAGAAAAAAATGCCTTTAATCTTTTCTTCTTTTCTGTTGGTCTTAAGTGGGCATCCAAAATTATAAAGTTCCCCACAGAAGTCTGCCTACGTCCTCCATCGGTTATTTTTAATGCATATTTGAGACTGTTTATTTCAACAAGTTGTCTTTGAGTTCTGTGGGCCAGTTCACATGAGCTGGGTGTACGTTTCTCTGCTAAGCATGTTGACAGGGAGTTTTTTGGCGATGTGATTTCCCCGGATGCAGTTAAATTTTCCCCTGTGTAAGCACCTTTAGCTTCTCTGTTATGGCTGCCCTCTCTTTTATGCCCTGCATTTTTGCTGTATTGTGCTTATCTGCAGCTGATGAGCGAGCCAAAAGAGATCATTGGCTTTTATGCCACAAACAAAAATAATCCAGAAGATACAAGTATACTGAATACTTACAATCTGTTAAACAAATCTCATAGTAAATCTCATCTCAAGTAAATCTCATAGAAACAAGACCAGCTATCATCTAAAACAGTGAAATTAAACACAGCCCAAATTTTTAACTTCTTATTTTTGATCTCAGACTGAAAGAGGCTACTGGCACAAATCCAGGCAGTTCAGTTATGTTTGAAATGCATTACCACATATTGGCTGGTTCAGCAGGCTGTTGGGGTGAACCGAGATGATGGCTGCAAACTGAAAGGTGCCCGCATAGTATTTGACATTGTAGTTGGCAACAAGAGCAGAAGAGACGATGCAACAAATTAATCTGCAGCCACTGTGCTCCTTTGGAGGCTGCTTCTGGACCTCTCCTGGAGGAACACGAAGGGACTGTGATATCTGAACCTGGGGACTACTAAGAGATTTTGTCCATCCATGATGTAGGTAACATAACATTTGTCTGTAACGTTTCAGTATCAATGATTACCATGTGTGACCAGCCTTTCAAACAGAGTTGCTGGGAGCAAGGGCTACCACCGTCTAAGAATGCCAGTATCCTAGTGGAATTTTTCTCCAAACTGGAGCTGAGAGTCAGTATTTCAAAGTTCTAGAAAATTCTGATTCAAAGACATTAAACCATTTCATTTTGATAACATTGAGTCATCTCAGTTCTCTAACGTCAAAACATTATCATAGAACATATCAAATAGAGTATTAAGATATATTATATCATTGGAACAAAATGGGTAAGGTAAATTGACATTCTTTACTTTGTTAAAGTGATGTTTCTATATTGTCAAAAAGAAGATAGAAAAAGCAAATCCTTTTTTCTTTTAAGTAGACACTTTCCTGCAAACCCTTTCATTTTTGACAAAACGCAGTTCTCAGAAAGGAAGATTCTTTTGTCAGAAATGTTCTCACCCATCTCATGTTTTGAAGCACATGAGAATTAAACAAGAACGTGGCCTTCCCATATCTGAATGCTCGAGTGAATCTGAATTCTACATTCCTTACTGGTTCCCTTAAGTTAATTTGCACAGCTGTAATTGACATTGGCTGTAGGAGACCTGTTTCCCATTCTTCCAAAGAAAGAACGCAAATCCCAGCTCCAGAAAGCCTGCTTGAATAGGGCCTGATAACATCTTTCCAGGAAGGAACTGCTCCTTAAGCAATGGCTTTTTAAACTTATGACCCATTCTGTACATTTATTACCCTGTTTTAGTAACATGTATGGAAGCTGCTAACCAAAGCCTCAAAGCCTCAAAGCCCAAACTGGTAAAGGCAACTCATGACCCACATATAGTCCATGTACAGTCCATTGCCCACGTAGATTTCCCAGGAACGTGTATGGTATTCTGGGATTCAGTGGTGCTCCTCAAACAACCTCAACACTCTTAGGGCTGGCCTCTAAAGCCAAGTTGCAGATCTTAGCCAGACGTGGAGCTGACCAGGAGTTTGAACAAGCTCTGCAGACTCGCTGCTCCACATTTTGCAATTCCGATGTTTAATGACCCACTGGCAAAATGGGCAGCCCAAAAAGGTGGGCAGGAGGAACACACAAGGAAATCTGGACCTCGTATAGGCAAATATTTGGGGCCTGGCTCTTCTGAAAACTCTGGTGCTCGTTCTAAGGGGAGAACACTTGAAAACCCAGCCCCAAGCATTGAGTGATGTGGGTTTGCTCTGTCCCTGTCAAAGAGCTGTGTGGGTTTTTTTTTCCTGCAAATAGTTCTGCAGTCTCTAAAAAAAGAACTTAGCCTCTGTGTTCCTGACATTTTAGTTTTATACGGAATATTTCTGAACTGTGGGGAGGAGATCCAGCTGGATGGGAGGTGAGAACTCAAGTGTGTTCCTATCATCAGACTGTAGCCAGGATCAGAATTACGTTCTTTTCTGGTTTCAGTCCTCACCTAAATAAACTTACTAACAGGGCTAAAGAAAAGAATTTTAGTAAACATCATGAAAAATTAATGATTTGAGACGGGCTGTTTTATTAGGCCTGACTGATTTATTAGTTCCACCTAATTGGTGGAATTGGTAGAGCTTTGAGATGCTCTGATAAGAACTCAGAAATCCAGATGTGTTTTGCTTTCCATACATAAATAACAGCGTGCTCTTTCAGTTTAGATGGCTTACTTCTGAGTCAGGAAAACAACCACCAGAACAGAGAGTAAGAAACGGTGTGGAGGCTCCGTGAAGGAGGCAGACGAGTAAGTCCCTCACCTATCCAGATGCTGCACCTGAAGGCACGCAGTCCTGCACTCTGGCAGGCAGACATGCAGACCCCAAACATTTACAGATGGTACACACAGGTCACAGCAACCCAGAGCCTGATTTGAGGCTGCAGCCCCTTTGTGCTGCCTGCGCATACAAATACCCCACCAAATTCTCTGCAATCCCACAAGCTCTCCTCCCACATTTAATCCCACCAGGGACCCTGCTCCAGCAAAGGCGCTGATGCAGATGCTCCAAGGGAAGGCACTAGGAGGTGTTATCGGGTGCCCAGTACCTTTGATCTTGTAGGATTTTGGTATTTTTGCAGTGGCCCAGAGGACCACACATAATTCTGACAGTGCAGAAAGAGCCCGTTAGCCATAAGAACTGTCCTTGCCTGGCCCTTCCAATGACGGCTGGCTGGATCCACCCTTCTCTCCAAACTTTTCACACATTTGATGTAAACAAGCTAGAAGCCGTGAAAATTATGCTGGGAAGCTCCTGAGAACACGTGTACCGGCTATACCACCAGCATTGTTTTGGAGGAACATCTCATCAGGACACTTCAGCACATTTGCTTCCAAAGTCAGCCAGGAAGAAAAGTAGAAAATCATAATGTGTCCTAGATCGGGTCACTTTCTAGTGGGGGTCAGGGTCCGCCACATTTTTCTTTACCACAAAAGCAGATAAGAGCCCTGGCCACGTTCTTGGCTCTCCTACGGAATACCACCTCAGGTTCTCACCTAGATACATGATGACCCTTCACACAATCCACAGAAGAAATATGGAGAGGGGGGAGAAACCACCCCAAAATGGCTGGTTTGAGCGAGCATCTGCCAGTGGTAGCCATGGGTTGACAGAGGGGAAAAGGCACTAGCACGTGCTTTGGCTTTGAAGGAAAGAGGTACTAACTGGACGGCAGGACAAGGGTGGACAGGCATGCACAGGGCTGGTGTGGATGGAGGCTGAGGTCGCAGCACTGCAGCAGTTTGTGGTGTGGCTGATGTTAGGAGAATGAGAGGGCTGAAGGATGAAAGACCATAGGGAGAGGGGAGTGGGGGGCAAATACAAGCAAAGAGGGTTGGCTGTGAATCTCTCCCCTATTGTTCCCCATAGCTACAATGCCTGGCTTTGGCCCCACCGTCCCATCCAGCAGCAACGCGCCGACAACTTCTTTCTGTGGAGATCCGACACACCCTGCAAAACCGCCCCTGAAATCACAGAAAACGTTGTCCTCAAAAATCACTGACAGCCCAAGACATTATGGTAACACAACTGCATGCGTCAGCATTTAGGATCATTATTGGAAAAGGTTACAGAAGGGATTCAGGTTAATGGAGGTAATCTGTGATTATCTGATGTTACAGATTGCTCTGCCAGTGACTCATGCGTTCTGCCACAATATCGCGCGGGCTGCAGCTGCAAATAGCTCGCGGGATGGAGCCGGCTCCCAAGCTAGGAAGAGTGTCCCTGGTGTTCAGAGAAAGCCCCATTTCGCTGGGTGCCAAGGCTCTGCGGGGTGTGAAAGCCCGGCAGGGCCCTGCAGGGGGGTCCGTGGGAGCGGTGCGGCACAGCCACTCATGCACGGGGTTACTATAGCTACCGGCTGACGGCCTCAAGGAGAAAAAGCAGAAATAAAAAGGGAAAATTAGGAGGTAGGAGACGAAAGAAAAGAGGAAACTTGTTGTAAAGCACAGGCTGAGGGTTCCTCCGATTAGCTAATGAGGTGCTTCAAAAGCGGCGGCTGAAAAATGAGGCTTGAAGGCTGCATGGCGTAAGTGTCGGATGATGCAAGCAGCTGGCCCGCTCTCGTCTCTCCTCTCTCAGCCACCACCACCCTCCCCAAGAGCTGGCGGTGGTAAGCCCCACTTTAATAAACACAAACAGCAGCTTTGTGCCAGGGATGGATTAACTATTTCCTTGTGGCCCACAAAGTCCTGCCCTCCACTTGCACTCCCTGCAGCCCCGGGGCCAGAATTACAGCAAGGGACTGGTTTGGCCCAAGGGCTGCCAGGAGCTGAGTGGAAGCAGGTGACGAGGAACAAGAGAAGCTGCTAATTATGGGCTTCGTGTTTTGTGCTGGGATGTGCCCTGCCTGAGGGCCCCTGCGTGGCGGAGCTGCCAGCAGGCCGGGGCTCTGCGGGTCACGGGTCCCAGCACCAGAGGGGCCCAGCACCGGGCTTATGGCTGAGCAGTCCTCTCTAGCCAGCATGACCATGAGGTTGGGTGTTAGTTTTGGCTTGTTTCTATGCCTTTTCTGCTCCCCAGAGTGACCACATGCTGCCAACTCAATTTGGTGGCCTGCGATGGTCATAGCTGACCCGGCAGGGTGGGCTGACCACCAGGGAATCCAGCAGAGAGCAAGGCCACGATCCTGCCATAGCCCAGGAGAAGGTGGGAGAAGAGACAAAAATCGCCACGCAGTGACCCCACTGCACCCACACCTCCCGGTGCGAACACCTCGGCCCTGGCTGAGGGCAGGCCCTGAGGCCCAAGCTAGCCCAACGCACCACCATCAGCTGCAGCCAAGGACAGACACTGCTAATATGTACAAATATCTAAATAAATGCATAATTCCTGCTCACATGCCTTCCTGACAGCCAGCTGTTGCCTTTGCTTGCTGTTATCCTCCCTCGGAGATTAATGTCACTGCCTGGGACAGATTATTACCAATTTTTATTACGAAGCATATACATCTGGCAGGTGGTGGGCAGAAGCTAAGCCTTGGAGAAAATAAAATACCCGGGCAGCTCGCAGGGAATGACAGAGAGCAGATATCTGTGGGGTCTTACCCTGGCTCTGAAAGCCACTAATGGCGTGAGGTCAGAGATCACTGGGCTTAATTGTCCGTCAAATTAATGGTGACGAATGTCTGTTTTCCCCTCTTGTTAAAACTGACACCGGATTTTTCAGAGAAAGCAGAAGGGCAGTTGGCCACAAAGGAATGTTTTGATGGCTGAAGCTGACATTGCTGCCAGCGCCAGCCCAGCAGACCGGTGAGGGTCAGAGCCCCTTCCCATACAGAGCAATGGAGAAAACTGCTGCTGACTCCAGCCCAAGACCGAACCTCCTGGGCCCAGCCTTGCAGCCACTGATTGTCCTGCTCACATTGGAAAGAAAAAATATACATATATATATTTAATATCAGATCCAGATCTTAATACATAAACAAGTGTAAGAAAAGATTAAATTGGAGGAGTGTGAGTTGTGCCATAAAAATTAGCCCGAGCTTGTTTATGCCTGCTTTGAAGGCAAATTTAGTGCTAGAAAAAATAAATAAAACACTAAAACATATTACAAAAAGCAAAATTTTTCCTTGCATTTTCCCCCTGCAGAAAAAGTTCCTTTTTCATTGTCCTGTATACCCCCTGTTCAGCAACCCATTTTTGCGTAATAAGTGTCATCGTGGGAGGAAAAACAAAAATGGGAAATACTAGGGGAGCAGTTTTATCCAGCTTGTGACATTTTGTGAAGCTGGCTAACAATTTTCTATTGAAACAACTTCTTCCACAGTAAGAATGAGGTCTGCTTACTGACTTGCTTTTTGTTGCTCAATCGCATTTCAATTTCGATCTTAGTGTGGAGCTATAGAAATAAACATGAAAGCTTCCCTTTGTTTTCAGGTGCTGATGTTAGTGTTGAGCTGTTGTGAAATTGATCGAAGGGCACATCTTTCCCATTCATCCAAATATATGCAAACCCTTCTGGTGTTTAATTTAAGCTACATAAACAAGGAACAGGAGCTTTCTGAATACTGAAAATACGGTATCAACCTAGCAGCCAGTTTCTGAGACCCATAATGTCACTCCCTACAACGTCAGCCATTCCCCTCATTATGGTACATGTCGATGTCTTTAATTAATATCTGTAATACGTAACATGGTCAACAAGGATGTATAACACTGAATTAAAGGAGCAAATTCTAAATATTCTTTCTGCAGTGTATTTCCAGAGAGGTCACATCGACCAGTGAACAGACACACTGGTTTTCAAGTAAATCTGTGTGCTCGGCCTCTGACTGAGCTAATTATAATGGTGCCTTTAGTGTTGCTGCCTTTAAGTGTCTGCTAGCACATCCCTAACAAACCACTAGGTTCATGTTTTTCTAGGCCAGATGGAAAAGTCTGATTATCGGGTCAGAGTCGATTCTAGCTCCAGAGCTGGTGTACTTACATCCCGCATGAATCCCGCTTGGTGAGCTTCAATTAATGACGGAGAAGTTAGTGGCAAGCCATCATTGAACAGCGTATGTGCTTGCTTCTCACTTCTGCTGCTCGTCAATACCCAAAGGAGAAAGGCTGTGGGGTCTGCAGGGCTAAACACTCTCCCTTAAGACTTAACATGGTCCTAAAGGGCTAAGGGAAGTGTCTGGCTCTGCGGTTACAGTCTGCCTGACATCTGCAGAGTAAGTCCTGGTTGGACTTGCAGGTGGGTACGTGCCACCTGCCCGCAGCAGGACAGCCCCACCAGCCCCACTGTGCCCAGCACCCACGCGCTGAGCAAAATTAACAGGGTGCTTCTGCAACTAACGCCTGAGCGGCAGTCCCTGTGCTGTTTCAGAAAGGGCATGTGGGCAGGGTGCAGACCCCACCACCTGTGATGCTGTTGGTCGTACAAATTATACTGCCAGGTGCTGGTATAACACAGAGCAGCGCACCACTGCGATGTTGGCATGTGAGCAGGCATAGAGATGGATGTACAGAGCACGCTTCTGACAAACAGGGCAACGGCTGCTCGTGCAGCACTGACAGCCTCAGTATGTTAGCTCAACATACCTACAGGAAGGCACAACCTCTGCTGCAGGAGACATTTTCTTTTCATGTGTTTTTGAAGATCCATGTTTTGGCTTGTTATTTTTATTCCTTCCAGAGTGTCAGGGAAGAAAGAGAAATTCAGCTATTGATTTAGATGGTATTCCCGTTTTTAAACTCACAAGAGCAAAACTCCAACAATTACACAGAAAATCCAAGCCTCCTTATCTCCTTCAGCTCCCCGCAGAGACGTAGCATGCTCCGTACTGGACAAAGCAATGCAGCAGCAAACACTGATCTTCGTGGGGAGGCATCTAAGTCCAAGTGGCACATGTGCTATTTTAGGACCTCCTGGGACCGCTCTGGGAGACAATGTAATTAATATTATTTCAGTGATGGCTATTTACCACATCCCATGGGGAATCTACAACCTGTGCTTATGGAACTTGAAAGAAATTAAAGCTCACTTCCTACCAGTTTCAGGTGTCTCCTAATTTAAAGCTGTGTTTACAGACAAAACAGGTCAGTAACTCTTCCCAGTGAGCCAAACAGCATCTTAATCACTTGTGTTTAATAGGAAACGAATGACTGAGCACTGATAAAGTTCACCATTATGCTTTTCAGGAAAAGAGAAGTGACTGCAGAACAATCTGATAACTAGAGGATTTGCTTCCTGTATAACTCAATATTTATAAAGCACCTCCATAAGGGGGAAGAAAGAAATAATTTTATCTGGGTTAACATGTTAAATTACATTTTTAAATGACACCAAATCCAGGACCCCAACTGAAAACAGTGCTTTTGGGAAAGATACCCCGAAACGCCCCAAGGCAGGGAGCCTTGAGTTCAGGCTGCCCTTGCTCCTGAGGCTCAGGCTCTCCTGCTGCCTGCGGGCATGCACGGCGCTTGCACGGCAAGGCTCAGCTTGACCTCTGTGAGCTCCTAGAAGCACGCAGCAAGAATGCATGTGAGGAGTCGGCTGTGCAAGGTGAAATCGGGGTTGACCCCATTGCGTCTTCTGTACTGGATGGAATGGCTAGAGTCCATCCTTCCCGTCCACCCCTAGTACACACACAAGTGGCTCATAGGCAAGAAGACATGGCATTTCTTGCAAGCTAAACACTAAGCTTTCAGCCTTACCATACCTGGAATTTCAGATATTTTCCATGCTTTTCTATATTTAATCCTCCTGAAATGTAGGCAATGATTGCCCTACAGCCTGACTGGTGTCTCAAGAGCCGGACTAGTTCTCAACCATAATAGCCTCAAGTCCAGCTATGTCAAGTACCTACAGCTCCAGCTGATGTCAGCGGGAGCCATGCATGCCAGCAATCCCTTAAACAAGCCCCTTGAGAGAGGGCGAGAAAAAAAGCCTAACTTGGGCGTCCCCTCTGCACAAAATTATAAGTGCAGATTGTTTCTGTAGTAAGAGCTGATTCCTAAGACTTCCTGGTATGGAAGCTTTTCATGGGAGAATAACATGGGAGATGTGGAAGAGTGCTTAGAGCTATAGCAAAAATAAAAATAAACTATTTGCATTTATGCCTAAAAAGGGAATGTTCTCAATTATTAAAAAAAAAAAAAAACACTTTACCTTCCAGAAGTAGAGAAGCAAAGATGGGGAAAAACAAAACCAAACAAAAAAGTAGAAGGTACATCTACTTTGTTTCACATTTTCCATGTTATTAAATGACAAAGCAGTTTGCACTTTGTTGTCTTGGCTTCAGGTGCCAAGTGAAGTATTTCTGAATTGCTTTGAAAGTACATTAATAAAAATAATAAAATCAACACATCTCTTGGCTCTTCAACAGTGCCCTCTACTTTAGGACCCAGAAGCATTTTGCAAACAAAAATAGCAAAATCTTTTCCAGCTTAAAGATGAATTTTGTCCTCAGATAAATTACTGTGACTTTTACAGTCCTGTTGAGACACTCCACATGTACAACTGGGAAAGGAAATTATCACAGACAGTTTAAATACATGATGTTAATTAGAAAAAAAAAAATTAAAAAAAAAACAAAATAAAAACAGACCCATTCTTCTTGAAAAGTTTCCCAGTTGATATTGTCAGAGATGCTAAGATAAAGAGCACTGCTAGATGTCAGAGGGAAAAGTATTCTTTACTTAACTTTGTTTACTCTGTTTTGAGCAGCCCAGCTTTGCAGAGAAAAAGCAGAGGGTTTCATGCAAGCCGTGCACATGCAGGTGTGTGTGCAGAGCGGGGGCTCCAGAAAACCCTCCCGCTTCAACAGGCACTGGAAAGTCCAGTGGCACTGACATCTCTACTGCTGGTCACAGGACGACGTGTGTAACATCTGCTTCTCTGCAGCACCTGCAAGCCAACAGGTTCAGGACTTTTTTTCATTTTTTTTTTTTTTTGTTCAGGCAGTGCATAAACACGGGGCCCATCCCCAAAGAGTCCCCAACACTGCAGCCACAAGCATGCCCCGTGACATCCTTTGTCCCTTTCTGTCACTAGGGATGCTGCCTTGGCTTCCAGCAAGGACCAGGAGCTCATCCCGGTTCATCCAGGGCCTCCAGAGTGTCACAATCTCCCCGCTCACCAGCACAACTGCTTTCTGGGGAAGAAAGACCCGTTTTTCAAAACGGGGTGGTATTACTGCAAAACCATGAAAAGTTGCCAGGAAAAATAAAGGATTATAAATGCACTGTTGTCCAGAGCTGACTAGATTTCAAATAGATTTAATAAAAACATGATGACCGAAAGACAATTGAAGAATAAAGGCGAGTCAGACCGGTTGTTCTCCTTCACTTTCACCCTGCTGTCTCTTGTTTCTGTCATCCCCAGCTCTGTATCTCTACCATATCCAGCATTAGCTCCTTGTTCCTGTTTTCCAGGTTCATCCTCTTTTCACCTCAAAACTCTTGAATATGAAAACCCACCAGCCTTTGATACCACTTTTGTCTCCCACAAGCGGAGCGGCTCCCTCCCGCACCTTTCTGGCTCCTTGAAGCAACTTGTGGCAAGGGCCCGGAGCCTGTTCCTCCCCCTTGTTTGAGGGAAATGCCTCCAGCAGTGGGCTGCGGACTCCTGTTCCCTCTCGCTTGCTCTCTCTTCCTCTGGTCCATGGATCCTAAATTCCCTTCTGCATACTCGTACACCTTCGACAAGCAGGACAGAGTACACAACCAGCACCAGCACTGTGGTGCCTAGGCCATGTAGGCCTCTGGTCAGGATGAGGCGATGCCCCAACAACCAGGGAACATAACTGTGGGGTTTTTGGAAACAGCCCCTGGCCTGTATTGAACAGTCCCTGCTCCAGGTAGTGTCTAAGCCCTACACTGACCCAGTGTAGGCCAAAAGTATGCCAAAAAATATCTTAACAACTAATAGTATGAGCAGCTGTGTGCCAGTGCTCAACCCTCCTGCCACAGCTATACTTAAATTGACCAGGAGAGGCACATCCTCAAATAAGAAATCCTGAGTTGGTTGACTTCAACCTGGCCAAAGTTTCACTGTAAGGTACCACCGGGACTTGGCTTTGGCCAAAACCTCCAGCTCACTCCAATGAACTCTGTCATGTCTGGACCTTTTCCACCCATTACTGACATAGGTATGCAGCAGTTTCTGGAGAATAAAATATAAGGAATGGAGCCTGGCATTTGAAATCACTGGTCACAAGACTGTTCATCCTCTTCAAGAGCTGTCACATTAAGACAACAGAATAGCAGGAATTTGTGACACTCTGCTTATACACAAAAAAAAAATAAATTAAAATAAAATAAAAATATAAAGCCAAAAATAGGACTTAGTCTTGCCCTGAAATCCAAGGAAAATTCTACAGCAGATGTCTTTCATCTATATGACCTTTTCCACAAAGACAAAAGAGAGACAGGATATTAAACCACAGTTTAAGATTTTTATGACTGTTGGCAAGCATTTATTTATTATGGGTTTGTTTGTTTTGGGACTTTGTTTTTAGGTGAAGTAGTGTTATTTTTTGCACTTTTCGTGGAACTTCAGCTGAAATACCATAAAAATGTCTGAGACAAATTTCTTTTGGGTGATTCGCACATTCTCAAAGTCACAAGCTGACTCCCTTTCCAACTCACGTTGCTCAGACCAGTGTGTTTAAACCAGGACAACCATGTGACATGAAAACAGCAGTTCACTTTTCATAAAGTCATGGAAAATCTTGAAAGCATGTATAGGTGACAGCAAGTCCTGTAACAAGCAGGTTTAGCTCAGGAAACATGTTTAAAAGTCATAGCATGTTCCATGCAAATCCCCCACTGACTACAGTGGAAAACACACGTGCGCACAGTGACAGCAGGACACAGCACAAGGAATGTGGGAGAAAGCACAGATTAATTGCATTTGTCTCCTTAATTTGCTTATACCGTTTGCTAGAGAGAAGCTCTCCCTAGCATGCTCAGTTTACCTTACAGATGACTAAGCAGACGGGAAGATAGGGATGCTACTAGGAAAGATAATCCAGAGGAAAGGACATTAACCTTGGACCCAGGGAGGATTAGTTTTAAGTCCTTCTTCAAGCACGGATTTCTTGTGTGGTTTTAGGCAGAATTAGGCTATATAAATACCATGTGAAACCACAGGCTCCAGCTTGTGGTCGCAGATGGGCTCAGGTGAGCCGACTGAAGCAGGTACCGGCCTGTTCTCCCAGCTCTCTGCCAGCAGCTACTACCCTTGGGGAACGTCAGATTTAATGGGCTGTGATCCTCATTCACAGCCGCTGAACCTCACATTATCACACCAGGCCATGAACTGTGACTGCAGGTATACATCCTGGCTAAACCTACTGAAGATCCCAAGTCAGAACCCTTCCTCTTGTCCTGAATCAATTCCTAGCACATAACATCAGCCCAGAGTATTTCCTAAGCCTGCCTTTGATATGGATGGGTGTAAATACATTAAAGACTGGAAGCATTAAAACCAGATGGAAATTTTCTGTGGGACATTTTTCCTTTAGAAAATACAAATCACACATAAATAAATTTTTCACAGACGTGTCAATTCTGATAACATGTTATTTAAAAAAAAAAAAGCTTTTAAATAAGGTTAAAATAGAGTGCTCTTTACTTTTTGATTCCAAACTATTTTCACCCCTTTTAAAATATTGCATTACATGCATTACATCATACTGAATAAAATACAAATTTTGCTGTCATTTCTAACCAAATGAAATTTATAGGCTGAGTTCAAATCTTTTTTCTCCAATTAATTTTTCACAGCAAATTTGAAATGTTTACTTTCATTGTGCCTTAGAATGTTTTAGGGAAATTTGGGAAGAAAACAAAACAAAGCAAAACAAAACTCACAAGAAAACAGGACAACAGCAAAGGTTTTGGCCCTCGAAACCTCCCCAAGGCCCTCAGATCTCGCAATCGCAAGGGCAGGTGAGGACAGGCTGGAGCTCTGAGTGTTCTTTTGGAGTGACTAAAACACGACATGGGCCAAATGCAACCACATGATACTTCCAAAATGAGAACACATATGGCTGAGCATTTCTGAAAAGTCAAAATCTGCTCGCAGTGAAATCAATGGGCGTTTTGCTTTTGACTTCTGTGGAAGCAGGGTTAAGTCAACAGTGTATAAGACGGGAAAATCCCAATCGGGGATCAAGTACAGCGTTCCCCATAAAGATTATTCATAAAGTGTGTAGACGTCACAAGAAAACAGAAGGTGCTACAGAGCTGTTATTTTTAAGCTGAGGGTGAGAAAATAGGCAACGAAGCATAGAGCATAACTTATTATGTTGCTTTGTCACCATTCTTGTTAAGAAACACAGGCAAAATATTTTAAAGAGAAAAAAAAAGTAATTGTCTCTGTTTTTTCGGTTCAAAGTAAACATTTTCAATTTTTTATGTGAATTTTTATGTTTTAAATACTTCTGAATTCTCCGAAACTATTTCTGAATACTGTTTTTTAAGACCCACACAATTTCAAAACCACCAGAACACCCAAGAATATTTCTTTAAGCGACCCAGAAGATACCAGCAGATGTGTTCCCCAAACCCCTGTCTTCTACAGAATTTAAATCAGGTCCTATCTGCCTGCAGCGCTCTTGCAGAATTGGATACTGTGGCTTCTTCTATTGGCAAAGAGCAATCAATCTGGAAAATCCCAGGCAGACACTGAAGTGGATCACAGGGAGCATCTGTGCACAAGGGCGGAGACCAGTTCTAATCATCAGCATCACAGGACCATAATCCTCAAATCCAGGCATGAGCAATTATCAGTATAAGAGCATAATTTATTCCTTGGAGTCAGACATAAGATGGATATCCCATTGGGCACAAGTTAGATTGCTATATTCTTTTTTGCTTAGGAAGACCGCTTACTATGTATGAAACAGTACCAATAGCAGGCAGTATGAGCCATCAGATGAGCTTAATAAAGGGCTTCACTAAAGTTAGCAGTGTGCTCTCATTATGTGTGGGGTCTAAAATGCTTGCATCCAAATGAAAGTAGTGCAAGTTCTTGGAGTTTTGATAATATAACATTTATATGTTTCAGATCTCTTACCCAACATCTACGCTGTCATGCATACAGACCTTTGGTGTATGTCACTTAATTCACCAATGAAAAGAAAAAATAAAACAAAACAAAAAAGGAAGATTTCAATCCAAGGGCCTTAAATTAATATTTAACTTAACTGCATTCAGGAGTAGTCTTGTGCCAATCGTTCTTAATAATTGTCACGTTACCTGTCTGACAATTCACTGGGGGAGAGGGAGGGGAGAAATACCTGTCTGCATCTCACACTCTGCATCACAGCCACCAATTCAGTAAATGCCCCAGCTGTCTGCAGTTTGTAAGCAACGGGGACCACACCAGTAGCTGGGACTTGCTATCTGCCCCGGGGGTGTTCTGCCAGCACGTCCCTTCCTTCCCCGTTGCTGCTTTTCCCGTGAGTCTCCCATCCCAGCCCCATCCATCCTTTTGTAAAGCTGAATGAAAGCAGCCACTCAGTGTGGCTTGGCCAACCTGTTATTAAATTAATATAAATTAATATTAATTTATAAATGTATTAATTTATAAATTAATATTAAATTAATATAAAATTAAATCAGAAGGGGGTTTGGTTTTGCTTAGCCCAGCAGCCCCGAGTGGAACAGCAGCACCAGCCATCAGGGCTTGTGGAGAGCACACATCGTTATGGCTTCACCCTTGGGCGCTCCCCACAAGAGGGACTTGTTTCTCTAATTGTATTTTGAGAAGGTACACGGTGAATAGTAACAGCCTCTGCAGCATCATGAGACAGGATGAAAGTTATACAAGCTATCGGTTTATGCAGTAGGCTTCTCATTAGCCAGGTGCTGATCACCTCCCAGCCCCAGAGAAGAAGCCATCCCACAGGAGACATCCATCTCGCAGCGCCGCGGGGAGTCCTGAGGAGCGCCGCTTTTGGCTTTGGGCACTTCTTTTGGTTCTGGCCTCAGTGAGCTATGGTATATTTCTGTGCAATTACAAACCTCGTTTGCACAGCGATAGGAGGAGAGTGACTGCAGGATAGTTTCCCACAGAAATAGGAACTCGCTTTCTTTATTGCAAGAAGAAATAAACAGTTCTTTGAGGCAGACAGCAGTATTTCATGTTGCAAGAGCAGGATGCTGTTCCAAAGTTTATACTAGGGAAAATGTTAATTTCTGCAAAGCACTTCCTCAATCAAACCTAGCTTTATAAATGGAATGTGGTAGTAACAACAAACCAAATATTTTCTTCAGTTATACTTAAACCTATATACTCAGTCATCTCAAACATAAGGAAAAAAATTAAGATAGCTACATCCATCATTAGGTTAAATACAACTGGCCACACTTAACCTCCGATAATTTAACCATGTGGAGTACCCTTCACTCCTAAAAGCTGCAGTAAATGTAATGCAATCTATAAATATCACTGAGGCCACTGATGGCTGAACTGCAGAGCCTGACCTCCGGGTTTCTGGTTTAAATGTCCGGGGTTACGAGCCCAGCGTGATGCAGGCACTGCCTGCTGCTCGGGTTCAGCGCCGATGGATGTCCCTTTAAAGAGCTGCAAGGTGGAATGAATGAAAAGCCTCCCCACTGCTCGCGGCTGCCAAACAGCACATTTTGAAATGCAACTCAGAGTCGCATCCTTGTAAAGCCTGCTGATGCAGCTCCAAATATATCTCCTGCAAGCAGTCTACCTCCTTGGTTTTTTATGCGTGTCATTGTTTCAAGTCTTTTTTTCCTTTTGCGCTAAAGAGTAGAGCTTTCTCGCCTCACCGCGAGGGATATAATTCTCTGTTTCGCAGGGCAGTTTGTGACCTCAGTCTTCTGCTCTCTCTGAAAGAGCGCATCTTCCATTGACGTCAAGGGCTCTGCACACGTAGGGAGATAAGCACATTGGAGGCAAGAGCCGCTACGTGAATGAGAATGGGGAATTTTGCTGTAGGAATTCACAAGCCTCTCACAGCCTCCTCTCCTGATTAAAGCCGGTGGGATTATTACACAAATTCAGCTGCTGAGTCCTGGCTATCTGAAATCCGCCTCACACAGGGCTCGCCGCTGTTAACCCCTCCCAATTGTAAGGGCAAGACAAAAACCACCATTATCTGAAAAATCAGGCCAGATGTAAAAGGCTTGTGTCGGAGGGGAGTCGCTCGCAGCAGCCCTGCCTGACATGTCAAACCTGGGGGCTCAGAGGAGCTCATAAAAAACCTATTCGTGGTGAAGATTTTAAGCAATACGGACCCCTGGGTAAGACTGAAGGGGGGGAGGGGGGGGATTGGGGGAGGGAGGCATGGCCAGTCTTAATCACTGCTTTAGTGAGAGAAAAAATAGGCACATCTATGTGGCTCAGTGTAGCGCTTCAGATTAGCTCTGTGGGAGCCGGTACACCTAAGCACGTAGCGCAGCACGGGTGAGATGCTGCAGCTCCCCAGGTGGGCAGCCGCTACGAGCTGGCCAGCTCGTGGCCACCTCAGAGCCCCCATGGACTAGCCCGGGCACAATGCCACCCCGACGTGGCGCTGCTGGTACGGGTCTGCAGCAAACCTGGTCGGCGGTGGGTCAGGGACCGCCGCATCGCACAAAGGGAAAGCAGTCTCGCCTGCCAGCGCGCCTGCCTCTGCAGCGGGGTTTCTCAGTCTTCCCTTTTGTCTGTCAAGGATGGGAAATGGTGGGCTGAAGGCTCAAGGTAACCTGAGCACAACTCAAGCTGTCACCACTGAATTTTACCCCAAAACTTCCACTTTGGGTGTCGGCAATATCTGATCTTTGCAGTGGCAGAAGAGCACGGCATGTCACTGTGTCTCCACAGCAAGCCAGTGGCCCTGAGGTGCTCGCAGCCAGGGCACACCGCAGCCCCCCTGCCCGAGCACCTGCCTCCGCTGGCACCAGGAGCTGGGAGGCGACCTCCCGGTCCCCGGTTCAGACAGACCCCAGCATGCTCAGGAGCACACCTGAGGGATGCAGCCCTCCGCACGAACACTGGTCTCTTGAGAAAGGCTGCTGCTTGTTACAGACTGCGCTACAGCCGCAACAGAGCGACGGCACACATCTGATTACACTACAGTGCACATTTAAATAGGATTATCAAAATGTAATTTTGTGTGTAAGCTTTCTGTGCTCTCATACATAATACTGTTTTACATTTTTGTGCTGCTCTGCAACATATTGCTTGGGTTTGCCTCACCTTCTCTCTATCATGTACCACCTTTACAGACATATCTGTAAGGCAATAATGACTGCACATTATTAGCAAGTTTTGGTGGCAAGCAAGAGACAACATGCATTTGAAGAGATGCATGTGTAATAGCTAAATCCTAGTTTTCTGCAGCAAAATCTGGAGGGACGGGAATGCTGTCACTATGCAAACAAACACAGGTAGCGATGTTCCTGGCCTGACTGCTGTACGTGGCGCAGCATCATGCTGGAAACTTCAGTACACAAGGCCTGGGTAGGACCGCTGAAGCGAGCGGTGCCTGTTTGTGTACACAGCTTACCGCATTACAGAACTTAAGAAATATTGGTGATTTAAACCCTGAGCGAGGACATGCAGATGAAAGGTGAGTCCTCAGCCTGACCTCCCAGCCTTTCTGACGCGACACACCAGCACCGCCGGCCTCACTGCTGACAAGGGCTGGGAGGACTGGGAAGGAGGGCTGGGGTATGGGCTCATGGACGAACCAGATTCCACAAAGCACCAAAAAAACCCCACTTGTTTAGACAGAAAGTAAACATTGTGAATGAAGTATGAATGGACAGAAAGGCCGTTTCAAGCTCAGCCTGCTTCAGGGTCAAAGCTCATTCAAAAATGTTTTGCCATTGCAAAGGAAGAAAGAAGATACTAATCTACAGCCCAGAGCCCCCATGTTTCCCTGTTTCCTCCAGCCTAGATAAGATACAGCAGGTGTGTTCAAACAATGATCAGCTATGATATACATAAAACAATGCTGATATGGTTTTTAGACGACTCACATAAGATTTCTCAGCCTTGGTTACGTTAGTTCATTGCTTCTGCTTGATACTTTGGAAAATAGCATTTGAAGAAACCTACTGAAGTGTTTAATATGAAGCTGGAGAAGAGACAAATGACCAACCATATCCTAAAGTAGGCTATTGCATTTTCTTGCTCTTCCTATGCAAAACTACAAACTTTGTAGACTGCAATATTACCAAGGTTTTTCACAATCTCCCTGCAAAAAAAAAAAAAAAAAAAAAAGACTCCCTTCCAAAAAGCTGCAGCAGGGAATTCCACAGGTTGAGTATTCTTAAATATTATTTTTTTCCAAATGCAAGTATTGATTTATTCTTCTCAGCATATTGAAATATGTTTGGAAGGCTGAAAAATGAGGAAAAATATGATACTAAAGCTTCAGTATGATTTTATGCAGTATTTTTTCTGTTTTCTAATTACCTTTTTCAAAAGGCACATATGAATTTCCAAAATATTCCGATCAATTAAATTAAGGCATTTCCTTCAGTTCTCTCTTTTTTTTTTTTTCCTCCCCTTAGGATTTCACATAAATTGCTGGTTGTCTAGGTGCCAGGGGAAATCAAGAATTAAAATACAGAGCCATCCAAAACATCCTCAAGCCCGTAGTCTGACACTGCGGTTTCTGTCAGTGACCACACTTTCATCTTATTGGGATGCCCTTGAAAAAACTGCTGCTGTCGGAAGCAAAACCTGTGCCCAATTCATGGAATACATGAATGCAATATAAATCCTCACAGGCCAAGAAATTCCACAGACACCGCACGGATTAGCTGTGATAACATCTTTCCCCATAATATTGAACAGTGACAGAAGTAAAAGAGGAATGTTTTTAACATTTCAAAATTCAGGGCCAGACCATCCCCTGAAGCAGGGCAGGCTGTGTACCGCTGCACCGGAACAGGGCTGCCCAAACGCTGGCTTGCCTCATAGTGGAAAAATCTAGCTCACATACGGCCAGCTTAGGAGGGCACGGAGCCTTCACAGCAGCACATCGTCATCTCCTTACCTCTCTCTCTCCTTGCACCTCAGCTGCTCCAGCATGTCTTAGTAGAGCAGCCTGTGTTCTTCTTCCATAGGGTTGGACCTACACTAAGTAGATCCGGGGAGGGGAAGCTTTGAATCCTCTTTGTACCATTCTGCACATCCTCCTCCTTTAAGAAAAAACTCAGCTGTAGGTGAGATCCCGTTTGTCAGCATTGCCACGAACATGACAGATGCAGACCGTGATAGAAGGATGTGGTGTCAAATGGGTTCCTTGGAAATTTAGAAAGTCACATAGTCAAGTAACTTGATTCACCAGGTTATACTTTTTGAATTCTGGTTCTCTCATTTCTGCATCACAGGACAGTGTAGGACATTCCCTGTAGGGCTGGAGGGGCCCCAGCTTCTCACAACACCCTAAGCAGTGACATGAGACGTGTCTGCTGCGGAGCAAAGACCACTATGAAGAACAGCAAGCTTCAAACAGCAGAGCTGGCCACCCGAACACTGCTCAGGGGCTAGTGGACATTGATCAAGAAAAACCTTTCTGTTAATCACATGAATTTTTCAGGCTTTCTGAAACCAGATGTTTAAATTAAGAATCATTCTCTACTGCTGCCATAAATCAAAGAGAGAAGTGCAGCGTTGTGCAGCCAAGAAATTGCTGTCTCAGAAAGTGAGATTTATAGTACTTCAAGATGTGTCTCTCTACAGAATCAAATACACATGTATTGGGTATTTCCAAGCATTCTCATAACCCACCTTGTCCAGGATGCCCTAACAATTGTGGCACTTCAAATACCACCAAGAAAGGGACACAGCCATTGGGATGGCATCGCTGCAGCCTGTCCGCGAGTTCAGTGCTCAAAAAGGCAAAGGGAAACAGTACAGTTGAGGTGCCTACTTTGCTGGAAAGCACAGCTCAAAGCAAAAGATGGATTACCAGTTACTCCTTGTCCAAGGGCTTGCTTTCCAGATGGCACTGCCCCTTCCACATCCTTCAGCCTTGCTTCAGGGGGGAAGGCCTAAAGAACCAGTGCAGCAATGTATGTCTAAAGCTTTCTGATACCTTTCCCTAGCCACACAAATACTCTTCTCATAGCGTGTGTACGTGAAACCCTGCAGGCCCACATAATTATACTCCCATTAACTTCTTGTTCATCCTTTATTAGCATCCTGTGTCCCATAGAGAGCTCTTCATATCCCATAGGCAGGGTGTTGGTCAGTCAAGTGAGGAAGTTTCTAAGTTTCCATAATCTACCCTTGGCTGAGACTCTCCTGAAAGCCCTAACACAAAACCAAGGAAGGCTATTTCAAGGACTTGTGTGATCTTACTTGTTATTGACTCTGGAGATGATTCTATGTATCGTATTCATCGCTGGTGCTGCTATCACCTCGGCCAACTGCCAGTTATCCCCGGCCTGTCATCAGCTATGAGACATGGGTACCACATACAGACAATAGAGAAGCCAAAAGCTCTTTAGGGCTCTGTTCACACCTGATGTGAGGCAGTAGTGTCCCGTCCCCTCCCAGAAGCTCTTGGGAGTTTTCCACGCTCTGTTGATCTCTTCACACCATGCTCAGGCCACAGCAGCTCACTCCAGCCAGATGCAAGACTTCCCACAGAAAACTCACAGAGCCCTGTGAAGAATTTACTAGAGCACCCTTCTGCAACCCAGATAAACCAAGAGGGAAAAAAGTGACTAGTACTGTCACTGCTGGGCAATGGCTAAGTTCAATCAGGTGTGTGGTGGGCAGTGGCTCCTTCGTCACAGCCACAAACGGCCAAGAAGGACAGCTGTGCTTCTAGCCCCAGGTGTGAGTTCTTTCTCCAGAAAATAGATTTCACGTTCATCTGTCATTTTTTGGCAGCCTTTGCTGTGGCCCATCTGCTGCCGTGGCGAGGTGCCGGGTCAGGAGCTGGCTCACGGCCTGCCCCGGGCCAGACGCGCCCAGTAGGCCATGACTGCGCAGCTCAGGCAGCCCTGCGGCGGCCCTTCCTCCCAGCGGCACCGTCCCCAGGAGCGACGGGTTGTGAGACCTTCCGGGCTAAAATGCAGCTGGAAAAAGATGGTTTTCAAACACGGAACACAAAGAAACAATAAAGTCTCAGGCCTGAAGTGGCAGGCAGGATGAATGCAAGTGAACCGTACTTCTCTGGTGAGGTTGTGGGCTTGTTATGAAGAAGTGGAGCAGGCAGAGCGAAGAAGGACCAGCTAGAGCTGCTAAACACCCAGGTGTCTTGGCACGCAGGCCGATGAGGTTCCCCCACAGAGGTTACAGGGGGGTATTTTGAATGGAAATGCTGTTGTTACACAAAAGATACTAGATACAAGACTGAAGATGAGCCGTTAGCTTGTTCCTCAGCAGACTTCCTGGGGAGGAAACAACACTTCTGCTGGTTTGGCAAGCCTAAGAAACAAACCTATGCTTCAACACAAGCAGTAGAAGTGTGAAAATCTGCATCTAGTGCCCCAGTTCCCTCCTGATCTGTTTCCATCAAGGGGGCTTTGCGCTGCATTAAACCAGCTCAGCTTGTGCTGGCAGGTTCAGCACGTCAAGGAAACGGCTTGGCTGCTGGTCCCCATGAAGCTATACGGCAGGAGGAACAGCTCCCAGACAAAAGAAACCTTTTTCCTACCAGGCCTTCTTCAATGCTTGCTTAGATTTCAGCATCACATTCCTGAACCAAATGCACACACTCTGGGAGAGCCCACGCACCATAATGCACAGTCACAGAGAAAGGGCAACAAGCACTTCATACACTGTGACTTACGTAGTACAGTCATTGTGCATAGTGACTTTGGCACTTTGAGGTTTTAAATCGCACTGACAATGAGGGGATGCGGGCTCTCTGCCTACGGAGGCACTTTGAAAATGTTGCCCAAAGCCTCCAAGATTATCCTTAAGGGGACTGGATGAGTCAGGGCCACCAGTGCTGACACACAACAACTTCACAAGTATAAATCCAGCTCAGACTGTCAGACCATTGTTTTAATGCATGGAGCCTCCTGCTATTGTCTCAGTGTAATTTAGAAAATCCAGGCGTTAACTTCAGCGCTCTTAAAAGCTTTATTAAAATGGCTGAGGGGCTCAGCCTTGGTGTTATTTTGAAATAAACAAGAGGCATCATGAAGGCACTACGCAGAAAAAACTCCAAAGAGGCTTTAAGAATAGGATTCGCTGCTGAAACAGGCTAGATGGTACCTGTGGTGCTCCTGTTGTGCTACTCTTGGCACTGCTCCGGTCTCACCAGGACCACCACACTTCCTGAGCCCACTCACGCGGTAACAAGGGAAGTTTTACAGTTAAGCCTCTAGAGAAGATTTTCACAGAATGACTAAAATAAAGAGAAAATTCACATTCACACATTCACAACTGATAAAGCACTAGAAGGCAATAATCTGTGATGTGCCAGTGGTAGGAATTAAGGGTGGCTGACGAGAAAGAAAACATCTAAAAGGCAGGGAACAGCGCTAGGGAGAGGAGACAGATCCTCTACAAAGACAGTGGCAGGGAAATTAGAGAAAGAACACAGAGGCGGATGTTAGAAAAATATAATGTTCCTGTGGGTGTATCACTTATCAGGCATTCTTGCACATAAAACGCATTTTTTCAACATTTAGAAAAGAAAAAGAATGACTGATCTGTAATTAACAGAAATAAAGGCCTGGCCCAGATCCTAGGCTAGAATAACATTCTTGCAAAAGTGAATTTTGCTGAAATACCAGCATTAGACAGGGCAGGACTGCTGCAGGAAGAGGTCAAATCCAGAATAATTGGACCGGTCTACCCACTAACAGCCACCCAGCTGGAGACCCCATTTAACAAGCCATTTAAATCCTATTTAACAAGCCATTTAACAACAATATGACCCCTTTGAAGGGAAATCCTGGGGGAACAATTTTGCATATTTGATATGGGCACCTTTCACACATCCTGCTGCCAATGTTTCCCTCTCCATCCTCCTTCCTGGGCTTAACTAAGGAGAGAAATCCCATGGCATAGCCACAGATGTGGGTTGGAGTTTTAAATGGGAATTGCTTTGACTGTCTCTCTTGTCCTTTTCTCTCACTGGCACAAACCCACGCTCCATAGGAAAAAGACGACTAACTTTATAGCTCATCTGTGTCTCTCAGCAGCCTGCAGCCTCACAGGCCCATTTGTTTTGACAGTCATCAGCTTATGTCAAGCCACGAAATTCTCTTTCCTACCATCCACCTGCCCCCGGATCCACCGATTCTGAACAGCAAACTGTGACCCTAAGCACTCACAGCTCTAGACGACACCACCATTGGAGCAGCACCCTTTCTACAGCAGGTCTTTAATTACAATGCCAACTTTACCTCTACTACACAGTCTTCTACCTCCTCCTCCTGTCCCAGCCTCCTCTTTTCATCCCCAACCTGTGCCAGCCGATGCAAAGCCAGGAATGCGGGCAAAGCTACCACCCCCTTAAGTGGGTTGATTCTTCAGAGCAGCTACAACAACAAAGGGCAGCAATTTATCAGGAAAATATCAGCTGTCAAGAAAAGCAAATGCAAATCATTTCTCTGCTGACTGTTCTTTTCATGACTGCTGCGCAATTGTCTTGTTGATTCCCACAGCTGGATGCTGTAGTTTTCTACTTGGCATATGTAATTGAAAGTGACGCTAGAATAACTTGAGTAAATTGAAATTGATTTCATCAACAGTGTATGTGTGTATCAATGGCATATGTGCCTTCCTTTCCTCCCCTCCCACTGTCCACTATCATGTTCTCCAGCCCAGCAGCTGTTGACATTTTGTTTGAGGGCACATTTTCCCGCTGGGAAATGATGTTTCCATTAAACCCAAGTGTTCCTTGAGAAGGTACACATTTTGTCAACATTTTCAATAAAATGATCAAAACAATTCCGACTTGACTGGCCTGTAATACTGCGACTTGATAAGGTCAGGATGTATCACCTTAGCTTCATCACTTAGCTTGCTCCATTATTATAGTCGTATAACAGAACATCAGCTGATCCAGGTGGAAAGCTAAATATCTCAGTCTCATCAAAATATTTCACTGAAATACTAACCAATGACAAAATGCAAGGGATTAGAAACCTTTTCTGAAAAGAAATGCACAGCTTGTGCCCATGGGAAATTTCACAGCTTTCAGTATTTGTTCCAATTGGAATCTCATTTGCCTCACTCAATGCTGCCAATGGAACGGGGTTTCTGTGCCCCAGACAGACACACATTGCAGGTTCCTGCAGTCCTGAACATGGGAGTACTCAATTGCTAGACAGGGGCATTTGCAGAATGGATCGCAGAAGAAACTTCTCTCCTTTCCCTCACACAAAGACACCAATCTTCATTGCTTCAAGGCAAAAGAAGAATGGATGGACTCTGCTGGTGGTTCTGGGATTTGCTGCAAGCAACCGGCCTGCTGCCTTACTGCTCTCAGACGTCTTTTGCATCCCCACTCATCTCCTCCTCTGTCCTTCCCTTTTCTGTCCTAGCAGCCGCAGCCTGTACTTGATTGTCCTGTTCTTTTCCAGTTCAGAAGCACGTTGGGGGTCTTGCAAAGGGCTTGTGGTTGGGCTGTGTTTGTCTTCATGCAAGGTGAAGGGTGGGCTGTGTTGCACAGCCATGTGCTACTCTTTCTGCATCAACATTCATGATTAATTTCAGCTCTCTATATCCATTTTTTCAAATTCTCTACATCTTCAGAGGTTGCTTTCTGCACTTCTAAAAGATATTTACAGTTTCTCTAACAGCTTTGAGCAACCTTAAAAATTTTTCCTTTAAAACAGATTTATAGGCACCTACCTCCTGCTCCATTAAACTTTAGTGCCTCTATTTTCCTCACTGGGTTTTGTGAGAACAGACACGGATCTGCAATCATTCACAAGCGCTCCTAGCTGTCTGCCATCACGAACCAGGGGCAAGGGAGACTCGTTTTCTGAGTGAGTAGCCAGATATACAAAGTTCCACAAAGTTCCCACCTTGGACTGTGTGGCACCATTTGGACAAGCCATGTGCCTCTTATCTGGAACTGGTGCTGACAGATCCTCACGGGATACTGCAAGGATGCCGTCTCTTAAGAACGGCAGACCCTAGGTTTGTCTGAGCAAAAAAGTATCTGTGGGATTCTCCTACCACAGTGTCGAGAGCCTGCCTACCTCGAATGTCCTTTAAGAAATTTGTCAGTTGTGAATTTTTTTCTTACAACTGACATTTTAACGTGTAAGAGCTGTATTTGCAACAACAAGTAAACAAAACGCCAATTGTTTGGGTGTACCTGAGCAAACAATTGGAGTATAACCTAGATCGAAATTTTTTAATTACAGTATTAAAAAGAGGCATTATCAACTAAATACAGCAACTGGAGAAATTACAGCTCATGAATATGTAAATCACCTGACAAAACCATTCTGTAAATGCTTCAGTAATTTTCAGAGATAAGCCTCGAACAAGCTGCCTCTTTCATTTGCAGTTTTATTTGTTGATAAATATCCACTGCTCTCTAATGCATTTTTAGGAAATATTTTTAATGCAGTCATCACTTAAAAGCATTTCTTGTAGATGAAATATGTTAAACATAGCCCAGGTTCTCCTCCTGCTTTAAAGGGCTTTTTGAAGCCCAAGGTACAAGAATTTCTATTTCCTGCCACTGTTCAACACAAAAAGTGAAGACAAGTCACCTCAATGCCTGGCAGAAGTCATAAAAACCAAACATAAAATCAAACATTGAAATGTTATGGCCATCTAGGACAAAGCCTGGGCAAGCAAGGACCTCGGGGAATTTTAAGAATATGCATGAGGGATAGATATGACTTTCTCTCCTGCAAAGCCCTGGGCAATGATTTTGCCCCACAGACCCCTGTGGGAGCTTCCCCCTTCTGCTCAGTGAAGGAGTGGGAGGAAACGAACGCTGGGGAGATCCGCGGCTACAGCTCTGCCCAGCCGCCTTGCTCAGGCACTTCAGATTGTCTCTGAAGATGAGCATCAGGCTGCTCTCAGCACTGAGGCATGCTTTGAAGACGTGAGATGACTACTGAAGCCAAAGGGACCCTTTAACTGACCTGAAAGGAAACCAGCTCCTACCTGACCTGCTCACCCGCAGAGTGCCAGGACTGTGGTCAAGTCCGGTACGTTCTGTTCTGCTGCCTCAGAGGATGCCATCTCCCCAGGAGCAAGTGTACGAGACAGCATCTTCCCCCTCTCACCCACGACTGTAACCATCTCCACACAAAATTCATTAGAGAAGGAATTAGAAAAATGTGCCCATTTCACATGAGCTCCAAAGTGACCTCGATTTGCAATCACTCTTCTTCATTTACCGAGGTACAAGCTCAGGCTTCTCCATTACGAAGAAGAGGCACAGGTTAAAGGTTTCCTTCCCCTGACGCCACACCTCAGGGACAGGCACTAAACCTCTCTACAAGCACATCCCAAGCAGAACCCGAGCCTCCCACAGCTTGGAAGCCCTGGTCTGTGGGACGAGCATCACCGCCTGCCTCCCGGGCTGTGCCGCTTTCCATAAAGCAGCGCAAGGTTTCGCGGGGAGGTGAGGACAGCCAGGGTCTGACCCACAGCAGCAGCCATGGGGAGCAAGCCTGGGGCTGATCGGGATTTCACAATAGACACATTTTCGATGGCTGTGTGTGCTTCCAAAACATCGACAGAGCTCCCTCACCTCCTGCGTGCCACCTGCCCTCTGGACAGGCGAGCCCCCGGAGGGCTTTGCTATGTGGGGAATATTTAATCCATGTTGCATGAAGGCAAAAGCAGATCGCCTCGCTCTCACCTACCGACAGACTATACTGGCTTTTGTTCTGATCACTACAAGCAGGGAAAACTTCAGCCCTCACCTAGCTCCTGCCGGGGGAAAAGGAGCGTTGGCAAAGTTCGCTTGCCTTAGCACGGCGAGTTCCCCAGATCCGTCCCAGGGCCCCTTTGGAAGCCCCTCAAGGGTCTTTTGTTTTCATGCTTCCTCCACTGCACCCCAAACAGCCGTCACATACGCGATCCCAGCCTGAGACCCGACGTGTATTCACATCCAGGGGTCCTAAGGGCAGCCAAGGCCAGGCTGGAGGGCGTGTGAATGATTTAGGTGGGATGTGCACGACACCGGGCTGTGGACCTTTATCATGTTTAGGCTGTAAGCCTCAATTTGAAAGATGACATCACACGACTGATTATTTTGTTACACTGAAAATCTAGTTTTATCAGTAAAGAGGAAGAACACACTATATATTTATATAGGTATGTATTCATATATACGCAAAAGGCCAAGTGTTTAGTGTTCGTATAACTGAAGTCTCAAGAGCTTACTCATGATTAGTCCAGCTCTATTTTATTGTTACAAAAGAAGAATGAATATTAGCACAGCTAGAGCTGCTGCTCACACACACTTAGCTTCCACCCTGCTTCCTGGCATTATGCTCTCCCTTCATGGCCTCTGTGGGTCCTGAGATCCCAGGGATTCACCTGGAACTTTTTTTCTGTTTGCTAAGGGGGCTGTAGACCTTTACTCATCTTTCATTTGTCTGTAGCTCCATACGACACCCACATTTACTATATAAGATGGTTGTTACGTATGCTCAGTACCATTTCTTGGTCATGCCTAAAACCTGTTTTGTCTTTATGTGACCACAGGTGAGGTGATTATGGCTGTGGGGTCTCCAGCGCTGTGTCCTGGCACTCACCGTCCCCTAACTGTATGCTCAGCCCCCATCCCATGCCCCCGCTTCTCCAGGCTTCTCTTATCACACCGGGCCCCCGTTTCTCCGTGCTACGTCATTTTGGTAGTCATAAAGCCGTGGTGGGATCATACAGAGACAAACAAAAGGAAAGCATTAGCCGTAGACATGCGGCCCGTTAGAAAACTTGCCGCTACATCTGAACCAAGTAGAGCAAAGCCGCGGGCAGGTCACAAAAAGTTCAGCCCGAGCAAGCCTGACAAGCCTCAGCCCTGAAGCCTTGCAAGCTCGGTGCAGAGAGCAAGCCGTTCCTAGGCCAGAGCAGGGCATTTGAGGGAAACCAGAACGGCTCAGAGAAGAATTTGAAAACATGAGGTCTGCCTCAGCGTGTCAGCGGGGTGAGCGAGAGGGCAGCGGAGGGACCGTGTAAGTGAGGGGATGGTCCCGACCCAGGAACAGACGGGTACCGAGCGGCTGTGGCTATGTTTGGGTTAGGAAAAGGAGAGAAGCACTTAGGATCTGGGACAATGAGAGTAAGAGCAGCGAAGACGAAAAATGGGGCTAGTTTTAAGACGGACTGCCGTCAGGTTATGAAGGGGGTGTTTGGACATCACGGGGCAGAGGCAAGGGCTGGAGGCAGGGGAGCAGGAAGGCTCTTCCAGGCTGCCTGACCTGGGGAGGAGGGAGAGGAGGGCAGCTAAAGGCAAGTTGCCACAAAGTGCTTACAGAATGTAAATTATGGTCTGGCCCCCTAACCTGGGTGACTTTTAACACGCACTTTGGAGGTTTCTATGTTCTGCATAAACACACGTAGCCAGGGGAGCTATAACATAGAAAAGGGACAAAAACCAAGCGTTTAAAAATGCAATTTAAATCCCTCTGCCTCTAGAGCACCCATCTGCAAGGAGGTATCAGGTACTAGCCACAGTCCTAATGTATCTCACTTCACGAACCCTACTTTTGCACAGAGGTGTTCTACCATTTCCTCTAACACTCTGAGTCCACCTCAGCCCAGCACCTCCAACCACTGCATCAGCAGAAGTATCACTGCAGCCAGAAAGTAACATCCACATCCACGTACACCTACAGGTTTGGCAAAGAGCTGCTGGCTTAGGCTGCTGTGGAACTGGGATGTGTAGGAAAGGATCCCAGATAAATTACCCCAGTTTCTGAAAACCCGTGGTTTCCTTAGGTGTATTTCTATATGCAACTGTTCTGCACATCAGGAGTTGCAGATGTGTATGTTCGAGCTGTTATTTTACAGCTTGACCACAGCCTTGCTCTTTACAAGAGGAAGTAAAGCTTCAGAAGGTGGCAATTAGCTACACAGCCTCAAGTCATGCAGGGTGTTGGTCCTTTAGTGGAAGCTCTCCGTGATCTGGAAATGCAGGGGGGTGCAACTGGTGCCCTGCTGGGGAGGGAGGGGGAAGAAGCTACGGTCTGAAACAAGAATGGTAAGGGATGCCTTTGGGTTTGAAAAGAAGAGGGAACAATGTCTCACCTTGTCCTGCTGCAGTTTTAATCCTTTGGATGAAAAGGACATTGCAAAATTAAAAAAAAAAAAAAAAAAGGAAAAAGATCATTTTATAACGCATCTCTCTCCCTCCTACATGCAAACAAAGCATGCACACATGCACATAATGGACAGACGTATGGATGCTTGAACAGATCCTATCCATCTTCTCTACCTTTTATTTTTTTTTATGTTGCCTTAGACTGCAAACTATTTGGTCATAAACAGTTTATTCCCATGTTTTTTTCACAGCAGGACAGCAGGGCTCCAGTTTTGTTTAGATCTGGGAGCGACAGCTGTGATGAACACGCTACACAAAATAAAAACATTAATAATTTAGTAACGTGTTGCTTGTGTAAACATGCCTGCGAGATCCAGAGGAGGTTCAGGCAGAGCCCGCGATAATCCTATCACCGGAAACCAAGAATATCCTGGCTATGTGCAGTTTCTCAAGAAAAGAATGCGTGTGCGATTGTCACGCCGCCCAGCAGGCTTATTTGTTCATTTTCCATCTCTGAAGTAGGATGTGCATTTCCCACCTCACATAGATGGAAAAACCCCCCAGTGACTTTCTTTTCCTGCTCCGACTGCCAGGCAACTGTCAGATCAAAGGATTAAGATACATTTTCCTCAAAATCCGGCCAATCTCATCTGGCTTCACACACAGTTATTTGTAATTACTTTTCTTTTCCCTTAAAGCCAACACAACTTTCCCCTGGAATTAGAGCCAGTTAAACTTCTTCTTTATGCAGAAAGGGAACATTTTTATCATAACATTCATTCTGCTCTTAAAAACAATTAATTTTCAGCACTGAAGGGAGACCAAACGGCTTCACATCAGAGCACTAATGTAACTAAAATGGGCACAATGTTGAGGCAAAGGTTCTGAGCTTTAAAAAGTTGATTTTGACATTCAATTTTAATATTTGGCATCTTAAGGCAGCATTTGGGGTACATCTTGAGGTCTACGCTAAACTTAACGGGACGTAGAGATCCTGCTGTCGGTGGCACCAGCATGAAGCAGTGCCCAGAGGACTCCCAGTCTTCCAGGGAAGAGAAAAGGCTTTCCAGCCAGCTTTCCAGTAAGGCCATCCCTGGCCATGCATGCGACTTTTTAAGATGTTTCTCCGCTGGGCTCGATGGAGGGATGCTGGCGCTGCCGAGCGACACCACCACACCTCGCTGGGGTGAGGAAGCGCTCGTGGCTTCTCAGCACGTGCCCTCACCGACAAGGAGTGAAAAGCCCTCGGATGAAAACCGAGACAAGCCGAAAAGCTGGTGAACAGCCCCTGCCACAGCGTAAGGCTCAGAGCGTGGCTGTGAGACGGTGCCGCTGAGAGTCGCAATTAGCAGACGAGTCCTTGGCATGCACGAGCTCTGACTCCCTCTGATTGGAGACAGTGTTGTCACTTACCAGTGACTCATTTCCTAACGGGGAAAAATAAATAAAGCTGGAATCCCCACGTACCTATTCTCAGCCTTCTCGTTAAACTGAGGGCGTGGAAGAAGAAATTTTTCCTCACTTGAAAGATGGCAGCAAAGGAATGAAATGCTCAAATATCTACTATGGATCAGTTCTTCCAAAAAAAAAAAAAAAAAAAAAAAAGAATATTGAAGAGGTCTCAAGCAGGGGGGATCTGAGAACAATCTGAAGATCTATTTCTGCAAGCAGAGGATTTTTTTATTTTTTTTTTTTAATTTTTAACGGCTTTCCTAAAATCCTAAAATGCTCCTGGAATGAAAAGGATACTGTAAGTGCTACAGACATTGGTGAGCTTGTGGGGCTGGTGGGGTGGAAGTGTCAGCAGAAGGACTTAAATTGGGGTCCCTGCACACCAAAGCACAGCCCAGGCTAAAGAGGGTGCCTCCAGGCTGGTGACCCCGCTGTGGATCCTCTGCAGGGCACAGAAGCGGGTAAGAGCAGACCAGCCTCTAACACTGACATGGGGCACGGCAGCTCTCTCCCTCTTCAAGGGTTTTTTGGGGGAGGAGAGGCAGGGTGAGCTCCCTTCTGTGCACAGACTCGGCAAATTGAGATTATTCAAGCAAAAATTGGATTCGGAGTTTGCACGCTGGATCTCAGTGCTGACCTAAATGAAATGCATCCAAGCCTTTAACTTCACCTATTGCTGGCTACAACATTGCCTTCAGCTCTTTTTAAAAAGGCTCTAGCACAAAGCAGGAAAATGGAAAACACTTAAAAAAAAAAAAAAAAGAATAAAAGATCTGCAGATGTTCTAAATTACTCATTACCAGCACACACAACCCTCCACGCTCAATCTGCGGGCACCATAATTTTCACCCTCCTTCTCCCCCCTCAGGTTATTCGATGCTTTGCATATTTACTTCCGTCGAAGCCTGGTGGCAATAGCATTAACCCGGGGCCAGGGGCTCTTTGTGCGATGTGGGGCTCGCAGTGGCCAAGCCGCTCGCACCTAGCAGTTAAACCACAGCCCGGATCACCTTCTGCCCGGCCCCTCGCAGCCGTTGCGTGCTTGCACCGAGGTGTCGCCGCTAACCAGCTCTTTCCTCCACCCTCACATTCTCGCTTTCCAATGGTAAAGCAGAAGAAAGCACAAACAAGAGCTTGATACCAGCCGTGCAGCCTCGCTCTGCACAACTTGTGTCTCTTCCTCCCACTCTTTTTGCTTTGAAATAACACCGAAATGCCCCCGCCGCCCCGAGTGGTGAGGGGAAGTTCATTGAACACTACAAAGCCTTCACACGCTGCTGCGTGGCAAGCCGCGCGAGTGGCTCAGAAAAAGGAGCTGGACATTTTGTTTCCAGCCTGGAGAAAGAATATGAGCCCGGACTGCTGGGGGTGAGGCGCTGTGCTGTAAAAGGGCTCAGACTGCAGAGACGTGGGCAGAGACCTGGGGACAGGGACAAACAGCAGGGTGCGTTTTTATAGGCGTACAGATGCACAAAGGCACTGCTGTAGGCACAGCCTGGATCCTACCTGCCACTGCGACCACAGAATAAACACGACAGACAGGGCTGGATATTACACATTAGCAAATATTCCTGATGTTATAGAGCAGTGTTGGAGAGGAGCTGCACGGAGCTAAGTCAACACATACCACAAGGTAGATATACACGGCATGCACTCACGCGGTGTCGTATGTCCTGCACCACAAACCTGGGCCATCCAGCCAAAAGGCTTCTGGAAGGCTGCGGATAACGAGAGGGAGAAAGGAGTTGCATGCGGTAGGTGCCAGTTTGGGTCCCCAAATAACTGTAAGTATCGTGATAGCCCCTGGGACGCCAGCGGAGGTCAGCCGGAGATCACTGGGAGGGCAGCAGGGCCTCATGCGAAGCCTCAGAGAGGGTCACTGACAAACCATTCCCAGTAATGGGGATGCCAGGAATTACTAGGGGTGATTGCCGAGGTCCTGCCAGTGCCTAATGGGGCTACGGGGAAGCTGGAGAGGGACTCTGTCGGGGGTGTAGTGATAGGACAAGGGGTAATGGCTGTAAACTAAAAGAGGGGAGGTTTAGTTAAGATATACGGAAGAAATTCTCCACTCAGAGGGTGGTGGGGCCCTGGCCCAGGCTGCCCAGAGAAGCTGTGGCTGCCCCATCCCTGGAGGTGCCCAAGGCCAGGCTGGATGGGGCTTTGGGCAGCCTGGGCTGTGGGAGGTGTCCCTGCCATGGCAGGGGGTTGGAACTGGGTGGGCTTTGAGGTCTCTGCCAACCCAAACCACTCTGTGAGCCTATGACTACTAATTAACCCAGAAGCCTTCCAGGATGACACCAAGCTCGAAGCACGCAACGTAAAAGCCAGGTGCCAAGGCGACGTGCGTGTCTGTGACTGCCGATACGACGGGCACCGATCCCGCACCAGCCTGGTCTGTGCTGCGGGATGGCCGCAGCGGGAACGCAGACCGAAACACACGTAACCCTCCAAGCAGGCGGCACCACAACAGGTGACTGCCACCCACGAATCCACAAAAGGAAAAGTGTATTTAGCAAGAAAAGAGGCACACGCAGGCAGTTCTAGCCCATAGCCAAAACCTGACAGTCCGGCTACAGAAAATGGCCAGGAAAGAGAGAGTGACCCGGTGGGCTCGGGGACACGCAGCAGGGCCGCAGATGGACAGAGCAGAGCAGCAGGAGGTGCTGGTCCCTGGAGAGCGCAGCCGGCACGAAGGGGACACCCGCTGGCAAGGTGAGTCAGCAGCTCGGGGCTTTAAATGCCAAGCTCCCCATTACGTGACTTGTGAGGAGAAAGGATTTATTGCAGCTGGCATTTCTAGATGAAAACAATTTACCTTAGCCTTTTAATGTTAAGCTATGCATACACAGCCAGCTGAAGAAGAAAAAAAAAAAAAAAGCCGTGAAATATCGTGGTATTAGCTTTAGGAGAAGATTAGCTGACTGAGCCTTTGCTGGTTTTTTTCAGACCCTACGGCCTGAATGATGCATTAGGAAGCACACGTTTTTCCCTCAGCTATGTCATGTAAAGGTATGTCTGGAATGTGTGTCTATGGGTGCCTACCACCCTCACATTGTCAACGCAATATACCAAACTTTGCTTTTTCCTTATTTTTGTCTTTTTTTTCCAGAAGTGATAGTGCCAAAGAACCGGAGAGCTTGGGCTCAGCGTCACACGAAGCACTAAGCACGATCTCTCCGAGCTGACCTGCCTTCCTCCTGACAGCTCTCTCGAAGTAACACGAACCCTGCAAAACACTGAAGTACAGACTATGGAGAAGATCCTAAGCCCAAAATTGAGCTGTGGATCCCAACCAAGCTCAGGAATGTTTTGTGTTTCTTCCAGCTACCCAGGCCAGGTCTCCAGTTGCTGCAAACCAGCAGAAGAGAGTTTGCTGTGCCCAAACTCTTGTTCCCCATCCTCCCTAAAGAAAAGGCAGGGAGCCAAGCCCCACTGCGGGCCAGGTCCAGCCCGCAGGCCGCCAGCTGCAGCTCCGCGGTCTCTCCCAACCACGGGGCGTTTGCGAGATGCTCCGCCGAGCTTGCTGCCGTCCCCGCAGGGCTGGAGGGGAGGCACCAGGCTGCCAGCACGGGGCTGGGTGCTCTGAGGGGGGTGCAGAAAAGAGCCAACGCTGAAACCCAGGGTCCACAGTGGCTGTGTGCGGCTTTCCTGGGAGACAGGCCGATGGGGGGCTCTGGGCGAGAAGGGGGAACCACAGGCAGGGCAGCAGGCTCAGGCAGGAGAAAGGAAAATGAACTCCAAATGCAGTTTATTGTGCCAGCCCCTCACCTCCCTGGGACATGTCAGCACAAACACCTCCCCTTCATGCAGGTCCATTCAGCGAGGTCCTCAAAGCACTTAAACATCAGCTTTCTGGGGAGCTCCCCTAACCTTAGTTTATAAAGGGGGTGAACAGAAAGGTTAAGAGAAATGGCTGTGATCTGCCTCTTCAGAGAGGCAGAAGCGAGCTGCTGCAGAGGAGTGCTGAAAGCGTTCACTCTCGTCTCTAAAATAAACAACCAGGAAAATTAGGCTGTCATCTGTCAAGTAACAAACTAGTCCCAAAACAAAAAAGTTCAGCCCAGAGCCCTCAAGTCCTTCTCCAGCTATCTGGCAGCATTTAACGTTTTCCTTAAACACCGTGTGTACACTCGGGACTTCTCTGCAACGTGCAGTGGGCTTTGTGTATGAAAACGGCACACGGGTCTCTGAAGGGAAAGCGTTAGATGAACACCTCAGATGTTTAGTTTCAAATGTCAGACCAATTTAAAATTAAGACCGTATCACGAGCGTGTTTTCCAAGAGTGACATATAAAAGTATGTATCTATCTGTGCAGCACAAAAAATGGCTCAAAGCCTACAAACATTAAGTCTACAGCTGTGTTAATTCTTGCTTTCACCACACAGGTGAAAGCATAACCAAAAATCAAAGAGAAATGTATTGGCTTCCTGTATATTAGAAGTCTGTGACACTAATCCATATATATGAAAGGATTTTTGAAGGAATTTGTAGAGAATCACATCTCGCATTTGCAAAGTCCTAAGAAGAATTGCAAACAATGAAGATTAAAAAAAAATACTTCAAAAAAAAAGAAAGCTTCTGACTCTAAAGGATTTTTAATCTTAGGCACGTTCAGTCTCATTTCATTCATAGCCTGAGCCAAGCCACAAAATTTGGGTCTGACCATTTCCCAAAGTTCAGAGCATTTTGAATCCAAAGATTTTGGTTTGGACCCAGCACTAGCGCTGTTACTCTATGGGTCAAATATCTTATTATAATGATCGTAAACAGCAAGAGAAAGCGCTCAGCCTGGCCAGGGCTCCCTCTGCCAGTTAATCACAGAAAATGTTCACAGCAGTGGAGTGAGGGCCGGTGCTGCGGACACCAGAACCGGCCACAAATACTGTGGCACTTACCTAGCAGGTTGGTAGAGGAGTGTCTGCTCCCTAGGTTAAATAAATTCAAAGGCTAAAGCAAGAAGCCTATTAGTTACTGTTACTGAGGTATCAAAAAGAGCCTTCAAGCTGTCCTTGCATTCAAATCCGGTCCTGACCCCCACTTTTGGCCACCTGCCTTTAGACATTTCCATTCATACATCTACGGAGACACCTTCCGTTCATATCCCTCTGCGTCACCAGTTCGAGTGGAAGGGAGCGAGGATCACACACAACTGAATTAAATCTGAATTAAGCTGCATATAAACTCTGGTAGGAAGGGAACGACTGTCAGGTGCAGAAGAGCCCTGTTTCTTGCAAGGACATGAACAGGAGAAGCAGCTGCGAGCAGGGATTGCTGTAAACAGCAGAAGGGAAGTACACAGAGCTGCAGAACGTATCACAGCAACGACCACCTACGGAAGCAAACACCTTTTATACTTCTGTAGATGTATAAGCTTCCCTCTGAAGATCTTAAAGCACTTCTAAAATGTCTTACCGTCAGAAATGGTGTTCACCGTCATTTTAATGACAGGGAAACGGAGGCGATGGTGACAGACACCCAAGGTGCTGATGGAACTGGGGCAGGGCAGAGAACCCGAGCTCTCCGCAGCCTCTCATTACACACGCCTCACACCTCGCTGGATGAGACCTAGCTACAGCCTAGGTAAACCACAAAAATATCAGTTGCCTGAAAACTTAGCTCATTAAAAAGCCTAAATCGTGGCTGCTAAAGCCTAACCGCTTGGCTTTTCCTCTCATTTTCGTGCATTACCGGCGGCGTAATTTTTTATCCCGCTTTACTTGTGCGGTTCCCGCTGCAGTAAGCGGGTTCAGTGGAGGGTCTCTGCCTGCACGCAGACCGAGAGCTTGACCTGGCAAGCACAAACGAGCACTGGGCTTTGTCTGCAGGAACAAGTTGTTATGGTTGGTTTTAAAACCCTGAAGGAGGCACAGGATGTCTAAGAAAAACATACTGTGGGGCTGAATGAATGGGGCATCAATTTCCTTGACAGAGATGTCCTGCCTGGCTGCTCTGCTCCTCTTGTATTTTTGATACACAGTTTGGTGCCTTCATTCTGTGATAGTGGGACCTCTGCCAGGTGTTGCTACAGGCATTCATAGAGAAAGGCTTCAAGTGTGAAATCAACCCAGTTTTCTCTCTTTTTTTTTTTTTCAGAGCAGGGAACTCTCTTTGTGATCCAAATAAACCTTGAAGAAGGCTCCAAGCCAACTCCGTCACTGTTTGCTCTTACGTAACTGGACTCGGAACAGTCAGTACCCAGCAGTAACAACAATTCTCCTATATACTGAAAAAAAAAAAAACCTACATTTATTTTGAACTTATCAGTAGCAAAAGCCTGTCATCTTTGGACATCATCCACTAGGACTGCCCAAGACAACTTATCTATGATTTTTGGGTGCCAACAACAATGGACGCGGTATTGTCCGCATTTATCAGAACGGATTTGTTCCTCAAGATGCAGATAATAGAAAACAATTCCTCGCCTAGTGGGACCAAATATTTTTCTGCTGAACTAAAGTGCCTTTTTTATATTATATCCACGCATGAAATCCATGCCTCCAGGAATTCAAAGCAGTACTTTGCATTCACTCCTCGGGGCACAGATGAGCACAGCTGAAACCTGTCCGCACAGATTAGCTTCCACCTTTGCTTCGTATTAGGGCAAACAAGGCAGAAGCCACAACCACCTCTTGTTTCCACGCAGGTCTTCTCCCGGACTGTCCCGCTTCATACATCGCCGGAGGAACTCAAGATTTCAAGCTCTGCGACCAGCTGCCTGCAGGAGGAGCTCAAGAGTGAGGGATGCTGCCAGCTGGGTCCCCAGCACAGACAGCGCTGTCCTGAGCCAGATCCTCTCCCGGGCCCACCGGGGTCACCCCGAGCACTGCAGGCTTAGCCTAAATCCTGGCTGGCATCCACTGATATAAAGAATATAGGAGGAAAAAAAAAAAAACACAACTCGTCCCCCGGGTTGCGGAGTCGCCGCCGGAGAGTTGTCCCCCCTGGGAGAGGGGAGGGCAGGTCTCTGGCTCCGAAAGCAGAGCTCCCCTGCACCCAGCTGGGAGATGGGCAGTGATGGGCGAGGGGAGGCTTTGACCTCCTGATTTAAGTGCCTGACCTTGGTGCCTTTGGAAAGCCACCGAGTGAGCAAACCCCATAGCCCGTGGGGATTCCCGGTACGGGAGTCCCTCTGGGGTGGGTGGGTGCCTCGGAGGAGCTCTGGGGTGCCTGGCAGAGCCTTGCAGGCTGAGTTCCCTGCAGCGAAGCAGCCTGCCTGCAGACAACAGAGCAGCTCTTTGCCAGGTACTGCAGTCACCCCAAAGTCTCAGGTTTGCTTTTCCCTTAGCAGCTTACAGCAACCGAGGAGCATCTGCAAGCAGCTGCCGTCCGGAGCCAGCAACAGCGCTGGAGGGCAACCCTCGAGCGCAGGCTGCTGGGGCAAGCCACGAAGCCAGGCTCTCCTCCCGAAGCTGCTAACAAATTTATAACCAGCTGCTGCAGAGCGGGCACAGAGGGAGATCTGTAACACGTACTCACCGGCGGGTTACGCACACACGGCCGAAACTGCTGGGTGACAGTCAAGCACAAGTCCCAGAATGTTTAACCTGCATAAAGGGCTTTAAGTTTAAAATGAAATGAAATAAAACCAGCATTTAACTGCACAGACAGCTTGCTACCACCTCTGGTGGCCAAGCCAAAAGTATTAGGTAGAGTTAACTTTGGCTGACACCGCAGCATTTACTGTTTAATTTCCTGATACTTAAAAAATAATTTTTTAAAAATATCTGTATCTTGAATATATCTGTGTTACTGGGAACAGCTCCGTATTTCTTTAACAACAGCTGTGTTTTTGAATTCACATTTCACAGATTTTTCTGCTTCTGAACTCAACTCCATACAGCAGCACCCACAGCATCTTGGCAAAAACCTCCCTCCCTTGGACAAATATGTCACCAGACATTTCTGGCAGTCTGTCCTCTCGCAGATAACTCGCATGCCAAGCTAAGAATAGGATTAGCTGCTTCTCTAGCTGCTTTGTCCAGGTGCCTGCAGAAGGCCTTTTGGCGTGGCAGTTCAGCTCCTCGGCGAGACTACAGGACCAGAGCACATCTCTAGCAAATTATTAGGAAGCATGCGGAAGCGTGTGTGGGTGTTTGGGTCAAACACATCAAAAGTCAGTGCTAAGCATCAGACTTCAGCTGTCTGGTGATTCCTGGCTCATGTGACACCAAAAAAAAAAACCCTCCCCAGATATTTTATTACGGGACTGTCAAAGCATTACAGCTTCCTCTGAACTATATGGCTTTAGCTGTCACCACACACACACACAAAACAAAACAATACAACAACAACAAAAAAAAAAAACGAACACCTGAATTATAGAGATCAGTGGTATGGTCTAGGACAACTTTTTTTTAGACACACATGCCTACAGTTCTTACGTACCTTCTGCAGTGCACAAACAGTCCCATTTATACATATAATTAAAAAGTAAAACACTTCAGGAAAGCAAGCCTTCACTGGAGAGCCAGATGCAGCCCAAGAGTGCTCGGAAGAGTCATGAACAGTATTTTTCATTAAACATTTCCAAGAGGTCCTAAAGCTTCGTGGTCTTTTGTAGTGTTCTGCAAAACATCACTTTTCTTTAATTGTGAACATATCAAGTGGCATGAGATAAAAGGTCATACCCCTCAAAGAGATGCCCGTGAGGCAACAAGGAGGATTTTTGTGCAGGAACCAAGCATTACACAAGGCACAAAGCACAGAGGAAGGTTATGGGCACGCAAGGCTGCAGCAGGAGGCACGTGAGAGAGGCGAAGGCACCGGGAGAAGAGGTGTTGGACCCTGAGCTGGAGAAACCAGAGCTGGAGTTCACCACGGTAAGGCCACCTGAGAGTCCTGAGAGGCTGCAGCGAAGGAAGAGAACAACAGCTGGGAAGAAGCCATCGACTCCCCCAGCAATTTCAAGTGGTTTCAGCCACGAGTAGAAGAGAAGCACTTCTCAGCAGCAATCTGGTGCGTATGTAGCGTGCACGGGCTGTGCGGAGGCAGCACGGCATGGCGGTTACTCAGAAATTGGCCATTTTCATTCCCTGCTCTACCTTCACTTCCTCTTACTGCTTCTAGAGGGATCTGCAGCCTCTTTGCCGATACGCAGAGGCAAAACTGGAAGAAAATAACCACATGCAAAAATATCCACGTTGTCAAGTGGAGGCTTCCTCTCTCTGTGTGCCTATGACTAAGTAATTCCCCTCCCATTGTGTCCCTGGGACACCGATTGTCCCCCAGAACAAGCGGCCGGCCGGTCAGACGCCTCTGATGCGGCTCCAGCCCTGCCACCAGCTTGCCAAGCACGCACATTACGACCTCCGAACCAGCCCATGTCCCCATCTTATCCCTGATCCAATATTTCCCTGTTGCTTTCTTTTTTCTTTTTCTTTTTTTTCCTTGTGTGACAGCGTGCTGCGCCCAGGGTCCAAAGTTTCACTGGGGACACAAACCCACCTAGGACAGAAAACAAAGCCGGAGGGCCCGTGGCTTGGCCCGACGCCGGGCAAGATAAGCAGCGGGGAGGTGCAGGGCCGCCGACACCGAGGTCTGCTGTGGCCAGCGCCACTTCCCCACTGTGCCACGAGCAGCAGGCGGCAGCTGGCGTCACCTGCATGCAGGCAGCACGGACTGCAGTAAGAGGCTGAAATCGTCGAGGTGAGAAGCAAGATGCAGCCAAAAAGGCTTGGGGGGCACCGGTTCAGTTGAACGACTGTTTCCAGCAGGTAGGAGGAAGGGATAGAAAAGTGACCTTTTCCCATTAAGAATTACATATTTGTTTTGTTTCCCTACAAGTTATTTTTTCTGGCATCGTGACACATAAAACATTTTGAACTTTCTAAGGAAACTGTTATTAAAGCACTGAACATTACAGCGAGGGTGCGCTTGAAAAACAGAACAATTAGGCATTTCAAAGTTTATCTAACTTAGTCACCAGTACCCTTCAGATTTGGCGCAATTAAACACAAGTTTGGGGGCCAGTTTAATGATCCCTGCCTATAACGCCCTGCATATAGGAAGGAGACCTCTTGAAAATCTCTCATTGTCTATAAATCACCCCCCACCTCCCTGTGGCAGTCTGCTGGCGCACACCCTGGCAAAAGAAGGTTTTCCTTCCAAGAGGAGGGCATTTTGTTCAGACCTCGAGAGCTCGAACCCACAGGGCCTCTGTGGGGCTGGGGGTCCAGCAGCCCCAGGTCCTCACACGGAGCCACAACGCTGGCAAAGCAACAGCAGAAACCGAGCCCGCGGGGCAGGACGTGAGGCTATGTTCTTCGCTTTCATTATAATTCACCGCTCCGGCTCAACTTCCACCAAGTTCCCCAGAAAAAAAAAATTGCAGAGCTACTGCCAATATTAAAGGCTCTCCAAAAATTCAGCCAGACAGAAGAGGAAATTCCTTGCCACATGGAAAGTCTGGAGGAGGGGTTCCTGCTAGATAATGGGAAAGATGCTTACTGTGGCCAGGCTTGGGTCAGCCCTTCCTTGAGCCACTTGCACAGGCTTTTCTAAGGTGTTCAAGGGGAAAGAATAGGCCAGCTCTGTCTGCGTCTCTCCCTTTTATTTTTAGCTGTTGTGTGCCACACCTCTGCTATGCAAAATGCTGTTATCTCATCAGCAGATAGGGACTTCAGGCACCCGCGGCATCGATGTAAATCATGCTGAAGTCAATAGGAGCTCTCCTATTGGTATCAAGGGACCGGCTGAACAGAAAGGCAAGTGTTAAAAAGTGCAGAAGAATTAGAAAGGAAGCATGTTTCACTCAAGTAGAAAACTATATTCTTCCGAGTCGCTCTACGAGCACAGGAATGGGGAATTCATTAGCTTGTCCCTACTGTGAGGGTACTGCAGGGTAGGACTTTGCTACATTTCATGCAGCTTATGTAAGCCAATCCATCCCATCTCATCTGAAGCCAAATCACCTTTCCCCCTTTAAAAGAAAATGCAGAAAGCCTATTTGAATGTTGTTCAAGGCCTTGCAGAGCACAGAGCACCGCGGTGAAGATGTTATCGTGCTATGCCAGGAACGCGAGGCATCCCTGACCAGAAACGCTTCAGAGCCACAGCGCGTAGAGATAAGCACCACCATGGCATCGCATTGCTTGTTAACGTCTCACAGCACCAAATCTGAGAGTAACTATGGGTGATGAAAGGACACGGCCTGTGATTTTTCACTGAGGAGCAGACAAGAACGGAGCAGGTGTGGCTGCACATGACCAAGGCCTAGCGTGCAGGCCTGGCAGGCCGGCATGCAGGAGGCTATTTCAGTTTGACAACGAGAGGGGCCCGTACCACAAAGGAACAGTCCTGTGACAGCACGATGTTGGTGGACACCGCACGTATCCTGCCGGGCCTCTAGAGCAATACTTGATTTAGGAGCTGGGGTAAAAGTTAGATTGGAAGTTCACAGTGAAAGAAGTTGGGAAGGAGAGGAACTTATGGGTGGGAAGTCACGATTCACAGAGGGAGGCTCCCGGGGTACCCCAGGGAAGAGGAACCTTGATGCCAAAATAAGGGGTCGCTGCTGGAAGCACAGCACGTCACAGATGCAGGCTGAAATGCACAGAGGGGGAAGAGGTTTGGTACACAGAGGGACCGACCGCAGCACGCTGTTTACACAACTATGCAAAGAAAGGTTTCTTCTGGAGATTTTGGGTAGAAACAAAAAAACATTTCCCTCCCTGGATGCCATACTTTCCTCTTCAAAAATAATGTAAAATTTATCTCAGATCTATGATTTCAGAATTGCCACAACATCAGGTACGTCCTGGATCAGATGGCTCTGACTGAGGTTTGAGAAGGTTGAGGCTGGGGTTTTACAGCTGTCCCCACCTCGAAACACCAACTTTAACCCAAGCTTAGATTTTGTGGCAAACAGCATGGCTAGAATTCCAGAAACAGGGTCCCATCTCCTGACAGGTTTAAACAAACAAGTAAAACACAACAAGAAAATCCATGGAGACATCGTACCACGCAGGGAACTGCAGACACCTTTAGAACCCCAAATCCAAACTTAGACCCCAAATAACAAGGATTTCCAAGGAACCTATTGCTTTCATTCCCATTCAACGCTAAAAGTCTTTTCCATACAGGAAAAGAATCTATTTATGTTTCATTAGTGCCAGTTTTGTATATACCAATAGGCTGTGTGTATATAGGAGAGAGGGGAGTATGCTATGCAGCTGTGAGCTTTCTTGGCTAATTACTTGTTTTCTCTTTCTGAGCAAAATAAATACTACAACAAAATTCAACAGGGCATAACAGCACGTCTATTAAGGCTGTACATTTTCCATCAGACTCCACTGGTATTTGTCTTAGCCACGCTTAGGCTAAGAAACCCCATCTATGGTATCATTCATAAATAGGAGGTGCAAAGACCTGCCCAAATACATGCTCTAAAACAAATAAAATAATACCCTGACATGACACAGAGCAACACAAGGCAGTGATGCCAGAAAGCCGGTTAAACAGACGTTAAAGTAGTTAAGAAATAATTCCCTCTTCAGCATCAACAACATCAAAACATTTTGTCCTCAATATGGAAGCCTGTTACTTCTGGTCAAATTTTTAGTTCAGAAAGATCTTTAGAAAACCTGAGCCCAAGGTGTGTTACCTCTACAGTTTATTTCAACCTTAGTTTTGGTAGCTGAAAAATGTTCAATGTTCTAAGAACGCATCTGGAGTTCAAAATACCTAAAATGCATTAAAACTGTGATTTTAAAACAAAACCACTGTGCTTAATACCCTTGAGTTTAACAATATTCTGGACACCAGCTGAAGTACAAAGCTTATAATTGAAACAAAAGGAAGTTTTTATAAATGATTTGCAAACACTAACCTTCTAAATCGCAGACTGTAGCATGGTGTACTTGCACTAAAAAATAACAGATATTTCAGGTCCCCGGCTGCCAACTGGCAAAAACTGCTGCTGTTCATATACTTTGGAAACAGGTCCCAGACTTGTCCTCAAAGTAGACAGATTTGTGCATGATTGCCTCATGGAACAATGAGTTAATACAAATTCTTGAAACTCTTACAGATTTTACTTGAAAGTCACCTTTCAGAGGTTGGCTCTGAAGTCACATATGTCCTATTTTGAAGTTAGATGAACAACTCATATGTATAAATTTCCCCATGCATGAGGGTTTGGGAGAGAAATTAATATTTAAAGGTGAAAAGTAAGTATCTTTAATCACCTGTCCATACTCCAGCTATTTTCCTTTGCAGAAAAGACCATCATCAAAAAATGTTTAAATTAAGTTATAAATTAGAAAACAGAAAAGGAAATATTTTCCATATGTTTAATTTTACACCATAATTATTTATTAACCAAGCCTACAGATACATGCTGTTACTCTATGGGAGTTCAAACAATACACTTACTGTTTGAAATATGCTCTTCCATTTGCCGCTAACTGGAGACATTTATTAGTTCCATATTTTACTGGCAGTAATTATTGCTGGGAGCTGTACATTCATGATCTGTGCAGACCAGAGGGAGACACCTGTGTGGATTCAAAGTTAGGCCAGCCCTAACATTTCTAATCTCTGCCTGAAAATGTTCAAGCCGTTTTAAAGAGCAGATGGCAAATAAAACTTTCTCTCAAAACTTACTCCCTTTTTTTTCCAGTCAACACTGGTATTTGATAGAGCCCCACAGAAGCCACCACGGCAAAGAACTGTAACCCGCAACTGCACTTACAAAGAGGACAACCCCAGGCAGTGCCCCGAGTACAGGCACACTCCTCCACATACTGTGACACTTTCAAACCTCCCAGCATGGGAACAAGGGGAGTCCTCGGTTATTTGTCCAAAACCTTTCCCTCGTGGCTGTGCAGAAGACAACTTATTCTTCATTTCCTTCTGTACCGAGCCACTGCCTTCTGTGTCTGACCATGGGGGTCACCACTGAGCTCAGTGCAAGTATTTCAAGCCATTGCTCAGGGGCTGTGACCGGCAGAAATACTGGGGCGAGTGAAAAACCACGCCACATGTGATTCATTTCTGCTTTATTAATCTCTAGCTTATTAATCTTGCCACCAAGTATTTTGACTGCAGTTTTTAAATGCATCTGAAAAGCCAACTTATGCAGTGTGCACCCACCCAAACTTAGGTGTAGAAATCTTAAACCAACTGGCAGCAAAAGTCTACACTGCTATTCCAGTGCCTGACAATCAAGTTATTAATTTTATCTTCGAAACCAGTTGTTTTAAAGTGCATGATGTTTTTTGTTTTTTTTTTTTCCTGAATGGAGTGGTGATACTATAGTTGGTCTATTCACTTGCAACATCGTCTCAACACCGTACTCCTATGTCTGGTACTAATTATTAAATTGATTTGAGATAACATTTGACCTGTATTTTTCCCACACAGCCAAAATCTTCAGTTTTAGTTTGATAGGATGAAAGAGCTTTATTGTTCAGAGCACAATATAACTGATGAATAATATACTTGGTTAACTTTTTAGATGTGGATAACATGAAAAAAAAAAAGAAACAGGTTCTGAGAAACTGTGGGTGCCTATGTGACAGTTAGTTCTTCCGTGCTTTCCAGAGTAGTTCTTTGGGTTTTCATGTAATGATTTCATCAAAAAGCATCTGAATTCAGCTGTGAGTTCAATAGGTAGCCGCAGTAGCAGGAACCTTTATTTTCCACTGTATTTTACCTTATTTGTGTTTTGGAAAATCTCAGATCTTAATCTGCTCGGGTAAATTGTCTGCAGGAAACAAGCAGCTCTGCAAACAACACACTTTTTTCTACAACACCATGTCATGGAAACTATGGTAAAACCCTTTCAGAGCTGCAGAAATATTTGTAAGAATTTAAACAACAGAAGCTTGCTGTACAAGAGGACAACTTGCTCTGCAGCGTAGAGCTGAGAGGTAGGGTGAAGTAGCCTGGACTTATCTGACGGGCTCCAAGTGCCTGCTACAACAGCGAGCTGCGGTCAGCGAGCATGGTGCTGAGCAGGTCTCAGGGGAGCTGTATCTTGCCGCTGTCCCTTGCCAACCTCCTGTGTGACCGTGCACATGGTGCTTCACCTAGCCCTGGTGCTGCGCCTACCTGTGTCCGTAGCTCCTGCAGAGGAGGGACTGCATCCCTCCCTGTGTTTGCAGATACTGCGTAGCGCTGAAGGATTCTGCATTTGCCCAACTAGTCCCATAAGGAGTAAACAAAGAATATTTTTAGAGTTCATAAGGAGGACAGGAAACACTAAAGGCTACTTCTCTGAAATTACTGAGCTGTCGACACGGCCAATAGCAGCTAACTTCACAAGAGAAGATTAAGTGTCTACATAAGGATTTTCATACCAATATGCTTTTAACTATTGCTCAATGCCCAATGTATGAGTTTACGGCGAGGTAACATAAACTGTGCAGAAGGACATCATCTACTTTAAGGTCTGGGCACACTCCCTTTCACATGTAAATACAGAACAGCCCAAAACTTGGAAGGCAAAGCAGGGTTTTGAAAAGCTTTCAGAAAATTTTCAAGCACTTAATTAAGCTATTCCTATAAAGAAAAATAAAATACAAATTTTGCTGACAAAATAAGGACATCTAAGAAAGCGCAAGGTGTGCTTGATGTTCCATATCTCAGAAAGAACATGATGTGTTACCATAAAGAAAGCAGTCATCTCACAAAATACCAAGAAGCAGCAGAAAGAATTTACCTGGATTTGTAACGTTACCTTATTTTGAGCATAAAGAAAGGTCTGGACTTAGCCCTGAGGTTCTCACTCAGACAGTCTCCAGTGCCTTCCAAGGGAAATTTGCCTGGTTGTCAACAACAGGAATGTTCCTTGATCTGTTTGGACATTAGTGTGGCGTTAACCAAGATTGCTCCATAAGATAATTAATGATGAAATGCATTTTTGACTTCCTTACATGGCGCAGCTAACAGAAGAACCAGGCTGAAAAATTAGTTCTCACAACTAAATAGGGGATGATTCCTGAATATTAAGTCACTGTAGAAGACACTGATCTGTGTGTTACAAATTACTACAAAACAAGTGAAATATGCTGATTTATTCACAGAAAATAAAAAACGCATGCAGCTCTGCAGTAGAAGGGAACTTAGTTGCCTGTTCTATATTTTCCATGCATTAATACACCCTTTATCAGATCCTTGAGTTCAGCTGCTTTACAGAGGTCCGTTCCAGACGAGATTTGGACCATGGGAGGTTACACAGCTGAACCAGACGTGCCAAGCTGACGGGTGGCAGAGACTGCTCTCCTCTTCTCTAGTCTTGTCTACCAAGACTTGCAAGATGAAGAAAATGAAACCTGGCATGCCAGCCCCGAGGTGCATGACCCAGAACGTGCACGGCTCCCAAACCCTTTCCTGTTCCTAGGCGCAGTACCGCCTTGTGCTGTGACAGCTGCTCACCTCCGCACCAAGCGAAGCCCCTCCGAACCAGCTGCACCCCGCTGCATCTCCCAGCCCTGGGCGATTTCTTCCCCCAGGACCTCACCCCAAACTGCATTTTCTCTGCTTTGTGGAAGCTGGGTAGAAAGTTTTGGGGATTTGGTTTGCCTCTCTGCAATGAGCTGCCGAGGCGACGAGCCCACAGCGCTCAGGAACACCTTACGGCTCCCGCATGGCTGCACTGCAGAGCGATTGTTTCAACTCCGACTGAGTAATTACCAGGGAAAACACTATTTCCAAACAAATTTTAAACAGAGCAGAGTTTGGCAGACAAATAAGCCTCTGCAGTATTAGAAGATACACAATACTATTATATCCTCATGAAAAACGCGTAGAATAATACCATGGGCAGACTTAGATAGGAACGTTTATAAATGATAGCACGCTCACAACCGTGGCTCGTGTCCCGATGGAAATTCCCATCCTATCTCATTACATTGCAACAGTTGTTAGGTGGAATACCCCGGTAAGAAAGGGAGCCTGCTTGTCCACAAACACTGCTTCTTTTTTAAAAACAAGGTAGAGCCTTGGGATGAATTCCTATCAGGTCTATGTGAACTGTTACAGATTTTGTCATGGAAGTCCAGGCAATTGTTTACACATTTTAAATATGCAGATATAGGTGAGGTCAACCAGACTGATTCTTTCTAATAGGTAAATTATTGTATAAAGATGAATTAATGTATTCCTCTTTTTAGCCTAAAAATAGAGATAAAGTACTTACAAGAACAGCAACAGTGGTAAATATAAAAACTGAGTGAACTGAAAAAAAAACCTTACAGATTTCACATCATTCTACAGCTTTAGTTGTATCTGCTCCCATCACAAAGGAATAAGAAGGTATATTTAATGTTTTAAAGAACTCGTAATGCTCTTCATGTTCTTTATGACTTCTGCCTATGTGTAGGTAGTGTTCTTTTAGGTGAGTCTCTGTCTCCAGTCTGCCATACCTCCTGCTTCCTCCACCTGATGCAGGCAGGTGACAGCAAACTCTGTGCTCACCTCACTGATGCAAAGTGGCTACTAACGTTTCTATACAAGCACTAGGCTGGGCCTTTAGCCTATTTCTTAAAAGTGAAGGGAGCTGGCACCCAAATATAGTTATTTGTGCTTTCAGCTTAAAAAGAACGATATTTGTGGCCAGTGGGTTCTGTAGAAAATGATGGTGATTTCGCTGTGTTCCGCTAAATAAACTTTAATTCCATTGAGCTGGAACCAAACCTTTGGCTCCTGCCCAAATTTTGTAGCTTTCTCCTTTTGAAAGTCGACAAATATACACTTCGTGCAGAAGATCAAGACAGTGGAATCAGACAGGAGCTGTTGGGAAGATCATCACAATGCTGCAACGAGCCAAAGAAAGCTGCTCTTTGATACCGAAAAAGAATGATTAAAAATTACAAGACCTGAGGTTATGAGAAAAAGAGGAAAGTCATTCCCCTTCCTTCAAATCAACGGTGAACTGCAGCATCACTCTAAGCCTCAAGCACAATCAACACTAAAAAAAAATCACAAGATCTTTTTAGTGACTCACATCAAGGAGTACTTTCTAGACTGCAAAACCCTGAGGTAAGTACGTAGAAAAGGAGAGGCATGTTAACTGTGGCTCCTTTTGTAATTGCTACTGCTAACTGACTGCAGAAAATGTATTAAGGAGGGTTTGTGGTATAGAGGATGGCTGAAAATGGAAGCGATGAATATTTTATACAGTAAAAGTATCATAAAGAGATTTCAGAGGATGGACAAAACATGCAAGCAAAAATGCAACTGTGGCCACTGTCAAAATCTATTTAAGAATCTATCTAAGAGCTGAATTTGTACCTGCTGAATAGTGTCATGGAGTTCAGTGGCATTTTTTTCAGACTAAGACAGACAAAGAATATAAGATTTTAGTCGTAAAATTAATAGCTGTGTTTACAAGCCCTTTAAGATGTCGCCTATTTTTACTCAGTGAATCATTGCCTGTCTTTATAAAGTATATTTCATTAATCTTCACAATGCACACAAATCTCAGTGGGGTTGCTCTGTTTACATACCAAATCTGAAGTTCTAAGCCCAAACTATTTGTCACAGTATCCAACTTTAATAAAATGTCTATTTATTGGAAGATGCCATTTTCTTCCATTCTCTTAAATCACAACAACTGATTCTTGTCAAATTGTTCCCCTCCCTTTTCCCCTCCCCAGAAGAAAACAGTAAGACTTATAGAGAGGAAAATCCACTCCCATGCAAAATTATGCAATACTAAAAATTGGCTTTATCTTCCAGCTGAACTTCATCTAAGGTCAAGTGAAATGAAACTTCATCTGCAGGGAGATATTAGAGAAGTTAATACATCAGTTGTTTTGGTTTTAAGAACACAGTCATTGTGATTTGCAATCAGCCCAGATTAAAAGATCCAGTGGTAACAGAGTGCAGATCTGTGTTCGTGAAGTGTCTGCAAATCTCTTCATGAGTTTAATGGAACAAGCAAAATCTCCTTTAAAATAGTCTTCTTAGGATCATTTGCCAGAAATAAGTCAGACCCTCCAAGTACTTATACAAAATGTGACTTTCACAAGCAGGCAAGAGCCTGGGATGTGAACCACTTACTTCCGCTGAGGAGCAATTGCCTCTGTCAACAAACTCTTCACCTTGTGGGACTATTCACATATGAAATACATTTACCTGCTTTAGTGTTTATAGGATGGTATCTTCAGCTTGCAGATTGCACCTGCACTAACAGATTCACATGGACAGTGCCACAGCCTTCTGTGCTTCCTCTTTTGAAATATGAGGCTGTATCCTAACATCTGAGCGATAACCTCAAGCACTGAGATTAACAAAGTGCAGAGATCAAAGCTTTGCTGCCTGCCCTCCTCAGTATCCAGCCCTAAGAAACGTGCCAGGCCTCTCACATTTGGCTCTTTCTGGCACAGAATACACATTCCCACAAAGAGTTTAATATCCAGTATCTGACTCCCAATTTTAATTTCACCTCAACTCATTGTATCTAAAAAATGAAGTATAGAAAGAAATTACTAAGTATTTTTGAAAATTTTAGGCCAGGAACTCCAAACAAAAGCATGCTCTGTCCTCACCTTGTAAAATATTTCTGAGTTTCTAAACAAGCTTCATGCCTTCACACAGCTGGTAAATGTTTGCTTAAAAATATATTCAAACAATCTTCTTGCAAAGGATTTGTAACATATAGACTTGAGCTTCATTTTGGAAGGTTCATTTACATAGCACATACATGGGTTTTAAAAAGCTGCCTTTTATTTATTCTAAACTTTCCAATTACCAGTTTGTTTATACCAACCACCACAAGGAGGTCTTAGAGAGGTCACTCAAGAAATAATATATTTCTCTATCTCCTTTCCCAACTACATTCATGGAGCCAAAGCTCACTTCCTTCCATGAATAATCCTAGTGTCCTGGTATTATTCAACCTGTAATCTGCTAATAAGCAAGAATAAAATATTAGCAACTTTAAATAATAACAAGGATAAACACTGAAGTGTTGTGCAGTCATATTGCACCATTATTTTTAGACAATCTGTTTTCAGTGGAGACCGCCACAAATGGGTTGCAAGCAGTGCATGGCTCATACCTGTCCTACACACATTTGCAGTCATTCTAGGCTTCTAATATTTATGGCATTCAGGAAAAGAGACGTGTTCCCCATGAGAGCTGGAGGCAAACAGCATCCCAAAAAAGGAAGAGAAAACAATACGCTGAATCCATCAAAGTTTGTTACTTCATAGTCTTTTCACAGCCAAATAAACATTTTACAGCTGGAGGGCTGCATTAGCCAAAATAACAAACGTCCTGAAACCTGCTAGGGATTTCAGATTAGCCTGCCCAATGAAAGAGTTTGATCCCGTGCTTTATATATCTGACATGTGCATGGACAGAGGCAAGTATGTAGTGTACAGGTCCTGAAGAATAATTACGCAAAACTTGTGGGTTTTTGTTTTGTTTTTTAAACAGGATTAGCTGAGTTTGGGGGGAGACTTGTTCTGGGTTTACTTTTTTAAGCAGGTTGTGGCCAAGCCTGCTGGAACGTATTACAATCCTCTGTGGCATTAAAAGTGATTGCTGACCTTTCAAAGAGCTTCAGATGGTCAGCTTTGACTGGTAGATTCAAACAGCACCCACTTTAACAGCGTTCACCTGGGACATTCTCTTTCAGTCCTTTGCACAACCCTGATTTTTTGGCCAATCATCAGATGTCTTAGGGATGGTTCCTTCGAATACTGCCATCAGCTGGCAAATTCCAACATTTCTCCTTCACAGCTTTTTGCTTTTCCCCTCCATCTCTAGAACAAGCTGACTGTAGTCAAAGCTAGTTTGGGCAGGTGGGTCATGCTTCTAGCTGAGCAGTTTGACAGTTGTACAAGATGCTATCTAATCGCTGTACCTTGGCGAGAAAAAGCTGTTTCTTGAGACAAATTTGCCCAGCCAGCCATTTGAAGAGATCAGAAGCAAGACCTGAATTCTGCCAACGGTTAGAAGGGAAATCCCTGATATACATCCAAAGAAACTGATGCTGGAGGCTTGAAAGATTTAGAGCAGGTCACTGGAGATGTCAAAATCTGGGATGTCTTCAATAACTGAACGTTTGCAACAGACTTCCTCCAAGCTTTGCTTGGTTGCGTGGGAGACCACACAGTAATTGAACAGCTACAACACTTCACGCTATACTGCAGTACCAGGTCCTCTGAATTATTTCTGTTCATCAGTGAAGCTGAACTCACCTGGCAAAGACCGTGCATCACCATGGACAGAGCAGAGAGAGAACAGAGAAGTCAGTCTGACTTCGGACAGGCAAACTGGTAGAAACTATGACTAAAATAGCATAATCACAAGCACAACAGCTGTAACACATGGCATCCTAGAAAAAGTGAATGCCTTGTTTACATCTGTAACACAACTCATCGTAGAAAAAATGAATGCCTTGTTTGCCTTAGTCTTCACTGACAAGGCTTCCCAGGTCTCTGCAGGGTTCAAGGAGGGACAAGACCTACCAGCAGCACACAAGGGATTACTTAAACAGTTGTGGCCTACACAGGCCCACAGAACCAGAAAGGCTGCACCCAAAAATGCAAGCATGCCCAGGGCTGATAGCATTACAAGGCTGCTCTCTGTCAGCTTTGAAAGGAGGTGGAGACCCAGAGAGGCCCACTATGACTGAAGAAGGACAACAGGACCATCCAGGACAGTACGGTCAGTCAGACTCACTTTGGTCATCTCAAAACTATTTCTGGGCACATGAAGGAGAAGGAGACTGGCAACAGGCAGCATGGATTCACCAAGGGTAAATCATCCCTGACTAGCCTGCCTGCCTTCTTCAATAAAGTGACTGGTTTTGCAGACAAGGAGAAGAGCAGCGGATGTTATTTAGGCTGATTTTAGCAGGGTTTTCAACGCTGTCTCACACAATAGTCTCATACCCATGAGCAGCTCTGCTGAAAAGGCCCAGGGGCATGGCAGACACCAAGCTGAGCACAAACCAGCAGCATGCCTAGCAGCAAGGAAAGCCAGCAGCACCTTGAGCTATTTGAACAGGAATGTAGCCTATAGACTGAGGGAAGTGATTATTGCCCCCTATTCAAAATTCCTTAGACCACATCTAGAGAGATACCACATCTATTTTTGCCCCATCTCCCAGTAAAGGCCATGAATAAATGAGCAAGTTGTGCAGAGGGCCATCGAGATCATCAGGGGCTGAAGCTCCTGTCCTGAGAGAGGCCAGGGGAGCAGGGCCTGTTCAGCCTGGAGAGGGGCATGGGGCTGCATCACGGGACTGACAGCAGCCAGCCAGCAGCTCTGGGGACGTTTTTGAGAAGAAGTTATGCTCTTCACAGTGCTGCATAGGCTGGAGGATGACAGGCAATGGCATAAATTTAAAGAGGGGTTCAAATGGATATAAAAAGGTTTCCCTCATGAGGACAGTCAAGTAGTGGAGCAGGCTGCCCAGAGAGGCTGCACAGTCTCAGCCCATGGAGGTTTTCAATTTTTGACTGGCTAAAGCCCAGATCAACCTGGGCTAGCTGCAGAGCTGCCCCTGCTTGGGCTAGAGGCCTCCTGAAGTCCCCTTCAACCTGAATTATTCTGCGATTTTAAGAAACATGTTTACAAATTTCCTGGATTCTTTTGGAGGATTCAAAGAAGGGTGAACAGTCAATACAATATTTCCAAAGTGGCTTTGAAATTCTTGAACAGTGGTGTGGTTGTTTTGGTTTTTGTCATTTTTGTTTTTGAAAGCTAGTTTCTTAAGAATTGTTGGTGAAAGGCAACTGTATCTCAAGAAGAAACCCTCTTGTGAGTCAGTAATAGTTGACAAGATAGGAAATCAAGGCTAAGGAGCTTACAGTGGAGTGAGGCTGCCAGTGGTGTGCCAGAGATCTATGATAGGACTTGGACTACTCAGTGTATTCATAAATGGTCTGGAAAAGAGATAAATAACAAGATGACATTTGCTGCCAAGATGAATTTCTTCAGGACACTTGTACCAAAAACAGCCTGCAAAGAGTTGCAGAAGCATGTTGCAGTATTGAATCACTTAGGGAAGAAAAAGAAAAAAAGAAAAAAGAAGTTCTCTGTCAGCCAGCAATGTATTGCACATGAAAGAAAACAACTCATGCTATACATAACAAATAAAGGGCTCTAAATTAAAGATTTCAGCTCAGGAGACAAATTTCTGAGCTTGTTGACAGTAGTCCCAGTAAGGAATGCTTATGCTATCGTAAGAAAAAGAGCAAACAAAGTTAAGAAAGATTGGTCAAAAAAACAAAAGTAATCCGCATCACTATGTCACTGTCCATGGTGTACGTTCAACACATAGGGCCACACTAACAAGGGGCAGATTTCGTCACCCTTTTCACAAAGGATACAGAATTAGAAGATATAAATGAACAAATATGATAGACTTAGACCTTTCCATCAGGAGACAGGCTGATAAGGTCATATGATAAAGGGTTATAAAGAACATGATAACATATAATTGATATGATAAAGGGTTATTCAAGAACAACCTACTAGAAGTTAGGACAGAATCAACAAAATCAACATGTCAAATCCAAACAGAAGTATTTGATTGATTTGAAGATAGTTTGCTTTCCTTCTCCTCCAAGACACTACCACGTATTCATCATGGCTACTTCCTGAGGTTGCCAAAACAGACGTCACACATCAACTGAGAGTTCCTCATGAAGCACACATGTGGGAAAGTTTGCATGCTTTTGCTGCATTATGGAACTCATTGCCACAGGAAGTTGTGCGGGCCAAAGTTGGGAATGTGGCAAAAAAAAAAAAAAAAAGGTTAGATAAATTCATGAGGGATAGATCCTTCTATTAGACACCAGTGGACAAAACCACCTTCTGCTTGGGAAGTTCCTACTGTGAGAGGCTGAAAAGACAGGCTTGGGGAAGGGTCATTCTATCCATGCCTTTCCATAGGCACCTGCTGCTATCCAGGGTCTGTCAACGACACGGGGCAAGAAGCAGCTTTACTCTGAACACTTCTATATTCCTACTTGCCCAGCTCTCTGATTCAGAAACCTAAAGTTTGCTTTTTAATTCCTGAACCAGTGTCTCATTGAGCAAAGAGTGAAAGGAGATGCATGCTAAAGGCGCAAAGCTTCCGAGAAAGGTGCACTGTAACTCTGAGAAAAGCTTACATCATATATAAGTCATCTGGCTAATTCCTAAAAGTCATCTGCTGGTGAAATAAACAAAGCACAAACTTTCCCAGATGTGTGCTTCATGAGGAATTCTCAGTCAACATATGATTTATGACTTGGCATCCTCAGAAAACACAAAATCATGATTCAGAGATGAAATGTAGATGTGGAATTGCTATGGAAGGAGACAGAAAGGGTTTATTCAGAGATCAGTTCCAACTCTTGTATTTGTAAGCTTTTTCACTGCTTGCAAATGTTGCACTGGACAACTGTTCTTCCTTTAATAGTAAGAAGATTAAGGCTCAGTGTTCAGATTCTCTTCATTTTCCGCAAATGCAGGGTGAGCAATTGCATTTTTGCACCATGCTTCTCCACAAAAGAGGACAGGCAAGTTGTCCCATTGGACTTCTGCTGGAGACAAGTTTGCCATGCAAGTAGCAAGACTACCCCTACAGAAAGCAACCATATTGATTTCTAGCTTGCTTATCACTAGAATCTCCTTCTGAATCACAGACAACCAACTTCATGGAGACCCAGAGCACTGAAAAAATAAAAAAGAATAATAAAAAAAGAATCTATAACAACTAAAACTAAAGAAGATGGGAAAAGGCACACTGGGAATTTCATTCAGTCAATCATCCCCAGTACAAAACAAAACAAAGTCTATCAGGAGCGGGGAGGAAAGCAATGGGGAGAGAAAAACAGCAGAAATGCAAGTGAAAATAGAATGACAAGCAATGAACAGTGCCAATGTGAAGTATATATATCTTCCACAGATATTTTGGCAACCTTGGCTAAATGACGATTTAGCCTAGCATCCATCCTTCCCAGCTCATCTGCTTGTTAAAGATGTCAGTTCCCTTGCACTGCCTACGGGGGTATTTTGACAGAAACGTCACCAAGGACTCATTGGTGTTGTTTTAACTTGGCATCATTGATGTCTTCGCTTTGTTTCTGAATCTCTTCTTCCAGCTGTATTTCTCTCTCTCCCCCCCTTCCTATGACACGCTCGATGGCTCAATAGACTCTGCCCGAATGAGATGGCTTCCTCATTTGTAAAACTTTCATTGGAAATAAAGATTTCCTGTAGAACCACGCGGGTCTCCCGTAACACATGCACGGAAAAAAGGGTTTTAATCATTTTAGATAGGAGCAGTGTCACACAGACTAAACACTGACCAAAGAACAAATGAGGATAATACGATGGAGAAAATATATAAAGCCTTAGATATGTTCAGTAAAGTGATGTTTAATCCAATTGAGTTAAATATGTTTTAAGCAGTGCATTAAGGATTCAAAGGTGATGTCAGACAACAGAGAATGGGGGAAAAAAATAGAAAGATTGGAAAAGTGGGAAGAATACGATAAGGGAATTGCAGCCTAGAAAAATTTAGACTACTTTAACAGAGAAAAGCAAACAATCCAAATTTATTCACTGGTGGAATGCTGCTAGGAAAGGAGAATGGTCCTGGAGTACTGACAACTAGGAAACAGCACCCCAGCAGCCAAGGGGCTGCACACCCGCATGAGGGAGAGGTTGGCCCTTTGAGTGGTTAAGTGGGAGAGGTACTGCACAGAAATAGGGTAACTTCTAGAACTTGTAATATAACCTCAGCCTACTAGGAAAAGCCAGGCACAGTGAAATCACGCGTTCAGTGGGACCCAAGAGAATACTCAACGAATGCAAAAATAGCTGCTGCTACTTATTAACTGCCTCTTTGGCATCCTCAGGTCAACGGGGAACTCCATAAGCAACCTCACTCATGGAAACTACTCAGAAATATCCTGATGTACTCCCTCGTGGGTACTGTTTCTTCCCCAGGGCCCACTCCACGCATGACCAGTTATTTCAGCTGATTTTGAGGTGGGCCAGAGAGAGAACCAGGTTCAGACTGCCTGCATGGCAGACTCCATCCCTAGGCACACCTCTCGGGAACCCACCGTTGGGATTGAACCTGTCCTGAGGAGTGACTGCACAAAATTTGAGGTGGACCATCCAAGCTGACTAGCTGGAAGGAAGAAAGAACAAAAGCTGTTAAACTCAGCAACAGAAAGTGCCCAGAGAATGAAAACTCGGTACAAAAGGAACTACATGAGTAAGGAGATGAGAATAAGGAGAACTTAACCAGAAGAGTCAAGGAGATTTCTTGGGCTGGGAAAAAAAAAAATATATATATATATATTGAAAGAGAAGCCCACAATTTGAGTCATTTTTATACCAAAACTGTTTAAAATAAAAAAGTGCTTGGAGGACAAGGGACAGAATGACAAAGTAGGCCTTTCCCGATGGCTGCTAAAAGTTGGTTTCACTTCAGTTCTACCGGTGTAGTTTTCCTGGCCTAACAGCACTGCAGCAGTGCGAACAGAGCGATCCCGGAGGTCTCAGCCTCGCAGAGCACTCACAAACAAGCTGCGTTTCCAGCCGCCAAGTAGTTCCCCACGAGGTCCGTGGGACTACTCATACATACTAAAGACTTCCAGTTGGAAATGATGGATACACAACATTTTCAGTCTTTGCTGTGGCACTGAGAAGTTAGCTGTGAATAACTATCTCCATCCCAGAGCACAGCCAGCCACCCTTCCTTCATTAGTATTATTTGCATTACCAGGTCAGAATTGAGTCTTGAGTACTTGGGTATATTTCTACTCCTATTATCCTGCCCATCTTCCTTGAAAAAAAAAACAACAAACACTTATGACAGTGTCTTCAGCTATATCTGAAGAGACATTGTATGAACTAGAGGCAGCTGAGACAGCTCCACAGACTTCTCAGCCCCATCCGTCTTCCCCCTCACCCATGTTTAGTTCCATCTTTTCACTTTAACTAGCAACTCTATTTTTTTTAAATAAAACAGAATATCCATCATCTTTGCAATATTTTCTTTAGAATATTTGATTTTTGTTCCCTACCTAATCACAAGGCAGTATGCATTCTTAAATCATCCAGGCAAAATAATTACAAAAATAATCCAGCCAAGTGTAATCAAACTGCAGGGTTCTTTATTTTCCTGGCCTCTTAATTTAATTTCACATCCTGTGGTCTTAAAGAAATATTGGGATATCATCTTGTTATTGTTTAGGTTATGTGCCTGTAAAAATGAGGAATAATTGGTTCTCTTCTTACTCACTGCCACGCAGAAAACTCATATACCAGATAGAATATTTTTTGGAGTAAAGACTCGGGGATAAATCTCACAAATGAGCACAAGATAGATTCTTAGCTCCCATTTTCATAGGTAAAAATCAAACGGAAGGGTAGTATTTCCTATCCAGCTGTAAAGGAAGAGGAACCCTTGTTCGATTGTTTGGTTTTGAGTACTATTTTGTAAAGACTGGAACTGCTTTGATAAAATCTTTTGTTTATAAACTTTTTCAACACATGATACGGATTCTGAAGTGATTTTTGTCATTTTACCCATGAGAATAGTCACAGCACAAAAAGCTAAATACAGTCGCAAACTTATGCTTGTGTCTTGGGTAAATACTGAAAATTCTTTGTTGTATGGATGACTTGAGCAATACTAAGACCTCAGAAAAGGAACATATTGATAACGAATACAGGTAGTCTCTTCCCAGATTCATTATTTTTCACTTGACGAAATCAATCATATGAGGTTAATGGAGCAGATATACATAGCTCTATCCAAACCTCCATAGTTAACATCTGTTCGAGGAGACTAACTAGCTGATGGCTTCTGTGTGTTAATAACCTAAGAGACCATCACAGCTCAGTACTAAATATTTTTTTAAATGCCTACAAACCCATTAAAATCAATAGCAATTAAACCAAAACACTGCCGTACCACAGCAACAACAAACATGAAGGGGCATAGTCCTCTCTCTGCAGCCAGGAAGCTTGGGTGGAAGAGCTCTTGGTTTCTCCAGCATCGCCACATCTCAAGACCTGCTGCCCACAACGGCGAGCTGGAGAACCCCAGGGACAACCCCAGACAAGGAGCAGAGTGCCCACAGAGAGCACAGCTACTGCAGCTCTAACCTGCCTTACATCAGCTCTACTATAAAAACATGAAAAGGGAATTCATACACACACACGCTTGCTCTAAATCGGGTATGGTGAGGAATCTTTGTGTCATTCAGACTTGCACATTCTTTTCACAAAGGTCTGAAGCCTCTTGTTTTCTCAATTTTCTTGATCAGAAAGTACCAAAATATTCTGAGCTCTTTTGGATATTATTTTTTTTCTACCCCAAAAGAAATGGTTACAGCTTGAAAAGGAATCTAATTTTTAAGCCTAATGCTTAAAAGCACTCTATCTTACATCTGAAGTAATGGTTGATTCCATTTTTGGATTTATTCATTTTTTCTTGTAAGCTACTGCAGTGACGAGAGCTTTTCTTGAATTCCAAAAAGAAAACTAGACTGAGTCACTGCATACAAGCATCCTCGGCTTATAGAAACAACGTTTTCCTTACAAAATACGTTGTTTTTAAATCAAGGGATACAGGACAGGACCTTAGATTCAGCATTCCAAGCATCGGCTAATGAACTTGCTAAAGTTAAGTTGCAATAATCATATTCTCCATGGGGTTTTGGCTGTCGCTATAGTCACCTTCTTTCCTTCAAAATATGCTTTTCATTGTTCTACTGCCCTTTTTCCAATTGCTCTGCAGCCAAGTTCTTGGAAAGCAATCACGCTTCTTGTTTAGGATTTATTGCTAGTCTTTTGCCAATAAGGACACGCACAAATCTCTCCTGTGATCATCCTGCAAAAGCAAGCTAAAAATACAGCAATATAAAAACAGGCACATTTTGCATGTTAAATGGCATCAGTGTGCAGTCATCAAAAATTTTTGAGATATATATAAAAGAAGGTTGACCCTTTTGGCTAGGCTGATCAAAGGTTCTGCTTGGGTGCCATAAATAAGTTTATTTTAGAATCCCAGTCTTCTCAGAAAGGAAAAAAATGTATTTTTATTGTGTTTTAGTAGTTGCAACATTTTTTCCTTTTATCGGGTTTACACAGTGAAGTTTGTGTTTTAGAAATTTAAGGTCTGAGGAAAATAATAGTTTATCTTCCAAACCGGCTGCCTTAAGACTAATAACCATGATGACTAATGCCGTTATCGCTAAAACTTTAAAGTGGTGAAAACTGGTCATTTGTTTGGTTTTTACAAGATTGTAAAGGATCTTGCTATTTCAAGTTGTATCTCGGTTTTGAAATGTGTTTCAGGTTGTCCAAGAAAATTCACGTGTGGAGCAGCAGCAGATTATATGAGGGAAGACTGATCTTATAGCTCGGAAATAATGGCTCATGACTAAGAGTATCTGGGAAATCACCATGCCTTGGCCACGCTTATCTGACCATATTGCTTGTTTTCCATACAAACATTCTGGTGTAATCATCAGCCTACTTGAAAGACTTTTATCAGCTTACTGCTTTTGACAGGCAGGGGTAGAGTCAGGAGTGTAGGGGTCTGTTTTAAATCTTCTCTGTGTTAAGACTGTTAAAGTTCCTCTGAAATTTGGGAAGAGTTGGTCCTCGGCCCCTCCATGACCCTTCTCCTTGGTTCTGATGTGGTCCTCTGTTAAACAGCCTGAAGTTGGGAAGATGAATCGGGACTCATTCATGGACCTGGATTCCCTTTCAGCAGCTTGGTGTTTTCCAGTTCCTAATGGCTAGGTGATTCTGTGGTTCAGACGTGATCGCTGAGGCTCAGAAACAGGAGGGCTAATGAAAAGATCCAGATAAATGTTTCACCACTTCATAATGTGGGGTTCTTACTCAACCTGAAATGACTGCGATTGTTATTATTCTGCTGTTCTTTTTATGATTCTCATCTTTCTTGTCTTTTCTTCTCTGCTTACTCTTTTCCCCAGGCAATAAGAGATGGTCCCAAATACCTATTTGGTTCCTATAATTAAACCAGATGTATTTTCTATTCAGTCCGAAAAGGGACTGGCCATTTGTGCAACAGGATTTTGCATACAAGAAGAAAGAAATGATCATTGAGGAAACAACATAAATTCATTCCTAATAAATTATAAATGAACTTTGAAATGCAATAAAACTCAATTTTTTTCTATGCTCAGCCTGGTAGACCTCTGAGTACAAATAACTCATGTGATTTTATCTCAAACTTTATATTCTGCAAGCAGATGATGATTTCCTGAAATTCATTCTCTGCTTGAAATTATTCAGCGAAATACATTTTTGTATGTGAATTGCATTTACTTTTTTTGTTGCTCTAATAAGATTACTCATGTATCACAAGGCATCAGTTAATTCTGGGTGTGCTTCTCATTGTAATCATCAGGATTCTGGTACGAGTATTTGTATAAAGTTATAAAACTTGCTTCCCAGTATTTCAGCAAAGAAATCCACTTTGCATCAGTGGTTGCTGTAATAAAATTTGGTCACAAAGGAATTTACACAAGGGACCCCAGAAAAGCCGCTTGCAGGGCCAAAGCAAACGAGTTGCAAAATTTAAACCAATATTTGCTAGAAAATGTTTGTGATGGTCACTCAGCCCTACTCCTGAGGCCCTTACAAAAGTCCTTACTGCTGAAATTAACATTGCAGATCTTCCTAAACTGTGCTCTGAAACTAATCTGAAATTTATTATTTTTTTTTTTTTGATGCTGGTATTGGGTTTGTGCTCCCCTTTGCAATTGTGGTAAGACTTCTGCTTTTACTAATGGCTGCAGAATGGATCCCATTATTTCGCTACCTCCAACATCAAATACCACATCGCAGGCACCAACAACCACCTAACTGAGCTAACGTAGCTTCTACTTTTGACTTCACAAGTGCAAACACACATTCATGTGCTTGGCTGCGGCTACGTGTTCACCTAGCTAAATCTATCTACGGAGCCTGCAGGACCTGGAACAAGCATATTCTTAGGTACCATAATCCCCAATCTACTAATTTGGTTTTACTCTTGGTCTTCAACACGCTGTCCATCTTCTCCATCTGTAAGGACATCCACTGACATTATTCCCTGCAAATTTTAAAAACACTTTACTCGCAGCAGCTTGCATGCAATGAAAACTAAAAATCTGGAAACAGGGATAACAACTGTGGCTTTGTGATGTCAGGTACACAATGGTTCATCCATTCTTGCTTTCAGAAAAATTCAGCTCCCCCCCAGAAAAATAAAATAAAAAAATAAATAAAAGCTTTATATATAAATAAGCACCAGGCCTCAGTCATTGTTGGAACTTCATGCAGAGTTAAAAGAAGTGTTGGAGAATAGTTTGGAGTAAGCCCTGATAAAGCTCTGCCATTTGGATTGGAGCGTTAGCTTCCCTAATACGACTTAACACGATAAACAGCATTGCCGTTACCATCTTGCTGAGGACGGTAGAAAAGGACCATAAAACTGAGTGGCATATTCAAAATTCCTTGCAAAATATTGGCTCACAGAAAACAACAAACAATAACTGTAATTAATACCAGTCCTTTAAAGTATCCCTGAAGTCTTCTGAAATCTAACCCAGTACTGCACTGCTGGTAGCAGCGACTGCATCCTGAATGGTATTGGAAATGACAACAGAAATTCGCAATTCTCCAGGAAAAGACAGAGTTGTAACGCACCGGTCTGATCAACAGAAAAATACCTTTGCCCTTATTATTTAGATTTTTTTTTTCCTGGAGAATCGCGGGACTTTACTCTTTAGCTAAGCCTCGCAAGTTCAACACCCCCTGAGTTATATAAACATTATTTTACAATTTGAGCTATTTTTCCCAGCGAAGGGATCGCTCCAGGGGAGGACTGTTTCAATGACCTCCTGTAGCAAGCCAACGTTGCATTTCTCCTGCTTCCACGGCTTCGGCGGGACCAAGCCCGAGGTGCACCCAGGCGGCCCCGGCCTCGCCAACCCCAGCACCCCAGTGACAAATCCCGGCCGCGGGTTGCACCGCACCTACAGCTGCCCCTACCAGCGGGCGGTTCCAGGAGACAACAAGTTGCACCAGAGGCTTGAGATGTGTTATTTGAAAGGGTAAAGGACGTGAGGGTTGGTGCTGGGGGGGGGGGAAAACAAGCCAGGAAAGAAAAACCCCACCGGCAGCGAGCGCTCGCATCCTTGGCAGCGATGCTGCGGCCGTGAGATGCTGGTGCGCGGCGCCCACCCTGCGGCGGGGGGGTGCTGCCGGCATGGCCCCCCCCAAGGAGCAGCGGGGGGACACCCTCGCCCCCTTTGCTGGGGGAGGAAAGGAAAAGCGGAGAGGGGAGAAAACCGCCCCGCAGGGCTGCCGGCCGTCACCGGGCTTTTCGTGCTTTTTTTTTGGGGGGGGGATGCTCGGGGAGTGGGGGGGGGGGAATGCTCTGGGGTGGGGGAACAAGGGGGGATGCTTTGGGGGGAATAAGGGGGGATGCTTGGGAGGGAATAAGGGGGGATGCTCGGGGTGGGGGGAACGGGGGGGATGCTCGGGGGGGAGCTGGGGGAGATGCTCCTGGGGGGGGATGCTCCCCGGAGGGGGAGTTCCCAAGGGCCACGGAGCGGCTTCTCCTCGCCGGCAGCTCCGGGCACCCCTCGCCCCCTGCCGGGGACCCCCCGGGGGGCTGAGCCCCGGCTGGGAGCAGGAGCGGGCTGGGGCCAAACGCGGCCCGGCGGTCGCCCCCCGTAACGCCGCCGCCTGAGGCGGGGAGCGCCCGCTCGGAAGCGCTGCGGTCCTGCCGCTGTCCCCGCGCTGTCCCCGAGCTATTTGCGGCTCCGCCGAGCCCTCCTGAATGAATGCATCCGCAGCTGACCTTTAACAATAGGCGCTGAAATAGCACAATCTGCGGGACCGGCTCGGGGGGGGTGGGGGGGTGGGGGGGGGCTGTGCAGCGGGAAGGAAGAGATGGGTGAATATTGTAATCGCGGCGATCTCGTCCGCTTCCTTTCCCAAAGCTCCTCGCGCAGAGGACATGGGGGGGGGGGGGGGATCATCGATGTTCTCCCCCCCGTACCGGGGGCTCAGCCTCACAGAAACCTTTTCCAGCGCCGGCTCTGCCCCGTGCCCCCCCCTCCCCTCCCGAAGCAGCGGGGTAGCGGCGCCGAGGATGCTCGCCCCCCCTCTCCCGGCGCTCTCTCACCTTCCCTGGCTTTCAGCAAGACGGTGTTGGCAACGATGTTTTCCAGCTCCATTGACGAGCTCGGGCAGCGCAGGTCGGCGGCACTGCAGCAGGACGGCGCCGAGGTGCGGAGCCTGCGGGCGCCCACCAGCTCCTGCCCCTAGCGCCTCGTCCCCCCGGGCATGATCCTTCCTCCCTCCCTCCCTCCCTTCCTCCGAGCTCCCCCCGGCGCTCCCCTCTCTCTCCGCTACTCCATCCTCCCCGGCGGGCTGAGGGCTGGGGCGCTCCTGCCTCCCTCCTCCTCCTCCTCCTCCTCCTCCTCCTCCTCCTCCTCCTCCTCCTCCTCCTCCTCCTCCTCCTCCTCCTCCTCCTCCTCCTCCTCCTCCTCCCGGGGGTGGGGCACCGGGAGCGGCCCCGCAGCCCCGCGCAGGCGCCAGCCCCGCAGCCGGTTCGGTGGGGCCGGGGGGTCTCGGGGCACGGACGGACCGGCGGACGGGAGGACGGGAGGACACAGCGCCCGGGGCAGCCCCCGGGGCCGGGGAGCCGCGGGGGGCACCGCGGGGGTGGCCCCGGTGGCGCTGCCCTGGTGCCGGGCGCCACCCAGCGGCTGCGGGGTTTGGGGGGACCCAGCAGCCCCGCCGCGGTGGCCTGGGGTTTTTTTTTTGGGGGGTGGGGGGGGGTTGTTACGGGTTTTTCTTTTGGTGTTTCATCCTGAGCAGGAGCTAGGCTGGTGGGAAGTTTAGGCTGAGCCCCAAATTCCGCCTGCTGTGTGCGTCCGAGGGAGGGATGCTGGTGTTGCTGGCGTTGCGGGGACCGATGGCACGTTCGGCGGGTCGGGCGAAGAAAGAGGGATAAAAGCGACCCGTGGCTCTCACCAACACTCTCCCCCATCAGCCCTGCGTTGATTAAATCCATGCGAAGCAAATCAAATCAAATTAACATGCAGCTTCTTGTAAGCGGAACAGAGGCGCTGCCCCTTCTCCCTCCTCCTGATTGCACCGGTCGCGTTTCTCTCTACGGCCAGGCAGAAGTGGCTCGCAGCAGCAGACTGCTACTGGATGCGCTTTCTGAACGCAGGAAATAAATGATAAATGCGCTTAATGAATAATATCTCGGACATTAGGATCATGTGGCTATAATAAATGCCTCCTGTACCTTAGCAAATGCCCAAGGTTGGAACTTGGGAAGCTACTGTTGCAGCAGGTGCCACTGCTGTGCATAATCTTCCCCATCCTCCCTCCTGTCACTTCAGGAAACGTTCAGGCTCCGGTAGCCATGCCGTGCTGTGGTTACTTTCTTTGTGATGCCAAGTTCCATATAACAGCGGTTGTGCCTGTAAGTACCGGAAGATTTTTCCCTGATTAAATAATTCTTGAGGGAAAAATTGCTTCCTGGAAACCAGAGCCTTAGCACAGAGATGAGGCTCCTGAGGAGTGGCTGCCCTGCATGTTGTTTGAGCACTTCTGTGCAAGGGATGATGCTCACATCTAAAGAGATCAAAAGGAGAGAGGCACTTGTAGACCCTAAGTTCGGGTGGCTAAGCATCTGGAAAGCAGTACGTGCATCTGAGGGCTCTACTGCTCCTCTTGTATCCTATATCTACATCTACATACTTAAGCGCTATGTGCACACAGTTATCTGCAGTGTTGCCCTGTGGAACAGAATTACAACTGTGGAGTGCTGGTGCTGTCCTTTGTGAACGTTTATTTAGTTCCTGAAAGAGTAACTAGTAGAATTATCAGAAGAGTTACAAAAGATCTGCGTGGTGATTGGTAAATCCCACTGAGCTACTCGGTGTTCGTAAACAGCCCAGCTGCGAAGTACTTGGCGCTCCCGGCACCCAAAGGCACGCTTACCCGGTCCCTGCAGAAACAGGAACAGCAACTGAACGAATGTCGTGCTGCTGGCTGGGTGGTTATTTACACCAAGCTGGATGACTTTGCATTGAGGTGGGTGAGGAGCAGTGGAGCAACAAATGTGGCTGAACACAGGGAGTGGAAAGCCGAGCTCTGCTACCGGTGTGAGATTCTGCAAAAACATTTGTTTGAGTTGCACATCTACATGGAGGGCAGCAATTCTGACCTCATTTTTATCAGTAAGAACAATGGAGTGGGTTTTCTTAATGATTCGTATAGCAACTGAGAACATAAAACTTGTTTCCAGTACATCTGAGTCAGTTTGGTGCCCTAGAACATGAAGGAGTTGTGCTCGCTATCACAACGCCTGCTTTGAAAAACAAATCAAGACAACCCATCCTCGCTGCATCCCTTTCCTAATTCAGACTCTAAAGCCTGAATATAGCACTGCTACATGACAGAGCTCTGCTTCAGCACGGGGCTCTGATGGATGGCCCCTTTCACGGACGTGGTTCCCCAGGGACTGCCAGATCAATCGCCCTGCACAGACCTACTTGACCCGAAGTCTGTGTGTTGGTCTCTGCAGAACCCACCAGAGCATTTGGAGCCCTGCCTTATGACTTTCCTATGGCTGTGGGCGTCTTCATTGTCGTGCCACCTGGAACAGCTGGGTCACAAACACAACAACAAAAAATATTAGGAAGAGCGACATTTATTTATATCAATTTTCTCTTACAACGACGACAAAATATTAGAAAGAGATACATTTATTTATATGAATTTTCTCTTACAACAACCCAGGCCTTTAATTTTAGGCCACATCCACACCCAATGTAATGGAGCAGTCAGGTTCTTTGTGAGCGAGGGGAAAAGAAATTCTTCATTATCAGGAAATCCTTGAGTCTCTTCTACTGCTTATCTTATTCTACCGGCTGGTGCAAACTCTGGTGCTGAAATACACAAGGATAGACTCAAAGGCAGCGTGGCAGGTAAGAAACAGGCAGGTCTTTTTTTTTTTTTTTTTCAGGCCTAAAGACCCTGATTCAGTGGTTGTGGGAGCAAAGGGTAAAAAATTGGTTTGAATCACACAGAAGCAGCTAATTTTGGAAGAAAAATTAAAAAGTAAAGGTTACAAAAAAAAACAACCCACGGCTAAACTGAAAGATTTGTTCTCTATGGTGCTTAATGCTTTTGGTTATTCTGCTTTTAAATAAAACATCTTTCATTTGAAGCCATCCGAGAGTGGCTCAGAAAGGCACTTTTTGAGCGGCGAACAGGAGGGCGAAGCCGGGCTGGCAGCCATCTTCCCTCTATGGGAGAAGAGAGGTTTGTAAATGAAACGCCAGCACCGTGCGAGACCCAAATGCATCAGCGCGAGGCGAAGAGGAAGGCAGCAGAGCGGCGGGCGATGGATCGCGAGCGGCTCTGACAGACGAGTCCCCGGCAGGGTGGGCTCCTGCAGCTCCGGCCAGCAGCAGGGCACCACGCACCCAGCTTTATCCTGCCCTCACAGAGCGAACGCTCGGCCGCAGCACAGCCCGCGTGAAAGGTCAGGATAAGATCCCAGGTGAGCCGGTTGCCTGGAAGGGTTTTGCCTTATTCTTATCAGTTGGAAACACGCCCTGACAGGAGCTATCGCCCACATCCACGTTACTACACGTAATTAGCGCTGTAGAGTTTCTTCGTGACCACCTCCGAACGGGGCTGCGTTTGGAATCGGTCCTAAAACTTACCCTACAGAGGGGTACGTGTTGTCACCTCCCGCTGAGATGCTGTATCAGCAGGTGGGAACGTGCAGGCCCACGAGGACGCATCTGCAGGCAGCTGCAACCTTTCGCGGAGCCCTGTGCGTAAGGACAGAGGCTGCCATCTACCAACAGCCGTGGGGTGATGCATCATGTTCTCGAAACCTAACTTTCTGCTTTGCTTTAGGTGAAAATGTCCATGCCTCTGTAGCTTCTCTCCATTTCCAAACCTTTTCTTGCAGTTATCTGTTTCCTCAAAGCAGAGGACAAATGATTCTTACAGCATTTAAGCACATGGAATAAAATAATCTTCTAGAAGAACATAATTTATTTTTTAAACAAGCGTCAAATAAGCAGCACAGAATCTGACATTCAATGGCCCACAAGAGCAGGAGATCTGTTTTAGGATTGTCTTACCCCATTCATCAGGTTCAGAGAGAAGCTACCCTTCCACTAACATTTTGTTGCATTAATGATGATCTTTCAAACGGCTCTTTAAAAACTAACCTCACAAAACAACAATGGTAGCAATATACAAGTAGTATGTAGTAATTTTTTAATCAACAGATCTCAAAGCTTTTGTTTGTTTGTGGTGGTTGTTTTTTTGTTTGTTTGTTTGTTTTTACCAAAAAGGCAAATTTAATTATTCACAGATAGGGAAAAAGGCACTAAGTGAGAGCAGGCAGATAAGTGTCATAACCAAAAATTAAATTTACCTCTCCCGTTATCCATTCAAGTGCTTTAGCCACTGCTCAGCACCTTAAAATGACACAAAATTCTCTGCTAAAGCTTGCTGAAATCCTGGGAAGTCTTTCACAAACTTCAGATGTCTTTGAATTGAATTTAAAGACTCCAGACCTTCCAATAACAACATGCACTGCTGATCTCTCACTGAACCAGTATGAACCAGCAGTCTGCAACTGCAGGATGAAAAGCAAGATTAGGGCCTGTGGTTTCCCTGATCTTATTTTTTTATTTGTTAGTTTTCAATCCCATAGTCTCAGCAACACCGTGCATCCTGATTTCAGGAGTGTACAGTGACACAGCAAAGCAGAAAATCAACAAGCTACTGAGAAAGATGTGCATGTGGTACCGCTTGGTAAATCCATTTGGAACTTCAGATGGCCAGAAGAATCAGGTTTAGCAGCTGCTCCAGTGTGCACCAGAAGTGCTGCTGAGGAAAAGCAACAACTCTTTTGCCAGGTGCGCTTTGCAGAGAAAAAGTCCGCCTTCAAATCCTAGGGATGCCCGGTAAAAAGCAAAATGGAAAATAAACCCCCGTGCTAAATGGCAGTAGTTCAAGTTCTTGCCCAGAAGTCTGGGAAACTGAATTATGCTGCCTTCATAACAAAGCATGAGCAATATTTCCCCACCTGCAAGCCAAGTGTTTAAACAAAGAGTTTTAAACAAATATAACTTTCCAGGGAGAGGGGAAGGACACCATTTTAAAAAATATCAACTGAGAAATTGTGAATAATCATCTGCGGGTGAGACAACCATCCTCAGGAAATCCTAGCAATAGCCTTTTTTTTTTTCTTTTTGCTGCTACAATACAGCTCCCACAGCTGAGGGAAAGGAACTGCTATGGCCCGACCGTATCCTTAACTCAATTTGCTGCCCAGCCTCAGGGGAGCTGCTGCTGGGCGAGTTGATCTGTTGATGCAGAGGAGATGTGCCATTCCAGCAGACGTGAACACAGACGTGCCAATCTGCACGGCTGCTCGAGGAGTCAGCCCAGGTACTGGCTGATGTTTCTTGGCCACTCTTCACCAGTCATTGCCCTGCAGGTGACCCTTGCTCAGCTCCATTGCTCATTTTTCTGCTGGCAGTCCTCACAGAGTCTCAGCAGCGGCCCTAAAATCTCCCTAGACTGTACTGCAGACACAGCTCTCAACAACTGCTCCTGCCCTCTCCATCTGCTGCTTTTCCTGGGGGCTCCCAGGGCTGCAGGCTACAGCACGGCTCACCCGCAGCGCATCTGATGTATTTTCTGACATGGAAATAATTTACTCACTTCCACTTTCAGGCTTTGAGGGTTTTTAAAGCAAGAATGCGCCAAACTTTTAGGTAACAGACATGCAAATAAGCTGAGTAGCTCAGCCAGCTGGCTCCCCTTGTGCAGCCACCTTCCTGACAGAGCCCCTGTCCGGCTGGTACTTTCAAGCAGCCCTGGTTCATCAACAAGAGCCAAAGCTGAACTTCCCTCTCAAACACATTCAGGTTTCCCTTAGTGAAACGCTAATGACAAGAAAGGAACGTGTGAGGTTCCTTAACTCAGAATAAGCTGTTTTAGTGACCACTTGTTCATACCTATGCACACATTCTCTAATGCACTCTCAGGGCTTTGTTAGAAGGTGTTAAGCCTGAAGAGAACAGCTGCAACATCAAAAGCAATGGTGATGTATGCTTGAATGCAAGGAAATTACTGGATGCAGGAAGCAGTTAGACTATCACGCTGGTGGACCTTGTACTGAGATATCCACATCCCTAATTGTCCACATTTTCCTTCCCCCTTTTCTCACCATGGCTATAGGAAGGAACAGTTCATCCTCTACACCGTTGTGCAGAACACCTCCATCTTCATCATCTCCCTTTGGGCACCTCCACCTTCACCACAAGCCCAGACAGCTGCCCAGCACCTCTGTGCCATATGAGTAGATAACGTTATACTCTGCTGGGCAGTTTTTGAGATTACCAGAGCCACATTTCCACCCATTTTTGGCATCAGCTGTATTAATAAATTCAGAAGTGCCACAGAAAGGCACGAGAAAGTGAAACTGGTGTGTCTGTAATGTTAAATGTTCAGAAATGTGCCTGGTGTGCTTTTGGATGACACCAACTAATACTGTCCCAAACAGTTCCTAGGCACATTTGGGAGATAATATTGGTTAAAATCCACTCCTAACAAGTGAGTTGTGCTCAACCTTCCACTTCTGAATGCTCAGAGAGTTGACTTATGGAAGTGACTGGACCATACCAGCTGGATCGGTACCAGGAATAAGTTTTTTAACGTGTTCAGAGCCACAGATGCAGCATCCGTTGAGCTTCCAGGAGCTCGTTGACATTGCTTTGGTTGCCTTTGGCCTTGCCCCCAGCTGCTGATGGCAGATCTAGTACCGCTGGAGGAGCCACACCTCTCCCTAGCTCACAGGGTGGGATCTCCCCTTCATAACAGGCCGTGAATATTTTTAAATACAAGTATTAAAGGAGCAGGCTGGCCGAAGCTCCCACCTTCAGGGAAGCAGAGAGGTCTGCCTGCAACAGGCGCGCTCCCTCCCACAACACACCCACCATTCCTGCGCTGCTTCCACCTGGGCCGGTGGCAGGATTTTATGACTAAACAACTACAATCCGACCACGAGTTCATCAGAGTCGACAGAAAACTTTATTGTTGAAATGTTTTAGCTTGAGCCACGCTTCGCTCTGCACCGCAGAGCCAGGTCCCGGGGCCAGAGCCACCTCAGCCCCTCAGAGGCCGGCGGCGAGCACGGGCACCGTGCCACCCGCTCCTCGCCCTTCCCTGCGCTCTGCCCACCCTTACCCCACCCCGACGCCCCCCGGGCCGTGCAGCCAGCATGGGGACACCTCCTCCCGCCGCGGGGCTGGCACCGCCCGTGTCCCTCCTCCCCCGGTCCCTCCTTCCCCGGCCCCTTCCCCGCCCGCCGCCGCGCACAAGATGGCCGCCGCGCTGGGGAGGCTCCTGCGGAGCGCGGTGAGTGCGCGGCCGCCCGGCTCCCCCCCCGCCCGCGCTGCCTCCCCGCCGCCTCTCACCCCCCGTGTGTCCCCTCACAGGTGCCCGCCGCCGGGAGGAGGCTGCCGGGCCGGCCCCAGCTCCTCGCCCGCCGCCAGCTCAGCCTGGGTAAGCGCAGGGCGCCCCGCGGGACCCCCGGGCACGGTGGCCCGGCTGTGCCCGGCTCGGCTCGGCTCGGCCCGGCCCGGCTGCGAGCAGCCTCCGTGGTTTTCTGTCCCCTCAGGCGCCTCCCGGCTGGCTCCGGCGGTTACGCAGCACGCCCCGTTTTTTAAAGGCACGGCTGTCGTCCACGGGGAGTTCAAGGAGCTGAGCCTGGATGACTTCAAGGGGAAATACCTCGTTCTCTTCTTCTACCCGCTGGATTTGTGAGTGCCGGGGGGTAAAATAAGCCTCTGGGTGCTCCCCTGGCGCTTGTGACTGAAGGAGCGTTGCTGAAGGTCACCAGAAGTGCTGCGGCTCTTTGCTGTCTGCAGTGTTTGTTTCTACCGTACCCGGGCTGGTTTTGCAAAGCAAATCTGTCTGGTTTTCATATGATTGATAAGGCTTGGGGGCAAACGGCCATCCATCATGTGCTAAAACAACAGACCTGGTGGTTGGAGAGCATCTTTGAGCTGCGGGGTGTGCTTCAGGGGGTAAACGGGGCCTTGGTGGTGTCAAATCCCGGGGGTGAGAGCATTGCCTTGTGGCGCGGGGTCACGGTGTGCCCTCCAGCTCCTGAGTGAGAGGTGGGTGGACGAGGCTGACCCCGTCCTGAAGAGATGAATCCTCCTGGACAGAGCATCCCGGCCGTTCTGCCGAACTGTGGTGCATGTGGGCACGTGGGGAGGGTTTAACCTGCAGTGCTTTCTCTTCCAAGCGTAAATATCTCTGCCTAGAACTGGTAGTTGAAAACTGGTGCACCAGCTAGGTGTCCCCTGCAGTGGCTTGAGTCTCAGTGAAGCTAAGCAGAAAACACGGTCAAAGTTACCAAGCTAAATAAAATGTGCTGCTGCATTAGTGCCTGGAAACAGATGTGCAAGTGCCTTGTATTAAAAGCTGTCAAAATGCTGCTGAATCATTATAGCTCTTTTTCTGTTCCCATCCAGCACTTTTGTATGCCCTACAGAAATTGTGGCTTTCAGTAATAAAGCAAATGAATTTCGTGATGTGAACTGTGAAGTGGTGGCAGTTTCTGTGGACTCTCATTTTTGTCATCTGGCCTGGATAAATACGCCACGAAAGGTATGAATTGGGCAGCTGTTTGCGGCTTTCTTTGTTGGATTGTTTTCTTTTCATAAGAGCAGTAAACAATTATGCAAACATTGACTTCAATAAATAGACTGCCTATGGTGATATGTTAAGTAACTTCTGCGTTTGATGTAACTCAATTCTGACCTCTACCTTTGTTTTGTCGATCTCTTCCTTAATAATGTGTAGGGTTTTTTTTCATCTTTGTTTTGTTCTCTTGGTAGTTCTGTGGGTTACTTCGTATCTTATACATTTATCTTAAAAGACAAACGTTAAGTGTATATGTCACTGTCCTTAGCTGCTTGTTACAGCTGATGGTTTGTGTGTGATGTCACAGAAAACGAATAGCAGCTGGCTTAGTTGTTAACCAATACATGACAGTGGTAACTTCAGAATGGAAGCAGAAGAACAAGCAGCTTAATGGAGCATTTGTAAGATTTAACTCATTTGCTGAAATGGTTCAACTTCTGAAGTACAAATGGAGGTCTTTAGCTTTCTTCAGAGAAAGGAAGTGATAGAGAAGATGGGCTTTTACTGGAAGGGAGCCCCTTTCACTTGTGTGAAAATGCGTACTTTTGCCATCACAAACCGTCTCGCTAGCTTGGTTAGTTGCAGACAATCAGATCTGACACAGGAGGGTGCTGAAACTCCCGTGTGATCAGTTACTGCCTATGTGGTCATGGGGACAGCAGTCCACAGGGGTGCTCAGCATGGTTGGACTGGGCTGCCTCCAGATGCATGGCTTTTCCTTGGTTATGTAGGAGGGAGGAGTTTCCTCAATTTAGTATGGTTTAGATGAACCAGTCAAGAGTATTTAATCTTCTGCATGCTTTGCTGAAGCTCTAAAATGTGATTATGGACTGCCTTCGTTGCTTTATGTGGAAGTTGTTAAGGGTATGCACACAGAGCAAAGCGTTCTGCAGGGTGGAAAGAATTCCATAATGGTGCAGATGGGAAACTGACACCCAGAGGACTTAAGGCCTTGGTTTCTCCAGCGTCTGCCTTTAAAGCTCTGCGTGTGAGAGCTCCGTTGCAGGCAAGCATTTGCAAGATCAGGGTCTAAGTGACTGAGATTGCACAATGATTCACTGGTGATGCCAGGAATAGAAAAGCTAACAAATGCCAGTCCTGTTTCAAGGATAGAAAGCTTATCTCTCGTGCAGTTCCAGTGTTGCAAAACTCAAAGCTGTCTTGGTTGACTCTCCAAATAGTATTTAAATTGGTTTTGGGGAGAAAGTACCTGCACTGCATACAGAGAGCAGCCTAACTCTGACACGCAGAGCATGGCTGATTGAAGCTTTGTGTTTTGCCTGCTTATAGTATGCAGGTTTCTTTTTCTTCCCCACCATGTTTATCTTGTTTGATTTTTAATACTTAGATATGAGATAGAATTTTTTGTATTCAAAGCTTCGGCATGGGATACAAGCGAAATCTGTCTGAAAATTTCACTGTTTTCACAAGTACCTTTTACCACCAAAATACGCAGTTCTAAAATGCTAAGCAGGTTTTCATGTTCCGAAAAAAACAAGCGAGTGCTTTTTTAAAGAAAAACAACATCAACAAAAAAGCAAAAACCACTCCTTGCACAGTTCCTGTCATGGAGAAAATGGTGTCTGTTGTTAGCATACCTACAGGAACACTGAATCCAGCCTCAAGAAAGAGAGCCCTAAAAAGCATTTGCTAACAAAATGGAATCTTACTCTTTTTTTTTTTTTTTCTAGAGTGGCGGTTTGGGCAAAATGAATATTCCAGTTCTGTCAGACCTCACAAAACAAATCTCCCGTGATTATGGTGTATTGCTAGAGGGACCTGGCATAGCACTAAGGTAATGCATGAGTGCTGGTAATTCTGTTAAGACACTACCCAGTTTAAAACAAAGTGACCTACACTGTCTCTTCCTCCAAGGGGAACTGTACAGGGATCAAAATGAATGCTGTATGCACTTACTCCTGTGGACCTTATGCTGGATCCCCCCCCTTTTTTTTCCCCTCTCATCTGAAGGGAGAAGAGACTACCTTATGTGTGAGAAGTTCCTAAAGCTAGAGGCCACTACAGTCAATTCTGTAGTTACCCAGAATTGAAAAATTGGTTTTTTTTTTACACCATGGAAATGCTAAAAGCAAATAGTGGTCCCTTATATGTATGGGACTGAGTAGGTGTCTGCTAGCGACCTCTGATTCCTGATCTCTCTGGATTAAAAGGTTTATGCTGGCTGTCGTTCCCAAAGCAAGCTTGTACTCTTAGCGTTCAGAGAACTCTAGTTATGTATACTTGACAGAGAAAGGCTTTTCTATGCCACGGAGGGGTGTGGGGGGGAAGTATTTAATTTGGTTTCCTTCCAAGGAAAGAGTGGCAAAAGTCTACAGAAGGCTGCTTAAAATTCTGATGCAGTGCTGATTAACACTAAAGAACAAATTATAGGTTGCCCTAATCTGTGCTGTTTTTTTTTTTTTTCTTCCACCTAAACACAGCAGCTTCTTTGCTAGGAAGGAACTTCAGACATTTGTTTGTTAACAAATTAAATTAATTAGTAGGGTGAAATTGGGACTTTGGTTTCTACAATGGCTTATATATAACAGAAATTAACTTAGTAGCTTAATGCATAAGCAACTCTTCTTTCAGAACCTTTGGCTTTTCATATCAAAAAGACGTGGAAGGGATGGCAGCTATCACCTTTGAAATACAGATGGAATTAGAAGTTCTGCTTTGTTGTATATCTCGCTGTCTTGATTTAATAGTCTTTGTGCGCGTTCCATAATTTCAGAATACCGTAGCAGTTCACTGGCTCTTAGCTTTTGATCACTGCACTAACAAACAGTATATCAAATGGGGTATTGCTGCTCCTCACTCTAGTGTGTGCAGCTAAGAATAACGACCTTGCTGAAATGGTTCATCAGTTTCTTGCGTGTTTGGTCTTGGAAAATGATGTGCATTCCCCAAATTCTTGCTCAATTACAGAGGTCTCTTCATCATCGATCCAAATGGGGTCATCAAGCATCTAAGTATCAACGATCTCCCCGTCGGCCGTAGTGTGGAAGAGACCCTTCGCTTGGTGAAAGCATTCCAGTACGTGGAGACACATGGAGAGGTTTGCCCAGCAAACTGGACTCCAGATTCCCCTACAGTAAGCGTCTGCTAAATATCACTGTTCTAAATATAGACACCGGCATGGTTTTGCATGTCCGAAGGGCTGAGAACCACTCTAATGTGAGGTGCTTGACTGAATCTGATGCTGTTTTCTAAACCTTTTATTGGTTGGACCAATTCAGTCTATTTGCATGATACTAAATATGTGATTTCTGTGAAGAAAGACTCTGACTTTCTTCTAGAAGGCACAGTTTGTATTTAAAACTCTTGACTTGTAGTTCCTACAGGTTGCCTTTGGATTTTTTGCTTACTTAGTGCTCTGCTTGGTGTTTATCAGGAAAAATGTGTTATGTACTTAATTTACAAGTAGGAACGTTCAACCAAGTGCAGAAGCAGAAATAACCCCAGTGTTTTAATAAGCTATGCATGCCTTCTCTTGGATAAAATGTCAAGTCCATAATTTTTGTATCTCGGTTATAGCATATAATAACTATTTTTTTTTTCTTGACAGATCAAGCCCAACCCAGAAGGTTCTAAGGAGTATTTTGAAAAAGTTCATAAATAAACAGTCAAATATGCAGACAAAACTCAATGTCTTCAGCATAGGGTAATGAAGAGAGCAGCTGTGATTGTAGAAAAAATAAGTTCTCATTTTCTCATGTTAAGAAAGAAAAAATAAACGCTGAAATATTTACAGACTCCCTTGTCTTGTTTTAAAAAGAAGGGTAAAAACTAAGGATTTTTTTCCTGCTTTGCAATTTTAAGTTTTACAAATTTCTGTAACCAGCAGTGTTCCTGAGTGTGACAAGTAGAAGAAATACAGTTGCATTCCGCAGTGTGCACTGATGGTTGTGGTGATTTCCATGCCCAATCCCCCTCTCTTTCTCCTCTTTCATTAACTAGCTTTGGACCAGAAAGCTCCCCAGTTACCTTTTCTTGTGAAAAAATGTATTTCTGTACCAGAAGCTTGAAAACACTTGTTGACAATGCAGAAAACAGAGTTTTGATGCAGGGGTTATTTTTAATGGTATTTTTCAGGGGAAGAGATAAATGTAACATGCAAAAATTAAAGTTTGTTTGTACAAATGCAGTGTAACTTGAAATGAATGTAAATATGTGCCATTTCAATCCTGCCTACGGTTGAAGATACAGTGCAGCTACACAGGAGTGTTAACAAGCATCAAGAACTGTAATGTGGATTGGGAGATGTTTAGAAACTTAAGCCCTAATACTGCACTTACTGGAGTTTAGTGACAGTCTTGCTTCGTTTAAAGCCATGTTTAATTGCTTGAACCTGCCTCCAGGAAAACTTAAAGGTCAATTGTTGTACTGCTTGAAAACAATGTATCATCTCTCCAGCTGTGGCATCATCAATAAATCTTAAGATCGACTGGCAGCAGATGCGTTGCATTCCTTTCCTTCCACTTTCCCCTCAAAGATTCTCATTTCCCTGTTCTGTAGAAGTTGGGTAAGCTGCAATACATTGGAAACTTCTGTACCTTTGTTCACAACAAGCAGCTGCCGGCTGCTGCTGCCTCTGTGTGAGCAGGGGGGAGCAGGCCACAGCCAGTCCTGGGTGTTGTGAGCAAAGTGACAGAGCTGCTGGCAGGCTGGGTAAACTGAAACAACGCTGAATGGGTTTGTATTTTTCATCTTCTCCTGTGTGGAGTCAGGGGAAAGGTCAGCATAAGGGAACCACGATGGCAAAGGTGGCTATTTACTGAATTAGCTTTCTAATAGACGTCGATGTTGCAATATACGCGATGGGATGAAAAATCTTGCCTGGCATCGCATGATGCCTGGTGCTGCAGAAGGAAAGGCAGCATTTTAGGTTTCAGTACTCGCGGATACCTTTCAGTACCAGCATTTTAGTTCAGTTTGGTAACAATCCACCCGTGGCTGTGCAGCTTTCAGCAAAGCTGACCTGGGCCTGCTGCATGTGAAGCCAAACCTCTGTGTGGCAGAGGTAACGCTGAGCAATGTGTCAGTGCTTGTGATGCCAACTGCTTGTGCACCTGAAACCCCGGGGGGGCTGGGACACACCATCTAAAAATTATATATATATTTTTTACCCTCTGTATCTCTCTCGTCCGTCACCTTTCTTCATTTCCCCCTCCCGCAGCGCACTCAGGGGAGCCTCAAGCCGCCTGCGTGCTCCCCAGCTCCCCCAGAAGGAGCACCCCTGACAGAAAACAACCCGATGGCGCCCTGCCCGTGCTGCCTGCCCCCCTACCCGCGACCCCACACCTCCCACGAACCCACACCCCACGGCCGGCCCCGGCCCCGGCCCCCGGCGGCGGTGCGGGTCCCACCCGGAGCGTGCCGCAGCCGGACCGGCCCCGGCGGCGCTTTCCGGTGCGGCGGCGCCATGGACACCAACCTGCGGCTGTGGAGGGCGCAGGGCCCGGTGAGGCGCGGGGGGGGAAGGCGGGGGGGTGGCGTGGCCGTGCCCCTGAACCCTGTCTTCTTCAGTCTTTTTTCCAGAGGTTTCTGCTCTGGGCTGACGTCCTAGACCCGCTGCTGCTCTTCGCGTCCCCGGTGAGTGCCCGGCGGGTGAGGGGGGAAACCTCCCGTCTGTGTGACTTTGTCGCGTGTAGCGGTGAAACCCGGGCGTTTCTGGACACCGACGTTTCAGCGATCACGTTTAGAGTCTGTCCGCAGCGTCCACGCTTGAATTAACCCAATTAAGAGCCAGGGAGCCTCCAAAGAGACGAGCACAGAAGGGCAGAGCTGCGGGTGCTGGTGTTAAATTGGCCCTGGGGGGACACCTGAATTGGCCCTGGGGGGACACCTGAATTGGTCCTGGGGGGACCCTTAAATTCCTCCCGCTGCTGCAGGAGCTGTGATCTGGGGCTGCAGCAGCTTTGGAGAAGGCTGGTCCCCATCCCCATCCCCATCCCCACGGTGCTTCATCGTATCAGATGATTCCTTTGGTGTAAGCCATTCAAATCTTTGAATTTGCCAGCAGGCACGGGCAACTTTAAATGCACTCCTGATTTCACTGAGATTTTTCATATGCTTGAATGTATATCAAAGTTTCTGTGACTGTAAATTGGTTTTGTGTGTCGGTGCGTTCTTGCTTTCATTGCTCTGGTGAGCGATGGGTGCATTAGCTTGATGTTACAGGTGTGTCGTTAGTGTCTAATCACTGATACATCGCACTTTGGACCATTGCCATCTGAATTATTTTTTCTCTGTGTTTTTTTTTTTCTTCAAATACAGGATGAAATAAGAAGAACCAGGGTACTAATTGAAAGCAGTGAAAAGACTCTAAGTGTGCCCATACAGAATGATCAGGTATTTTGGAGCATGGTTTATACAAAATAGTTTTTTTTTCATGGCTGAAATAGTTGATAGTAGTGTACGGTCTAGCAGACAGAATACTGAGATTCAGTTACGAGGGGTAACCCAAGCAAAACTCTTTACTACAGAGATTTTTCTAGCTATGAATCTGATAGGAATTTCTTTGGATGACTACTGTCAAACTTCAGTATTAAGATCCTGAGGAATGCTAGGTTGAGTATCGTATTGCTAAGATGAAAAGACGCTCGGATCACTCCAGGAATCATCGCTCTAAGCCTGCGTGTCCTCATCTGGGGTGGTGATACAGGTAGGAAATATGCAAAATGCTTACTGAGCTTGTTCTAAATATTTGATGTTGCATCATCATATAGAGTGCAGGTTGATTTGGTTTCGCGTCTCGTCGAATGAACAGCAGCAGTACTTGGGTGGGAAACCTCCTTGCAGAGTTGCTAGAAGGTAGCGCTGAACCCTTGCTTCCTTAAGAGGAGTCTTTCTTTTGATTCGGTGTGGGCTCAGCTGTACCCATGTGGCATTTGGTACCTTGTGTGTCAAGGTCTGAAAGGAGAAGTAAAATCTTCTGTGATTCCATAAAAGCCGAAGTGTTAACAAGAAGTGTGTAGGCTTTTTGCCATATTTAAGAATTGTTGTTTTCTGTTTTAAAATGCCTGCTAGCTTAACTTTTTAAAATTTACTTTCTGTTCCGCCATAGTGCGTGCTTGGTGCTATTAGCATATGGGATGTGAGTAAATATATTCAACAAAGTATGTGGGGAGAAATTTTAGGGAAAAAATAACAAAAGGGATGTGACCACATATGTCACTCTGTATAAAAGTAAATTATTAGGAAAATGATAGAATAAATTAGAAACAAGATTTTATTCAGGCTCTTTTGAAAATTGATTGCTAACCTATTTTTCACTTTTTTTAGACAAAACGAGCCTTCCTGCTAAGCCTGGTAAGTTTCCAAGTTTCCAAAAGATTTAGAAATCTGCTTTTTTTTCTTTCTTTTTTTTTTTCCCTTATTTAAGTATGGCACAGGTAGTCTAACCTTTTTTTTTTTTTCTTTTAAGTCTAGTGTACATCCTGATACAGGCAAGATAATTCCTGTTTTCTTTAGACCTCCAGGTAAGTTCCCTTAAGACAAACACTGACTGAAGCATCAAAGGGGAGTAACATACAGTAAATAGCCTCTGTGATATGACAGTGATACTCTTCTACATATGGAAAACAAGTAGACAGTTACTCCTGTTAGTTGCACTCCCTTGTTTGTTGAAGATTTATTTATTCCTGCAGTCCTCTTGAAGAGAAATTTTTTCCCACACTTTACCTGCTCAGATAGTTCAAAGTAGTTTGAGCAGTCTCTGTGTTTTTGGCACTATAGAATTAGTTCACAACTTGTTCCACATGTAAAACAGTCTACAATATGCTAAGTTTTTGCTTGATGCTAGCGGTTACTCTGAATTTACTTGCTGTAGTGGCAGATAGTCTGCTTGCGGTGATGTTTAGGGAGCTGAGGCAGCACAATCAATATCAAATATAATCAATTAATCAAATATAAGCATACATAGGCCATTTACTCATATCCTTGTATAACCACTCACAGACGTGGCAGCCTTTGCTGCCAATAACTCTTTGAGTAGTCATACGGTTTCCATGTAGCTATTTTGAGTGTAGTTCTTGAGAGGTCCTTTTGGCTATAAGCTGAGACCAGGTATTTTGGCTTCGTGAATGAGGAATGAGAGACAAAGGTTGGAATAGAAATCTAGCAAAAATGTTTTTTTGTGGACTAGTGTTTTATTTACAGCTGAAACTAGGAGGGGGGAAGTTAGGGAAACTTTCTGCTCAAAACCTTCAATCTAGACTCACAGCAGTTATTGTTACTGAAATAGTTTTTCTTTCTCTTCAGCCTTCCTGCCACTAAGTCTTCCATTGGTGAGTAACCAGGAGAAATACCAGTGTACCACGTGGTTTACATTTTTCCAAAGCCAGAGGCCGGAGGAAGAGAATGGACAATTCTAGGCTCCTCAGTTGTATTTTCAGCACAAGGTTTCTAAAATATGTCTGTTTTATGGGAAGTGCTGAGCAACCTTCTAGAAATCAAGCCTTTAAGGAATCTTCAAACCTCTTAGTTGCCTTCCTTCAGCAGTATTCAGACAGATGGTTTATGCATGAAGGTCAGCTTTCTGAATAAGGAGTATTTTGCTAAGCATTGAGAACAAGGCCTGGTTTTGGTCTGCTTAGTCTAGAAAACTGTGTCGGAAGTTAGGAGGAGTCAGAGCATTGTGTTCTGTGTTTCAGACCCAGAATATGGTTTGCTGTTTTGTTGTTTTTGGTTTTTTAACAAAAGTTTTTGCAAGTTAAAAATGGTAGTCAAGAAGTTAGGAAAGATATAAAAATGAACTCATTATAGTGGTCAAAAACTGCACCATTTTGTTTGATAGAATTTGTAGCTGTAACTAAATGCATGATTACACGTTTAAATGTGTTCACCTTTGGTTTTGGCATAGGAGATACATACTGAGATCTGTAATTCCGTATCAAGGTACAACACGAACCTCCATGGCACTGCTGGCAAGCATAATGAAAGTTTTGATGGCTGTTAAATTCCTTAAGAACAATAATAGAATTAACACGAGTACTTAGTCTTGATATTTACAGCTTAATACTGCTTCATAGATGTGTTCAGATTCAGCACTGGCATTAATAACAGAGGTAGTTCATCTACTAGTATTAAAAGAATGACCGGCCCTCCTCTGAGGCTTTGAACAGTCTCCCCTGTTTCTTATTTGATAGCTGCCATATCTTGATTGACATTGGCCTTTGAGAGTGCTTCATACCTGGAGCTCAGGCTTGAGGTCAGGCCTCAAGAATGGCTGTCATTTATAGCTGAAGTTCTTGTTCACTGTCTGAATTGGACAAGAAATTGGGAAGTAACTACTGAAATCTTAGATCTAAGCTCAGTTAGATCAAGTGTTTATACTAGTGAAAACTATCAGACCCTTACTTGTTCACTTCTTTAATTCCATGTCTACTCTCTGAGTTATTTTATTCTATTTAAGCTTCACAGGCACAAATTTATTTTTTATTTTGGGTAAGAAAGCATTTTGTTTGAATAAACTTATGCAGTGCTTTAATCACTGTGCTTCTATATTGGATAGATGAAGTGAATCTGTCACATCTGTGTCAAGAAAGCTTGTTAGCCTTGAATCAAGGCAAATGGCTTCTGGTGCTGAGTGGAGCCCTTACTGGAGCCTACCTGACGCTGCTGCAGATAGTAACACAGTGGTTCTCTTCGTGTTCTAGTTAACTACTGCTCACCAAAACCTCCTAGATTCATCAAATTAATGTTATTGTGGGGTTTTCCTCTTAGGTTATCGCTTCATCGCTTCAGGTGCAGGCAAAACAAGTTTTCTTTTGTCAGGTAATTGTTCTTTCTTTCTACTTTTACAAATCTTCTCGTCTCAACCCCAAATTCGTTTTAGCTTATAATCTCTTCTTTCTGCAGTTCGCATTTCACACCTACACCACAGCATTCACCGTGCTGAATGGAAATGGTACCGTAAAGGATGAGGTATGTGTTGATTTTTATTTTCGGCATCGTCTTAATTGTACAAGACCACTTTGAACATGACTTACAAGTGTTTTACAAATGTCCTTATGTAGTAATGTTTCTTCTGTCCTTAGGATAATTCACTTCAACAAAAGCAACTCTTCTTCAGCGTGGGAGCCGTTTCCTACGCAGCGCTTATAGGTGTATGTATTTGCTCACTGGTTGCTTTCCTGATAAGTTCTCCTGAGGAGGGGTAGGCCCCGAGAGAATCACACTGCCACGTATCCTTCAGGATTGTGCTCTAATGCTCAACTCTGATGTCTTCCCATAGAACTATTGAGAACAAGAGTTTTCTCGATCAGAGAATCACAGAATGGTTTGGGTTGGAAGGAACCTCAAAGCCCACCCAGTTCCAACCCCTGCCATGGGCAGGGACACCTCCCACCAGCCCAGGCTGCCCAAAGCCCCATCCAGCCTGGCCTTGGGCACCTCTAGGGATGGGGCAGCCTGTGCCAGCACCTCACTGCCTCCATAGTAAGGAATTTCTTCTGAATATCCATCAGCCAATACCTTGCTTGGCTTCCTTTGTTGCTTCCTCTTATGTCCTTTTCTGTATTTTTCTGCAAGCTTAGAAAACGGGTGGTGAGAGGAAACAAACAGAGTTAACAAACACAGAGTAACTCACTGGGTTGCTGTCGTTGCTACTCGATGTAGTGCTGTGGAAGATACCTGTCCTGCTCTGAACAGCTGGTGAAATCTGCCAGAATCTGTGCTGGATACAGATCGCTCAGGTTGCAGAAGCAGCATAGTAATGACAGTACTGCACTGGATGCAGGTTAATTGGCCTTTCAGTTTCACTAGGCAGCTGAGGAGCTAGGTCAGTGCTGTACTGGTAGAGGAATTAAACTTCCCTCAAGCATATTATGGGAATATGGTACTGACCTGAAACTGCAGAGGTAGGAGTATGTACACAAGTGTGCCAAGTGCCCTGGTTGGGGGTAGGGACGTCACAAGGCAGTTGGACGGATGTCCGAGGAATATTAGTCAGAGGTAATTGTTCTCCTTTTTCTGCCTCTGTATCCATACTGCTACTGCCCTCTACGTAATAACATTTAATACTTTTTTTTCCATAATATTTTGTGCACTTATATAAAAGAATGATTACAAAAACCTTTAGTAACTAGAGAGCATGTCTGTTTTGTTGAAATGTTAATTTGTTTACTTTTATAGATGGTATCTAAGTACTAAGTTGCAGATTTATCTTCCTAGTCTCTTGCACGTATTGAAATGTTGCACATTTGTTTTAATATAAGGTGCTTGTTTCCTCCCAATCTCTTAGGCTCTGCCTTTTATCTTCATGAATCGATACACATTGAAGAGCCCATTAACACAACTAGTTGTCAAGAAACTTCTACCTGTTCCTCTTTTTGGTGAGTAAAAAGAAACCGTACATTGTGCAGCTGATGTAAGGGCCAACACCAATGCAGCCTTCACCCCAAACCTGTTTCCTTCAGTGTCTTTCCTGTGCTGGATTTTGCACAGACCAGTACAAAACCTAGTCACAACACAACCCCCTCCCTTTTCTCTTAAGAACAAAGTACTCATGGCTTCTGCTGGCTGGCAGTGATTGAAAGCTCCGAGTGTCCATAATGATAAAGCACCTGTGGGGAGTGGTGCCTTAAAATCATTAAGCTTCTGAAACAAGAATTAAGATTCCAGGTAGATTTTTATGGAGCAGTCTCTACTTTAGGCTGCTAGGTTATTAGTTTGTGAACTGTTGAACTGGAAATGTAAAATGCGCATAATTATGAACGTTGTTATCAAGGTAGTCTCATTGGATCTTTAAAAGCAAAATCCTCTTTAACTCTGCAGGCTTGACGAGTGCCTTTACTGTGGCAGCGGTGAGAAGCCCAGAATTTGAGAATGGAATTGAAGTGATGGACAGGAATGGCAAGGTTTTAGGAGTGTCAAAAAAGGCTGGTGCGAAGGTAGGCAAGGCGGGGGCAGCCTCTCTCGACGTGCCTTTCATTCCCTGCTTAGAGCTAAACATTATGCTCAGAGCAGGTGCAGTTTGCCATACTGAACTGAGGAATCCCACATCAGGTGCTGAATCTTTGGTTGGGCTTGGACTAGTCTCTGGAACCGGCTTGGCACCTGTCTTGTGTCTCCAAGGGCTGGCACCTTCCCCAGGCCAATACACCAAGTGCTGCAGATAAACCACAGGAACACTAGTACAGACTTTTCTGCTTTTCTTTGTCACCCCAGAAGGAGGCGAGGCTCCTAGAGTTTCTTCTTCCGATGGTACATGTCAGAGAAAAGCCCTGTATTGTAAATAGCACATGCATCTTCCCTAGCAGGAATATCATTACCCTCCCAAAGGGCAATGTCCTGGTCTACAGTGTGCTGGTGCATTTTATCCCTGACCAGCAGCTGACCAGGCTGCTCTGCATTTGCTCCCTGCCCTGCTCATCAACATCCACTGGAGAGCAACACCCACAGGAACTACAGCAAGGAGTCACACTTTGTGCTGTCAGTGACCCTGCCTTTCAGGGTTGCTGTCTGGAGGGGAGGAAACAGCTAGATGAGCATAAAGATCTGTGAACAGCTGGACAGAGAACTTTAAATTTTACACAGGCTGCCCAGAAGGTGTGATGCCCAGAAGGTATGTCCAGTTGGAAAGAGTTCAGCACAACTTAAAAAAAAAAAAAAAAAGCAAGTCTCAGCAAAATGATTATTGTGGAAGGAACACTTGGTCTGGCACTGTTAGTACCACCTCCCTTTTTAAGGAATTTCTTAGTCACATATGGAGTATTTGCCACGTGTAGGAGTTTAGTTTCCACTTAAGAAAGAAATCCTCCAGTGAATGATCTTAGCCTTCACTTCCCTGTTGCTTGAAACTCCAGACTATTAGGCAAAAAAAGTGCTCACAGAAATGGGGAGTATTTGAAGCTGTATGGAGCACTGCTTTAATGACTTTTTTTCTTGTCCCTCCCTGGAGGCCGTTAAAGAAACAGCGTTGTCAAGAGGAGTCTTGTTTGGGACAGCATTCTTCCTGCCAGCTGTCCTTATGCACTTTGTGGAAAGGTAAGAGGGACTGGAAAGCGGGTGCCTGCTCAGTGGCTATTCTGATATTTGGTCTGGCTGTTACTGCTTGCCATTTTTTCCTTGGTTTTGCGATTATTAATTGCCTTGGAGAGATAATTATCTGCAAGGTTTTTGTTCAGGTAGTGTGATTCGTTTAGATAACGCAGTGAACCTGGTTATGTCAGCATCTGTTTTGATGGTTTGCAGGAGGTTGTCTGTAGCTGTGAGCATTTCTTCTGATTTCTTCAATTAAAACTGGCCCCCAACTTCCACATAGCCTTCCATATACTACAAAAACATTTTCTTGGTTTTGCAACATTTAAAAACTCCATATCGTAAGAAGAATTCATTGTATGCTGTATCAGAGAATTTTTAGCCTGCCCTGAGCTTTTGCTGGGAATTGTCTATGTTATATAAATTATGGAGGTAACCTGGCATTGCCTAAATCAATTTCCTATTACATTTGTTGACTTAAGGGTCTGCTGTTATCAGTAGACATAAATGAAGACATAAGATGAATATTTTAAAATGTATTGAGTAGTAAATTTTCGCACAATGCAAAGTAGGATTGCCAAGGGGAACTAAATCTGAAAGGGAAGAGGGTAATACATGAAAAATCTTAGTTCAGGGACCGGGACATTTCAAAACACTAATGTACCTTCTCTTCTTTTACTGTTTTGAACTTGCTGGTTATTTTCTCAATTTTGTATTCTCATTTTGGACCTGCAAAATGCTTCAGTTAAATTCGAAGTAAAGGAAAAGAACACGAAGTTAGGAGTAAGAACATAGGAAATAGGAAACATCTTCAGGATTCGTAAGCCTAGGCTATTACTTTTTTACAGTTCTAACTGCTAATGAATGCTCTTTGTCTCGCTGTCAGATTATTTTTCAAACCCAAACTGACATACTTTTCAATGTCTTGGACAGAGCAAACTTTGTCAAAACTCCACGTGCTTTGGTTTCGATGAGAATGCTTCTCATTACGTCAGTACTCGCAGGGATGCTACCAGCGTCACTTAGTATGTTCCCACAGTGTGGTGAGGTAAGTCCTTTGAAAGAAATTGGTTTAGGATTGTTGTTATATTAAATAGTCATTCTGTACATGTGGCCAGTTGTCTTAAGGGGGGCAGCTAACAAAAAGCAATAGGATTGAAATGGTCAGTGCATCTAAACTGGGGCAGTGGGGAGGCTGCTGAATATTCGCAGAACATCGTAGATGGGGCTCGTAAAATTTCCGGTGGCTTCTCTTATTAGCCTAAAAATTCAGGCATCTTAATTTCTTGTGGCAACAAGGGTAGACTCGACATAAATGAGGAGACTGTTCAGAAATTACATATGGCAGATTGGTCTGGTTTTTCTCCCCTTTTGAGCTTCCCAATTGCTCAGCTCTCAGTAGAAGTTCTCCTGGGTGAGTCACCCAAATACAGTGAACAGAGACAACACCACTAATGCTCTGTTTAGATCTTGGGAGTACCTCTTAACTTTAAATACAACATGTTTCTTCCCTTATGTTTGAAAATGTTAGAGAAGACAAAAAAAAAAAATCCCATGAACTCCAAACCAAAAAAACTCTAATCCCTTATACACTTGTTGCTGAATAAATAATTTCAACTTGTGGAAAGTGCAGTGCAGTAATGAGGATTTAACTGGTGGTTACCAGGATATGGTGGTGTTGAGTGTGTTTTTCTGTACATTTCAGATAAAGCGAACAGACCTTGAACCAGAAATTGTGTCATCTACAGAAGAAACAGTGTTATTCTACAACAGAGGAATTTAGAGATCGGCTTTAATACATAAATACGGGCTCTGAGTAGAGTGAATTCTGAGTGTCTCATCAAATTCAGTTGGCACACATGCCTGATTAAATCATGACTTCATGGTGGCATACATGCCAGATTTGGTGTACAGTGCTGTGGTCTATAAACAGGCAGACTTTGCAAAAAGATTTTGCAAGCCCCAGCCCTCAGGTAGGTATACACATGCAATGTAATGCCATAAATGATATTTGTGCCAGAAAGCGTTGTAGAACAGGGTTCCTCACAAACTGTGTTTTGTACACTTCCTCATGTGACTGATTTCTTAATTAAAAGACTAACTACTGAATACAAGATTTTATTTTCTCGCTGCTTTTGTTGCCACTTTTGACATGCTGCTTTCCAGGAAAACAGCTGGTAAAGACATTAACATCAGTAGTTCTTTGGGGAAAGTCAGGCTGGTCCTTCACAGAAAATTTGTTTTTATGTTTTACTGTATTTAGTAAGGCACCCTGATAGCAATATAACACTGGTGATACGTAGTTGTGTAAGAAACATTCAGCAGAGGGGCAAACCAGCTTCGCTGCTGGGCTGTGAGCTAACTGTTAATACTGGGAGTGGAATTCAAGGGCAGCAACAGATAAACTCATGGAAATTTCAGCTTAATGCTCTGCGGTTGTCTATAAAGCAAATAAAGCGTTAGAAAATTTTAGAAAGGAATGGGAGAACAAAATGGAAGCCATTCTGCCTTTGCAAAAAAAGTACCTGGGCATCCTGGTGGACACCAAGCTGAGCATCAGGAAGCAAGGTGCCATTGCAGCACAGGTGGCTGATGGTATCCTGGGCTGCAATAGGGAAAGCAGGGCCTGCAGGTTGAGGGAGTTGTCCTTCCCCTCTGCTCAGCACTGGTGAGGCCACTCTGCCTGGAAAAAGGGCGGCTGGGGGATTAAATAGGAGATGATGAAAACACAAATGGCCTAGAGGGGAGGGTAAAGATTGTTTGCTCTGCTAACAGACGTCGTGGGCAGTGAGTTGATAGGGCAAGGCTCAAAAAAGGCAGAATACGCAAGAAACTAAACTCAAACCCCTGCTATTTAAGTTTAAATACACTACTAAATGAAGTTGTTGGAGCTGACGGTTAAAACAATAGCAGGTGGTTCTTCGCTGAACATGTAGTTGAACGTCACAGTTCTCATCAAAGGGTATTACAGGAATTTAAGAGCAAAATGGACATCTCCATCCAAGGGGAATCTGTTGAAGGTTACTAAATCCATGGAAACTATGCCTAGTCTATAAGAAAAAGGTTCAGAAGCTCAGTCCTACTGGAGAACAGAAGGGGTAAATAGCTCATTTGCCTGCTCTTCTCGTGTCTGCTTTTGGTGGCCACCAGGCTATTTAGCATTTGGCTGAAAAGAGCTTTGGCCTGGCCCAGTATAGATGCTTTTATATCGTTTGCCTCTAAACTGACCTTCGGACCTTCTCCTGCAGGAACAACAGAGAAGAAAGCTCCACAACCATGGTAGGAGCCCCTGTAGTTTTGATAGCTGGGGGTCATAGGAGAGATGGCTCCAAGATCACTGAAGCTGTTATTTAAGCACTCTTACGGCTCTGTGTGACAAGGATAAATATACACTGAATAACGTAATAATCACTTTCAGAGAGGATTTTAGAAGTATAACCTCCAAATTCTGTAATAATTTAATGCCCTTAGAGTGCAATAAATGGGTTGCTGCTGTCCTATTGCAGAAGGATTAGATTTGTGTTTGGGGTGTGAGGAAACCACTGGTTTCCCACTCTGATCCCTCCAGGAAGACAGCAGCATGGAGCAAAGTTAGGAAAAACAGCAGGCCTGCTTTCTTGCAGGAAAAGTTCCTGCTGTGCGTTTGGCACAAAACAAAAGCAGGAAGTAGGGTTTTGAGTTAGTTTGTGTCAGCTCTGCCTTTTTTGAGCCTTCCCCTAGCAACTTACTGTGGTGAAAGGTCAGGCGAAGAGAGAGTAGGGGATTAGGAGCATGGCCTATGGACCTGCAACTTCAGGGGAGCCTGCTAAAGCTGTTCTGGGAAGGCAGTATGGATACAATCTAAGCTGCCAAAACAAAGAGTGGCAAAGACTTTGCACTGCCCTACTGAGGATTGCAGTGAATTTTTAAAGCTGCATTACTTAATTCTTCAGTTACCCAGACACAAATACCCCCAGCAGAGGAGGAGAGGTAAGAACAAACCCCTTCCGAGCATGCAGCAGCACCAACTCCACAGCATGAAGCGTGCTGAAAGTTAGCTTCCCTGGATGCTGATAAAAAGCAGATACATTAAAGGCTCCTTTACAGCTACTGTCTCAGCAGGGATCACTCAGCCTTGCCTTTGTGGGTTGTGTTTTTAAGGACATGGTAAAAACCCACCAGGGCCAACAACAAAAGAACAGCTGTGCTGGGTCTGACCAAAGGTCTGCCTAGGCAAACGTCATCACCAGCAGCAGCCAGAGGTAGAAGCAAGAAGAAAAGCTCACACGAGACTCAGCTGTCCTGAGCAGGAACGACGCTAGGAAGAGGGAGGCTTGTCCTGTTCCTTTTCCTTACATACCACCTCCCGGCTGCTGGGGGACATGGTGCAGAGGGTTAGGAGTAGCAGGCTTACAGTCTCAGCCTGCCTCTCTCAAACAATGAGGTGTTTGTCTCCTTCAAAATCTTTAATAATGGTGGGATAGCTGACATCCTACAGTTAAGTTCTCTAAAATCCCATTTCTCTGTTAATCCTGTTTCAATAACATTCCAAAGACAAACCTGGGTGAGGTGTAATTCTACTCTCTGTAACCATTAATCGGTAGTACAATGAAAACCCATGCCTCCCCCAACTCTTTTTTTAAAATATAGTTTAAGACTGGCTGAAGTTAATGATAGTTATATGAACCACAGTGGAATCAAAACAAAAGAACAAAAAAAACCAGCAAAGTCAACAAATATGAAGATAACAAATTCATCAACTGAATTGTCATGGTAACCAGACAAGCTATAAATTCTCTGGCACCACACGTAGATGCTTTAAGCAAATTGATGTCATTACATCCCCGTGAGTAAGGCTTATGGACTAAGTCAGGTAATGATGCCTGGTATTACAGCTGCCCATTATCAAACTGTACCAGCTTCTTACTGCCTACTCAAGTTGAAATTTGCTGTATTAAACACTGTCCTTCCAGAGTCGCTACACACACCTTTCCCTTCCCTCCTTCTCACAAATGTCTCTATCGCTAAGCAGAGTTTTCCAGAAGAGAAAGGCAGGCACCTGCCATTTAAATTGCCAGCCTGGGTGATTCAGCTGGTTCCCAAATCAAGGTAGGGACAATGTATTGCTGAGAAGGCCTGTCACCCGGCACCTGGAAATGAAGTCAGGATGAAACCAGAAGTGCCTGGACCTGGTAGTCCAGAGTGAGGGAACCAAGACTGGAACAGGCAGGAAAGCATCATGTTTGAGGGATTTACAGAGTCAGCTCCTTTGGGAAAACCTTCCCCTTTGTACCTCGAAATAGCTCACCAACACAGCAGCCCAAGGCAGGTCCGCCTCCTGCCTCTAGCGCTGGCTGCCGCGCCGAGTGACAGCGTCTTAGCAGGGGAACCAGTTTGAGGTGTGGTGAACTACAACAGGTGGAAGCTTTCATCTTCAAGGAAAACACCAGTCCTAGTGCAGTGCGTTATGGCAGCACCATGCCACCCCACCCACCCAGCCACTCCCATGCTCGGATGTGCCGAGATGAAAGCATTTCCTCACCTGGAGCTGGTGTCCCTGCGGCATCCTACAAGCCTAAACCGCCGCCACACTGTGTTCCCTGCAGGACACGGGATAGGTGAGGAGGGAATCCTGCTCAGCTCTGTAGCTGCTTCCCTGCCACACAGCCAGCAACGCCGTGTGCCGCCGAGGTGCTCAGACAAGGGCTCTTGCCCCGTCTTTTGGGTCTCCCTGAGTCCCACCTCATTCAGCAGCTACAAGAAATGACCTCACCTGAGCAGCGATCCTCCCGACTCAGCCTCCGGTCTGACAGCAGCCTAGGGAAGCTGGAGACAGCTGTGAGCTTCCTACGCTTCGCTTTGTGACTCGGTTTTCACCTAGAAGTTTAGCTACTTCACACGACACCTCACAGCACGCTAATCCCAAACCAGCATTAGCCCGTTTGGTAGCTGGGGAACCAGGGCAGCCAGAAGTCGACATCAGAAGCAGCCGGGAGATGGAAGCTGGATGCTGCCGGGCATCCTGCACCCCCCGTCACCACATTACTCAGCGCTGCGTTGCTCTCATTCAGAACATCCGCCCGACACCTGCCTGCGGAGGGAACAAGGAAAGCCAGCTTATCCCGAAACCCCAAGGATGACAGCGCTTGAAATGACACAGCCAGCCTTAAAGGACTAGCCTAATAAATTATGCTAGTCCTTTAGCCAAATTGTAACAGAAGGGATTGGCTGCTCCTCCTGTTCCCCTTTGCAAGCTTCTGCTTTGTTCACTACCTTCCAGTTTCTGCAAACGGATTGGAAAACTTACGCTACAGGAATCCCATGAACTGGTTGAGATGGGCAATCCGCGAGGCAGAGCGCTAGGGGAGTACCTTTCTCCTCACCTCCAGTACCTTTTTCCTCACCTCAGGAAGGCACAGAGCTGCCATTCTCAGAGCAATGGAATGTCTTGCTTTCAGCTAAGTGCTGCAGGCCTTTTGGAGGCATGTCTCTTAGCACGTCAACAGGAACCTTCACGCATCGTTTCGTATTTGTCCAAGAAAAGAAAGGCAGCAAGGTGAGAAGGTATGAATGAAAACATGATTTTATACAGTCTTCGCTTTTAGGAGGAAGAAAGGATGTTACTTGATTTTGCAAAACCAACAAGGTCTCAGCTTGACGGCAACCTAGGGAAGGGGAACGAGAAATAAGCTGAAACTTTTTTCTGTCCTGACCTTCCAGATTTTTGTTTTATTCCAAGATGTTTTTGAGAGGAAACATTGAGAAAATATGAGAGCATTAGGACAATCCTTCGAACGTACTGAAGCTGAGGGAGGCCAATACTTCTTTTACAGTATTGACAAGACAATCAGCACAGATGACAAAAGTCTTTGAACCGGTAACAGCAGTACATCTTCAGCCTAAAGATCAAGCAGTGGCTTAATTCCAAATCCCATTATTGCAAAACTGTGAGCTAAGGCTTGTGACTCAATCGTCACAACTCCTCAAGAATAAATTTACATAAATTACAGGGTAGGAAGTTCAGGATTCTTTTTAATAGGCATAAGCATGCTATGAGTCGGGTTCCTTAAGTGCAAAATTACAGTTCATTTGTGTCACACAAATGTCAGAACACAAGATCTAGCACTGAGGCTTCTCCACTTTTAAGAAAACAGAAAGCAAAAAAAGCATTCAATATCTACTTTGTATCTGAGCTTCTCTGCTTTTTGTGGTTGTCTCCAATACCCAGGCTACCTAATGACATACACCTAAAGGCTTTTTGTTAAAAAGGAACTAAGTGCATTTCTTCACAGTTACAAGGTGATAAGACAGCTGATAGAAAGCATGTTCAGGTTTTTCAGGGGGACAGACTTCAGTTTTGGTAGGCTTGAAGGTAAGTCCTGAACAGAATTTTCTGCACAATTTTGCTGTTCTGCTATTCCAAATGTTACAAAAGTGCCCAAACAGAAGCAGCAGTACTAAAGAACCATTAATGGGAAGAACAATCCCTCCCGTACACCCCCAAAATAATCCTACGCAACATTAATGGCCAAATGCAGAAAAAATGCACTTACAGGCAAATGATGGCAATTGCAGAATTTTTTTCAGAGAAAAAACCAAAAACATTCTCCCGTGTACAGAACTGAAACTGCAGAGTAAATGTTTAAAGTAGATTTTACACCCCTGAAAATAGGGGATTATTCTGACGCAGTTTCCTTTACTGGCTGTAAGCGCTTGCCATTTTATACATAGGTGCCACATTCCTTGTCCACATTCTAAAACAGATTTTCTTAATGTACGATACGTAGCAAAAGGACAACCCTTTTTCAGACTGTTACTGCTTGCACATAGTTACTGATGAGCTCCAACAATTTCTGAATAGCAAACACCCAATTATTTAACAATATAAATATTGATTAGTAAAGTTTTAATCGTAAGTATAAAATCTCTATGTAAAACCACATGCTAAAGCCTCTCTGTACAAAGGCCAGGAAAAAAAGGTTATTTTTTGTTACAGCAAAGTGCTACGGCAGTATTGACTGTTTTTTGTGAACATTTCTGAAGGAATACAGATTGCTTGGCTCAGAATATTTCCCTACAGAGAATCGAAATTCTTCTCAGAAGATTACAGAGCGGTTAGTTTCAGGCTGCTCAATGAAAGAAAAAAGTCCCTTGAGCTACAGCTATGCAACCAAACGAGTAGGAATGTTTTAATTTTCAATAAACCGTGTTCTAGTTTTCACTATTACTTCAAAAGTTCCCACCTCCATGCAGCCTACACAGAGCACCATCAGACAGTACCTGCGCTACAGCTCCAGCAGTGCAAGAAGCTAGTGCCCCATCTGTGGAACCAGCCATTTGGACATTTCTGGTCCATTAAGCTTTAACTAATCTCATTTTCTATCACACGGGTCAGGAACTGAAGGCCAGATATCTTCTCAGGTGAGAGCCCCAACAGCTGGCAACTGACTCCAGCTGTGAAGCAACACTGTTCTATGGCCTCCTAGGAAGCCCCAATTTAAATGTAGTATTCCTGTCCTCTTTTTCCTCCAGCAGAGGCATGGGACGGAATGAAAGGAGGAACTTATAAGGCAAGAGTCCAAGAGGTGCTTAACTCCAACGCAAGCTTTAAAATACCTCTTCCCCTATACAGTAAGGCTACCATGTCCGATTGTCCCCAGACATCCTTTTTTACACCTAGACACATTCAAGTAGAAAGAAGAGAACTTTTCCATTTATTTGGGATTTCCAGGTCTCAGACAGTCCAGAAGAGCAGTATCTGGCCACCTGACATACCTGGAAGCCCAGAGTGAGCACTCAGACCAACAACGTGATCAGTGTATCCCTGCGCAGAGACTAGCACATCCAAAATGTGTTGGCTTTGCAGCTGACCTGCTGCAGCCTGCGTTCCAGACACGAGGAGGGCAGGACAGAGTAAGAACAGAGCTGTCCGACATCTGGACCCTGCACGACAAACGGCCGCTGTAACAACGCCTGGCACAGCCTGGACACACGTGCCCATGCTACACGTATACACACCCACGTTGTCATATGAAATACGAGAGCCTTAAGTACAAAGTTATAGTTGGGGAAAGATAGTGACACCAGGAATGTTCCTAAATACGCCTCCGTATGCTCCAGGTCAAGCCCCGATATTCTGCGTTATTACATGGTAAATATGGCATTCACTTTACACCTTAAATTTGCCCATACAAAAATTGGGTATTCCTATTTGTATGGCAAAGATAGTATTTTTGAACTGGTCCACAACACTGAAGTGCATCAAAATCAGATTTTAAGCATTTGTTCAGCAGCTGCTAAATGAAAAAGAAAGTTTTCTGTAGCTGGCGGAAATCGCTTTTGTTTCAGGGCCTCAGAGTTAAGGGTTGGTTTTTCATTGCCATCAGAAACTTCAGTGAGGGAGGCTAAAGTAGCCAAGATTTCTTTTGTCTTCAGAGAAATATCCTTGAAGAACAGAGAAACAAGCAACCATGAATATAGCATTAGGTATTATGAGGTTCTATCACGTATTAAAAAACAAACAAACAAAAAACCCAGTAAGGAACAAAAAGAAAATAATGGGAAGTAAAGGGTTAATTTTGAACAAAGACCCCATTCGTTTCATGGCAAATTAGCAACAGCTCTTCAGTCTGCTCTTGGGCAATGCTGAAGAAAGTTGCAGCTGATGGAACACAGCTACTCCACCGGCCTCTCTTGCTGGCTTAACTGAGATTTTCTGACTAAGCTGTTTGTTGTGAAACACGTAATGGTCTATTTGATGGAAGAGGAAGTGAAAAAAGCATCGTCCTTAAAAAAAAATAAATTGATCAGTCTTTTAAAGTTGAGAAGCCGTATCTCAGTGGGACTTTTTCCAAAGGTATTGACAGTACTATTGACAAAGTATTGAGCAAAATGCATGCTTTGTAGAAAACAACTGGGAAATCAGTTTTCCCAGAATTCTTCAATGCAAATTCTGAAGTTTCTTCAGCAATGTGGTTACCCAAGAGATAATATAAATCAAATAGGTCATCCTTAGAACCATATGAAGAATACAAATGCTCGTTTGTAAAAAGGTAGAGTGTATAAGACATTGACTCTGCAAGACATCGGCTCATCTCCAGTGACAATCTTCTTCCCGCTCCCCCCACCCGCGTGAGATTTTAGTTGATAGAAGTAATGTAGGTAGATTTAAAAGTAAAAATAAAAATTAAATTCACCTTAATGACTTGGCTGTCTGATTTATCTGGATCTTCTGCAGACTGAACAATTAGCTGTCCAATTTCTTTGTGAAGTTTTCCCATTGTCATTGCCTCTGTGTAAGAAAAAATGTACAGATTCATGTAAAATGACCATTCTCATGTTATCTAGAAATGCATATGAATAGCAAGCCAAAACAAAGCGTCCTCTCTATGAGTGCCATTTGATATCTGTCTGTAAAGGCAGTAACCTGACAGAGCAGCAGCCGTGCTGTCACAGGCCTGTGACCTACCTCTAAAGCAGCCCTAAGCAGATACCAAGGAACAGCAAGAAGATAAGCACATAAAAGCTTTTCTTTTACACAGTCTCCAAGTATTTCATGCAATGTTTTTCTAAAGATTCATGTGATATCTCTGCATCCAGTAACCCTCAGCTGAATGTCTCTCCCACGTAATCGTTGAACATGAACGTTCTGAAATCTCAACAGTGCGTTTGTTGGAAGCGGAAGCGTGTCTTTGCCAATTCCAAGTTTCACCAGTCTTCCCAGGTCTCAGTAAAACAGAAAGACAGAAGCTTCCATATTGCCTTTTCAGAACCAGGATGGAACAAGGACCAAGATTGTTTGACCTACAGCATGGTTCAGCAGTTACTGCCAGCTCTGAAATAAACAGCCCCCAGATCCAAAACATAAAAAGCAACCAACCTTTTACTAGAGGGGAAACGGTGATCTCACTGTCTGCCAAATTCACATACACATCGTAGAGATCTGGCCTGCTGTTCACTTCAGAATCTGTAAATCCAGCAATGTAACCTGGAAAGCAGAATTTTGGCAGGATTATCAGGCAAGAATAAAATCTTCATAAACAAAACCAAGATATTGTGGAAAATCACAGTCCTAAAGTCTGTTCAAAGAGTTTCTGACTCATTGGATCCAAGAGGTTGCTCTCTTGGTATTATTAGTCATTCAATTAACATCTCCAGCAGAATTCTTTACTTCTGAGGAGCTTAAAAACCAACTTCTAAAATTACCTTGAACATGATAAACCCCCTAACACTACACGCAATACAAAAACGTTGGTTTATATATGCAAATAAGCCAAGGGCCTCTTCCTGCATCGCACGGCAAGTACTACACACACCCAACAATGACACACATGGAGATCAAACTCCTACAGCTGGTAAAGTCTGCCGGTGATTAGGAGCCAGAGACTTCACTGGCAGCAGTCAGAATAAAAATTTGGAACTTCAGAGTTAGGAATAAAAAAAGAAAAAAAAGAAGAAAATCCTAAAAATGAAGTACTAGCTGTGTAAAAGTCTGAACACAAGCAGCTTATCTAAAGTGAGTTGCTTCTGTATAATACCAAGGTTTTCAACGCCTCTGATCAAAACATCAAAAAAGTCCCAAAGCTTCTTTACACCTGCAGTTAGACTGATGAGGATCCACCCAGAAACACCAGATTAACTAGTTATCTTCTAACATATTTGTTATCTGCTTTTTCTAAAGAAAAAAATGTGGTTTAACTTGGAACAATAGCATTAATAGCAAAATAACCACTTGTACCACAAAGAGCACTGGTGGAAAACACTGCAACAATGAAAAATGAAATTAAATTTTGATTGTGTTTTGATTAATAAATCATTACTACCTGTGCAGGCTTTTAAGGCTTCCACTTCCTCTTCATTTAGATGTACGTACGAATGAAGAATGGACCAGTCTTGTCGATGCCACACTAAAGCAGGCAAAGTCCTAGGGAAATGCAACTAGTACTTTACACACAGCAGACTTTTACCTGAGCTAATTAGAGTTTTACAACATGAAATGCAATTTATAAGGAAGAATTAATATGACTAGGTCTCACTCAGCATGTGTACACACAAACTACAGAGATTTTTGCTATCAGTGCAAGAATTTATCGCTCATGCTACAGTTCTCTCAGTTGATGTAGCACAACAGCTAAAGTCCAAAGAAGGACTTAGCAGGATTTCAGTAACAATGCTTAATAGTATATTAATTTTTTTTCCACAGAATATGGGCACTTCACTCAATGAGGGTTCAAGATTTGTTGGACTTCTGTGAGTAGGTGAGAAGAGAGGGATTGACAAAGTCATGCTGTACCTGGTAAACTCCTGGATGGCTTCTATTCTAGGATGATATACCACAATTCTCTTCTTTAACATCAGTGCTGTATATAAGATAACTGTTTCCATTCCAAACTGAGATACTATATCTAAAATAAGAGGGGAAAATTATTTTATAGAGGATAAACATGCTGGTATTTTCTTTTTTTTCTTTTGAAGAAGCAGCAGCAACTTACTAATAACAAGACAGACAACACTTCACACTATTTACTTGAAGAACACATGAAATTTGATTATAATTTACATAGTACAAAGGAAATCAGAACGGAGACTTCTGGTATTAACCTTTAATGGACCCAGCAAGGTAAGCCTTCCGAGCATCGAAGTCTTTGCTGAGGAAAGATCCATTTTCTTCGCTTTGGCAGACCCCCTTTGTAAGGACTGCAATGTAACTCTCCATCATTTTAACTGGACTTCCATGCTTCAAGTAGATTCTGTGTGAAAAGAAAGAGACTTTTTTTTTTTTTTGACTGTAACCAATACCAGCAGACATATGAAAAATAAATAAAGATATCACAAATAGAATCTCTTTGGCAAGCACTCTTATTTTGGACACTTGGTTGAGGTTTTAAATACTAAAATAGGAGTCTTTAGGCGTGCACACAAAAACTTGTCTTTTAGAATGA